>NW_004567121.1:37295828-37303620 GCF_000260355.1 Condylura cristata
CCCGGGTCTCCCGATCTCCCAGCCCTGCTCGGCGGGTCCAGCGCGGCCCGGCTCCCCGGGGGGCAGAGCGGATGGCTGGGGGCGGCCAGAGGAAAGCGGAGCCGGCACGGACACCGGTGCCCCGCAGCCACCACCCCGCCTCTCCCGCCCCACCCGCAGTGACCCCCGCACGGTCCCGAGCAATGGCCGGGAGACGAGCCTGACCTGTGGAAGCCGACGCGACAGGTTCACTTGTGTTTTGGAACGCACCTGGGCAGAGGGACTCATCTTCCTGCCCATGTGGGCGTGACCTGCCCTGATTGCCAGGGAGACTCCTGACCGCCAGCCTGTCCCCCTCGCCTGCCCCGGGGACTCACAACCTGGGGGTGAGCAGGACCCGCGGTGGGAAGCCCGGGAAGCCCCCTGCCATTAACCCGTGAGTAGAAAGCCAAACAAAAGCAGACTCTGAGAACTGGTTTTCTCTGGAGCGCAGGAGGAAACAGCCATCCTCCGAGGCTGCCTTTTCGGTGGTTTCCGGGAAAGATAAATATCTCGGAGTTGTTCTTGGGGGTGGGGTTTAAAGAAGGGCTAGCTGCTTCCTTGAGAATGAGCTCCCCTTACTACACCCCCTTACTACACGAGGCCGCCGGCCCCTCCCTCCAGCTCTCACTGCCAGGGCTTTCCCATCTTCAAAGAGTCAGGCAGGTGCAGCCTCACCAGCTGGGGTGAGCCGCCCCAGATGCCAGACAGAAAGGTGGCTTTTGAGGTCAAGCATGATCACATTGCGATGCTATTGCGGTTTGGTATTGGCAATTTGCAACTCCCAGCACCTGCAAGCTGCATCATCGCGATTGGGACACCCGCATTACTCAGTCCTTGCGACACCCTCCTGAAGGAGGCACCTGAAACCCACGGATGAGGAAACGGGGGTGCAGGAGCTCAAGTGCCTCTTCCCAGGAAAGCGTGGCCTGACCGCAGGTGGCCTGGGGTCTCCAGTCTCAGGCTTTCTCCCAGTATTGAGTTCCTTTTTTTGTAAATATTTATTATTTATTTATTCATACAGAACTGGGGTGCAGGCCAGAGGTGCAGGGGCGATGAGAGGCTTCACCAGAGACAGAGTGGGGAGCAGAATGGGCAGACTGACAATGTACGCTGCTGAGGGGAGCCGGGGGCGGGTCAGGAGAGGTCTGCCGTGCCATGTGGGTCACTTCCAGGCCCTGGGATCGAACTCACATTGAAGTGGCTGCAGCCAGCTTGCGGTGCTGCGTCCTAACCCGAGGCGCCCCCGGGAGGGCCCTCTCCAGCCCTGGCGGTGCTGGCTGCCCCGGGAACGGCCCGGCGTCTCTGGTTGGTGGCCGAGCTGCGAGAGGCCTCCGGGCTCCGCCTCAGCCTGGGCCTGTGTCCTCTCCACGGCCAGCCGGACACAGAGCCACGCTCAGGGGGGGCGAACCCCCGCCCCACAGCTGGATCCTTGTTTTCCTCCCAGAACCATCCAGCCGGCTCCTCAAGATGGGCGACAGTTTGCAGTGTCCCGACATTGCATTGAGCATCATTTTTCTGTAAGTCTGATTCCCTGCAACAAGCTTCTTCATGAAACAGGAGAAGACGCAGACACGAAATCACTCCCGGGCATCACCTGACTGAGAGAGTAACACGGACCTGTGGTGTCCTCGCCCTTCTCACTCTTCCTGCTCAAAATCTAAATTCTTTGCGGTCTCCCATGTTTTAAGTTTCTTATTAAAGATGGGAACTTATAAGAATTGTGGCTGCTGGTACAGGGATAGAGGCTTTTATTCAAATAATTGTTTTTCCTGCCTATGAGGGAGTGCTTTGTTTCCTGCAGAGAATTTGGAAAAAGCATAAAGAAGAAAGTAAGCCTTCACCTGATCTGAAAGTAACCCCCGCTGACGTGCAAATTCCGTGTTGCTTTTTAGAGCATTTTCATACACACAGATGCAGATTTTTTGGCAGGATTGAGAGCCTATGTTTCTAGGTCATCGTGGTCTTGATCACCTTTTAAAGATGAAGACATTTATCAACTCTCTTAACAGTAGGTAAAGGGTGATTCAAAGTCATCAGCAGATTGACTATCTGAACTTGAGTCAGATACATTTGATGTCAAAGACAACTGAGGAGATTTTGCTGGACAAGGAAGGAGAGGGGAGAGGCACACAAAGACAGTGCTCTCTTACCCGAGGGTGCTTGGGTTTACTGTTTTCAAGGACAACCATGTGTGAACTGATCAATTTTGCATGACTTGGCCTGTGTGATTCTCTCAAGTTTTCCTCCAAAGGTCTCTCTCTCTCTCTCTCTTTTTTTTTTTAAGGTTCTTTTGTGTGTGTGGCTTTTTTGTTGTTGTTGTTTGTTTGTTTGTTTTAAGATATATTAATGCACACAAGAACAGGTGCAGGCCAGAGTGGAGGGGGTGAGCCAATTCACCAGAGACAGAGTGGGGGACAGAGCAGGCAGATCGATTGAAACACTGCTGAGGGGAGCAGTGGGGAGGCCGGAGGGGCCTGCTGCGCCCTGGGGTCACTCCCTGGCCGGGGCGCACTCAAGCAGCAGTGGCTGGCAGTAGCTTGATTGTGCTGAGTCAATCCCTTGCGCTGCCAGGCAGGCCCTGAAGATCACTGCTGAACTTAGAGACTTGGGGAAAATCAACCAAGAGTTGTGGAATCTGGTCCCCGGTTTATGAGATAGGATTCCCAGCCCCCTCCCCTAGAGCAATCTGAAGCAGCTTTTAGCAACGCATCTTCGAAGCCCCCGCCCCCCCACACTCGCCGAGTCTCTGCCACACTCCATGGCTGCCAGTGTCTATGCCTGGACATTGCTTTTGAATATGCCCCAAGCAATACAAAAGCACACAAGCGAGAGAGATCGCAGCCATGACAAATAGTGGGCAGACAGCCTGCAGAGCAAGCACCAACAGCCGGAATCGCTCCAGCTTCGTCAGCACCCGGCTCTGGCAATGCCAGGGCACGGCCAGGCGCCGCGAGCCGGCTGAGGGCTGTGCGGAATGGAACTGTCCCATCTGGTTTGGAACCAGACGGGCAGGACTGGCCGTCGTGTCCTGTTGTCCGGCCTCCCACGTGGCGCCCTGGGAGCCTCTGGAGCGCTTCCCCGCGGACCTCCTGGGACACTCTCCCAGGGGCCCAGACCCCACCCCTGCAACCCGCTCGAGTCGGTGTTCCTAGGCTCTGCCGAGAAGGACCTGGGAGTTGTTCTAGAGGGATAGCTTTCTGGTGGAGCAGAGGGAAGCAGCTGGCCCTTGAGTCGGTGAGGGAGCACAGAAAGAGATTAGGTCTGGAGGCGCCAGGAGATAAGCGGCTTACCCTTGCTCAGTTGAGCAAGGAGCAGGACAGCGATCTACCTCTCGGGCAGTCGTGTCGATGAGAAAACACGTCGCCTTTGAGGAATGGGGAAAATCTCAGTCACAATCTGTGGAAGCCTGGAAGGGAGCCCCACTGAATAATTTGCTGTAGAGTCGGGTGCGTACCTTGCACTCAGACGCGTGGGACGTCTCTGCAGGAAGAAGAGGGGCAGTCTCAAAGCTGCACCCCTCTGGAGCTGGCGTCGAAGGAGCCCGCAGCCCTGATCTGGACAAGCTGATGTCTGTGATGCACAAAGACCTGCAACTGACTTGTTTCCGTCACTTCAGAATAAATCAACAGCAAAGCTCCCATTTTATTTTCTAAAGGTTTATTTTGTATTTATTTATGCATACAAGAACGGGGGTGCAGGCCAGAGGTGTGGAGGGCGGAGCAGTTGTTCTCCAAGGCAGGCCCGAGTTTCCCCAACCCTCTGCAATTAGGGGCCCCGGGCGCCCACACCGGGTGTGGCGCTTCAGCGGCACCTGTGATAATGCAGGACGTTTCTTCAAGGACCCAAAGGACATGATTCACGTTCCTCACCCAGTCGATGCCTGCTGACTTCAGGGCCCCCTCGGGAGGGTTCACCCTGCTTGTTGGAGAAAGTAAGGCCAGAGAGTGCTCATGGTCTGTCTGCCCGAGTGGCCGTAGCTCCAAACACGCCTCTGTTCAACCCCTCAAGTAGCAAGATTTTTAAAAATGGCAAAATTTAAAAAAGAAATCAGTATCCGCAGCTACTGCGGGGTACGCAGAAACAGCATGCCCGAGGGCGGCGGTGGGGCCCTAGAGCAAGGCCGTGCCCAGCCTGAGCGCCCGTGCCCTGCGGTGGCAAAGCAGGGGGGCACCGTACCAACGAGGCTGAGGGCGTCCAGAAACACCATGGCCTCCGGTCCAGTTTCCCAGACCGGGGAGAGGTCCACGGAGGCAAAGGTGGCCAGGCCACAGCGGTCCCGGCTCCGGCTGGCCCGCGACCTGGTGGGAGCAGCTGGGCCGGGCCGGCCCTTCTCTGGCTGTGAGGCGGAGCGGGGAGAGCGCGGTGCAGACTTTTCCGGGGAGCGGACGTGGGGCACCTGACGGCCGTCATAGGCCGCGTCATCCCTGCCGCTTTTCGCCCTCGGTTTCTCCTTTCCAGCCTCCTCCCTTCCCTCACGGGCATGACACTGGTTCCGCCCTGTGGGGCCACGAGGCTGCTGGCCACTCCAGCCTCAGTCCCGAACCTGCCTTTGATGTCTCAGTCCCGTGGCAGGCGCCTCGGGCAGCCCCCGCAGGCGTTTTGAGCTGGCTTTGGGGGTGGAAGGAATGTGGCCTCGGGTCTCATTTCCACCCTTTCTTAGCTGTGACCCACCCAGGACTTGAGGGCTTGGCATTGGCAGAGAATGGTGAAAAACAAGAATGGATCCCAGGGAAAGGCTGCGGTGCCAGAGCCCGGAGCCCCGGGCGGGCCGACTGAGAAGCCTTTCTGCCGGCCTTGAGTCTGTACTGTTCTGGAAGGTTCTGTGGTCTGCAAAGTGTCCCGGGGACGTGGCTCGGCGGTGTGTTTCGGGGGTGTCTGGTCAATGGGTGACGTTCACCGTCCCTCACTGACACCTGTAACTGAAACTCGGAGCCAACCTTGATGCCCAGCAGAGGGGGTTCGGCGGATCAGTGCTCCTTTCATCTCCGCGCCGGTAGAAATGCTTCAGAGGACTCTTAAGTAACAGGAAGCACTTTCAGTTTTAAGTGGACCGTGTTAGCGACCATTACAATTTTCTAAGAAGTCAGGTGTCCGCGGCTTAAAGAGCTCGAGGCGGTGCGGAAGGTTACGGCTGAAGAGGCTCTTCCCCTTCCCTCTGACCTTTATATCTTCGGTGTTTGTGTAACCAAGTCCCTTTGAAACTCGAGGAAAGTACTGGCTGATATCAAGGCCAGCCTTTCCCCCCACTTCCTCCTGCCCCCCACGACCCCTCTCTCCACCCATGGCTGTGCGGCCACGGTGGACACAGGCTCCCACCCACTGTCCCCTGGAGCCACGCGCTTGTCAAACACCCAGATGTGGTCAGTGAACCTGTAACAGGTCCAGGTTTTGTGGGCTCCACCCCCACCCCAGAAGCTGGGGCCACAAATCCCGTCAATACCAAGGAGAAGCAGCTGGGACGCGAGGGCGGAGCTGAGCGGCCGGGTTGGGACAAAACGGACATGGGGGCTCGGGGGGCTCGGCCTGGGGGGTCGCGCTGGTCGTTGGCTCTTGATCGGCTTGCGGCGTGCCGGTGGCGTCCAGGCCAGCAGGACTGAGGACGCTCTCGCTGACTTGTCCTCTCCCCCTTCCCCTGGGCTGTTCTTTTCCTTTCCGCTTGTAAATGATCCCACCATCGGTGACACTGGGGTGCCCGGGAACAGACCCAGCCGTGGCTGGTGGGTGCTGGGCACACGGCTACGACAGACCGCCACCCCTTCCCCAGTGTCCACAGACCCTCGCCTTCCTGCACGGTTTCGGCTCCGGCTCCCCGCCACGCCCACGCTTGGTGACGCGGGCTCTCCCCTCTGACTCTCCCCTCCCGGGGCAGCATCCATCTGCCCCTCCCCGCGGCCTTAGCCTGGCTCTCCCCAGCACAGGGCAACCCTCGGCCTGTGCCCACCTGCACCCTCAGGCCCCTGTAAGGGTGAAAAGCAAAAGGATCAGTTTCCATGTGGCCCAAAAGGAGGAGAGCTTTCCCTGCTCCCTGTCCTTCTCTAGAGCACTTGCTAAAGAAAAATAGTTAGTGCGTGCGCACTGTGTCCGCTGCTGTGTATACACATCTTTAAAGGCTGCGTGAGGCTCCGGTCAGCATTGCACCTGAGCCTTTTTTATGGGGCCTAGAAGCTTCTTCTTCAAAATATAAGCATTAAGGCTGCTTCTTCCTGCTGCTACTTGTCGGAGTAGGCAGAGTTTCTCTTCCCATAGACAACAGCAGAGAGCGACCACGGATGGCCCCCAGCCAACCGCCTCGCTCCACCTCGTTTCCCTAGTAATGACCTCCCAGCCCACGGCACCCGGGTCACGGACCCGCCGCCGGCCACGGCCCGCCCTCCCCTCCCTCCCTCTCAGCGCCGCGGCCGTGCTTACACCCACTCCCTCGCCACCTGCTCGGCTCTCGTGTCCCATACTTGCTTTG
The DNA here is from genome assembly GCF_000260355.1 of Condylura cristata. NCBI lineage: Eukaryota > Metazoa > Chordata > Mammalia > Eulipotyphla > Talpidae > Condylura > Condylura cristata. The sequence continues at coordinate 37,302,307 of NW_004567121.1, forward strand.
CTTTCACTTGGATTTCGTTGGCAAAGGTTCAGCTCCCCACTGAGCAGGGGGCTGGAGGAAACACGCTGACAGACGCACTGGTAGACCTTAAAGGAAATCAGAATGTCCCCCAGAATGGGCCGCTTTGACATATGGATTGTGTGGAGACGGAGGGTGATGAGACAGGCGCGATCATTTTGGAAAACAAGCTGGGTTGACGAGGTGGAAGGGGCTCCTGGGCCCCCTGGTTTTTGCGATAAGCCCATCCACGCTTCCCTGCCAGGCTTCCGTGGGACTGGCCCTCTCCTCTGGCCTCAGCTGCCTGCCCTCAGCCTCCCCTGTGCGCGGCCGCCGGCTCCCCGAGGGCTCTGTGGGTACGCGCCTGCTCTGATGGCCCTCTACATCCACCGACCTCTGCCCCTTCCAGGGAGGGACAAGGGAGAGCCAAGGCGGGTCCTTGGAGATGACAAGACCCATCAGGGTGAGACCCACGTGTGTCTGCTTGATGCCGGAGAAACGAGTCAGCGGGGAGTATTTCCGGGAGGAAGGAATGAAGGAATGAGCCGGGAAGGAAAATCGAGTTCCCTCTATCCTGGCTGGGGTACGCCCCGTAATAAATAACACCTGGACAAAAGGAAAACAAAGCCAAGAGTCATGAGCCCGCTGTCATCGGCGACCCAGGCAGGTGGAAGAACTCACAGCAACGCCAAGTCAGTGAGGCTGCAACAGGGCCATGCCACGAGGGGAGGGGGGCCCCGAAAACGAGAGGCCGTCCATGGGCTGACTGTGCAGGCAGACTGCACTGCCGCCTTCTCCCAGACAGAGCAAGAGGCGGGCGCCCGGCCAGGTCCCCGAAGGACCCCTGCCCAGAGACCCCTCCCCAGTGGGAAGGTCTCACAGAGCGGCCACTTCTTTTCAGGGCTTCTCCTATGTCTACTGTGTCTTAAAAATAATCAAATCAAAGTGACCCTCGTGAAAAGTGAGACGCATTTTGAAGTGGCAAATAATGGCGCCTTTATTAATGAAGGCAAGTGAGTGAGTGGAATGTGCCGTCGGCTCCCCTCCCTTCCCCAGGGAAGCCGGGAGCTGGCTCGGGTATTTCTCGCCAGCCCAAGAAGGGGCGGCTTCAGGTGTCCCCATGGACTGTCCACCCCCGCCTCCAAGCTCCACCTTCCCCTTCCTGCCCTCTCACTGCCCACTCCTGTGGTCACGCCCTGGCGCTGTCATCACCTGAAACTGCTCCGCCTCCGAGAGCTTAAATACCAACATCCCAGTCTCTGCCTGTTGCCGGCCCACGCCTGCCCCCCGCACCCCACACACCTCACACCCCACACA
>NW_004567121.1:37304116-37317165 GCF_000260355.1 Condylura cristata
CACACACCTCACCACACACGCACACACACACCACACACACAGCCCCCCACACCAAACACGCCACACATACCACACACCTCACACCTCACACATCCACTCCTCACCACACCCCCCATACACACCTCACACCTCACACATATACCCCACACACCCCACACACACACCTCACCACACACACACACACCACACACACACCACACATACACCACACCCCCGCACATGCACGCTCCACATGCCACATACTACACACCATACCACACACACCCCACACACCCCACACATACAGCCCCCCACACCAAACACGCCACACATACCACACACCTCACACCTCACACATATACCCCAAACCCCCCGCACACACACCCCCACACACCCCACACATACACACCACACACACATACACATCACACACTAAACATGCCACACACATACCACACAGACACCACACACACATACCACACATAGCGCACACACCCCACATATACACACCACACACCATACCACATGCACCACACACACATCACACACCACACACATACGCACACACCCCACACCACACACACATACACACACACCCCATACCATACACATACACCACACACATACCAACACACCACACGCGATACACACCACACCACACACACATACCACCTACCTCACACACACACACACCCACACACACCCCACACCTCTGCTGTCTCCCACTCCATCGCCTCCTCGCCCTCTCCTCTGGCTTTTCCTGCCAGGCCTGCACTTGCTCCTCCCTGCACCTTTGCTTCTCTCCGCTGCCTTCTCCCACGATCGCCTCCACCATGTTCTAACCAAGCCCTCACCTCAGCCGACACCAGTTGGCGGCGGCCGCCGAGAAGCAATGAGGCTGCACAGCACTGAAAGGGGGAAACATGAAGATGCGGGGTGGGGTGAGGCGGGATGATGTCCTGAGCAAACGCCACAAGTTGGTTTTATGGGCCCACCCCACCCCGACCAGGGCTCCCAGGCACCAAGGACTAGGAATCCCAGGGCGCCATCACCCCCGAAGGGAGGGCGCTGGGAACCGAGGGGGAGCACACAGGCTTGGCGTGACCGGACACGTGGGCCTGGAGACTTGCTTTTCACCGGCTGGGCCCGGTGCTGTCGGGGCCCCAGGGCAGCAGAACTGGCAGGACGCTTTCCCCAGTTCATCTTCCTCTTTGTCCCCGAGTCCCTCATGTCTGCGTTTCCCCTCTGGACCTAACCTTCACTGACCTCTCAGGCGCCTGGCCCCAGTCTCACTGTCGGCCCTGAGGCACGGGGTGAGGCCCCACAGTCAGCCCCCTCACCTCGGGGTTGCCTGAGACAAACAGGGCCCACGGTGGCCGCCCAGTGCGCGGCAGGAGCAGCGCAGGGAGAAGAGCGGGCCTGGGCGTGACGTGCGGGACTGTTCTCAGCGCCCGGCTGCGTCTGCTCGTCGGCTGCGGGCGGGCACGGCCTGCTGGCACCATCCCCGGTGAGTGTTGTCCTCATCGTCTCCTCGTGACATAAGTCGGCCTTTTAATTTTCACCCAGAAGTCTGTCTGACTCAAACAGGTTTCTCTCCGGCATTCCTTGACCTGTGACCTTCCCCAGAAGATGCTTTCCTCAGCCACTCACCGCCCTCTTGGTCAGCACTCGGGCACTGAGCACCAGCATGCAGGCGCGGGACCGGGGTCCCAGGGGGCTCTCCAGGCCTTCCTGCTGCCTGAGGGGGCGGGTGAGCCGACCATCCTCAAGGTGACGGTGGCGCCTGCTCCAGCCTCTGGTGCCTCCATCCTGCAGACGGCCTTGCCTCTGACTTCAAGGGTGGTGCCTCTGACCCCTTCTTCTCCTTCTCTCTCACCTCCGCTTTCTCCACCCGACCTCGGCCACGTGGTGGGGCCATATCACCGTCGCTGATCACTGTCCTATTCTACAGCACCAACTGGACATTTTTTCTCCTTTCTTTCTTTCTTTTTTTAAGATTTATTTATTTATGCACACAAAAACTGAGGTACAGGCCAGAGGTGCAGGGGGCTGGGGGGGGTGATGAAAGGATTCACCAGAGTGGGGAGCAGAGCCGGCGGATCCACTGAAGTCCACTGCTGAGGGGGCAGTGGGGAGCCAGGAGGGGTCTGCTGCACCCTGGGGCCTCCCCCTGGTGGGGAACAGTCAGGCCCTGGGGCTGCTGACAGCTTCACATTGCTGTGTTTGTGCCCCGGGGGGGGGAGGGGGGGCCCTGGATATTTTTCCTTCCTCAGATTTTACTGGCTTGTCCGTAACGCACCTGTGTGACGTTGCAGGCACAGCACCGCCTCTCCTGGTGTGCACAAACTTCACTGCCTTCACCAGGCTCTACCTTCGCCCCAGCCACCCCCTCCCCACCCTCCGGGGGACACGGGTATTTCCCTCCTCTGGGGACATCAGCGGCAGTGGGGCAGGGTGGTGCTGACTCCACGCTCCTCACCCTAGGGGACATGTTTTCAGCTGCTCTCTATTGAGTATGGTGCTGGCCACAGCTTCGTCTGTATCCTTTGAAATCTGTTCATAGAACTTCTACTGAGAGTTTCTGACCGTACGTGGGTGATGAATCTTGACCAATGTGTCTTCAGCATCGTTGAGATGACGATGTGATTTGTGGCTTTCTTTCTGTTGATGGGGTGAATGACAATGAGTGATTTGCATGGGCTGAGCCAAGCTTGCATCCCTGGAATGAATCCAACTCGGTCCCGAGGAATGATTCTCTTAGCGTATTGCTGATTCTCTGTGCCAGGGTTTGGGGGACTTTTGCATTTATGTTCATCAGAGAGATCGGGGTATAGTTTCTTCCTCTCTTTCAGGGTCTGTGTTTGGTTTGGGGGTCAAGGTAGTGCTGCCTCATGAAACGAGCGTGGCGGTGTTTCCCGCTTCAGTTGGCCTGACAGCTTCGCGCAGGGCTGGCCAGCGTGCGGGTTTGGCAGAGTTTTCCCGGGACGACAGCGGCTCACCGCCTGGAGGCCGGTCACGGAGGCTTCTTCCATCTGTCTGTCCCTTCCTGGCTCCATCTTGGAGGTCGTCTGGCTCTGCAAGCGTGTCCACTCTAGGCCGTCCAGTGTGTGTGGTCACCCACACTCTGCAACAGGTGCTGTGCTTTCACTTCTCTCATGTTTCTTCATCTCTTGCATCAACTTTTTGGTTTCCATTTCATTTATTTCTGCCCTAATTTTCTTCCTTCTGTGGATTTTTTGCTTCATGTGTTCTGTTTCTGGCTCCTTCAGACTTAGCGTTAGCTTTGTTGTTTGACATTTGTCTTGTTATTGATGTGGGCCTGGTGGCTATTTTCTTTCTTCTTCGTGTGCATGGTAGGATCTGGTAACTTGTTTCTTCACGTCCATTAATCTCCAGGTAATTTTTTTTTCACTTGATTTTTTTTTTTTTTTGTCAACCCAGGAGTTGACGAAAGCATTTTGTTTAGTCTCACACGTTTGAGGGGGGTTTTATTTTTGTGGTTCACTTCTATTTTTATGCCATTGTGCTCAGAGAAGATGCCTGATATAACATCTACTTTGATGTACCTTTGAGAGATGTTTTATGTCTCAGCATATGCTTTATCCTGAAAAATGTTCTATGTGCTCTTAAGAATGTGTATTTGTCTCTCTGGGGATGCAAGGCTCTGTAAATGCCTATTAAGTCCATTTGAGCTATTACTTCATTTAAGCCATTATTTCCTTGTTTACTTTCTGCCTGGATGATCTATGCATTGATGTAAGTGATGTGTTGAAATCCCCTGTCAATGTTGTGTAGCTGTCAATGTGTTCCTTTAAGTCTGTTAATATTTGTTTTATCTATTTGGGTATACTTGTGTTGTGTGTAAATATTGGTGATAATTACATCTTATTGATGGTTTGTGCCCAAACCAAGTCTTGTTACTGATTGATTTTTCAGCTGACAGTCTAATTTTTACTATATATAAGAATAGCGGCCCTCCCTGGTGGCGCAGCGGGTTAAAGCACAGCACTAAGGAGTTAAAGCTGCTTCAGCATGAGTTCGAGCCCCACCCCGGAGGTGACCACATGGCTGGCAGACCTCTCCTGACCTGCCCGCTGCTTCAGCAGTGGACTTCGTTGAGCTGCCTGTTCTGCTTCCCATTCTGCCTCTCACCGCTCCTGCACCTCTGGCCTGTACCCCGGTTCTGTATGCATCAATAAATAAATCTTAAAAAAGAATAACAATACTTGATTTTTAATGTTATTGTTCGAAAATTTTTCGCTACCGTTTCACTTTCAGTCTATTTAGTCTTTACATCTGAGTGAAACTCTTGTGTGCATAATATAGGGGACCATGCTTTTATAATCCAGCCTGTCATCCTGCATCTTTGAATTGGTGAATTCAGGCCATCCACAGTTAGGGTAATAATTGATACCTGAGGCCTATTTATGCCATGCCGCCTCTGGGATTCGGGCTGTTCTGGCTATATGCTATTTCTTTTCCCTTGTGTTTCTATCTCGTTTCTCGTTTGGATGCCTTTTCCTGGTGGTTCTCTTGCTTTTTCATTTCTTCTTCTAAGTGTATATTCTAGATTTTTGTTTTGTGGTTACCAGCAGGGTTGTATCAAAGATTCTTATTTAAAATAGCCTTTTGTGCTGATATCAACTCATTTTCTTTGACTACACAGATTCTATCCTTCTCTTCTCTTGTCCCCCTTTAAAGTTCTGTACTTACCTCATGTTATTCTTATTTACACTGCTGATTCAATATTACTATTTATTATTGTTCAAGGCTTTCTGTTGTTTATTTTTTAAGATTTTATTTATTTATTTTGCATAGAACTGGGGTGCAGGCCAGAGGTGGGGGAGGGGGTGAGAGGATTCCCCAGAGACAGAGGAGGGACAGAACAGGCTGATCTACTGAAACCCACTGCCGCTGCGGAGGGGGCAGCGGGAGAGACAGGAGAGGTCTGCTGCGCCCTGTGGGTCACTCCCTGGCCCCGATTGGACTCCGGCCTTCCCCGTGGGTCATCGTGGTAAAACTGAGACTTAACCCCTAGGTCGCCAAAGGGGCCCTATTCTTCAAGGCTTTGTGCTCTTTAATTTTTTATCTTGTAGAAGAACTCTTTTGAACATTTCTTATCGGGCAGGTCTGGTGATGGCAAACCCTATTAGCTTTTGTTTGTCTGGGAAACCAAAAGCCTTTATTTCTCCATCTTACTTGGGCGGTAATTTTACAGGAGAGAATATTCTTGGCTGGCAGTTTTTGTCTTTCAGAACCGTAAATATGTCGGCGCACACTCTTTAGACTGGAGAGTATCTGCTGAGAAATCTGGTAAGAGTCCATATGTTACTTTTCCCCCCTAGAAACCCTCACTAGTTGTTATTTTTCTTTGGCTTTTGGTAATTTAACAATGATGTGCCGTGATAGAGGTTGTTTTGTATCTGGAAATGAGGATGTTTTTTCTGCTTCCTCGCTATCCTTGGATTCCACGGATCTGCTTAGATCCACGAAGTCCTCAGCTCTGTTAGCTCTCTGAATAAGGTTTCTGCTCCCTTCTCTCTCTCTTCACCTTGTGGGACATGCACTATTCCTATATTTCCTCTGGTCATGGGATCTGATGTTGCTTTCTCAGAGTTTCTTCATTTTCTCCAAGTCTCTTTGCTCTTTTCTTTCACTGAGTTGCACACTCGTGTCTTCAGTTTCTAAAATTCTTTGCTTCTACGTAGTAAATAAGTCTACTCACTGTGCTTTCCATATTTATTCTACAATACTTTTATCTCTTTAGCGAAGAACCACCTTTTTAAGGTTATTGTTGTAAAGCCGTTTTATGTTAGGCTGTTGAGCTTCGTGTCCCTTAAGTAGGGCTCTGGGCTTCTGTCCTTCAGCCTTTCTGCTCTGTGTGCAGACGTCTCCTGGGCACGTGTGGCCTTCAGCTGTCTCCTGGGCACGTGTGGCCTTCAGCTGTCTCCTGAGCATGTGTGGCCTTATTTGCCTTTCTCCCGTTGGAGTGCTGTGTCTTCACTTTTATTTGTTTACCTTCATTGTTTAACTTTGTGGCACATGAGGGAGGGATGGAAAGTTGGAGTCTATAAATTCATTCTCAGTGGGGAAAGAGAGTGATTCCAAGTGGAGAGATTTTTTTTCTAAAAGATTTATGTATGCATACAAGTACTGGGGTACAGGCCAGAGGTGTGGGGTGGGGAAGTGACAGGATTCACCAGACACAGAGTGGGGCGCAGAACAGGCAGATCTACTGAAACACACTGCTGAGGGGAGCAGCGGGGAGACCGGAGAGGTCTGCCCCACCCTGTGGGTCACCCCCTGGCTGGGGGATTGAACTTGTGCCTAAGCAGCAGCTGATAGCTTCATAGTGCTGAGACTGGCGCTGAGACTTTGACCCCTGCGCCACCAGGGAGGCCCTCAGTGGGAGCGGCAGACCAGAAGAGGCTCAGTCTTGCCTCTTCTCTCCTTTCTCAGAGCAAACTCTGTCTGCTACCTCACAGGTCCCAAACTCCGGCCCATGTCCTTTCCCCTCAGAAGCTGCATGTAGTCTCTCTCCAGTCTTTCAGCAGGGAGCGGGAGGAGGCTCTGGGTAGGACTCTAGCGAGTGGCCACAAAGGTGCTGGAGGTGGGACTGCACTGTCTCATGCCTGGCCCGGCTCTCTCGCCTCCCAACTCCCGCTGAGTCCTGGAGGCGCCCACACCTCCTTGGTAAGCCCAGTGAACAGGTGGCCACATCGTTTGATGCTCCCCCGCCACCTGCTCCGTGCAGCCAGCTAACACTGTCTTCTGGAGCCGCCTCTTCTGGAAGCCTCCGTGACTGCTTGCTTTCCTGTGGACCTTCACTTCCGGTCTCCTCCCTGTCCTTACTTCTCTGACCTCCCTTTATCTTTCCTGTTGTCAGGCTCCTTCTTCCCAGCTGCTCTCTCGTGACACTAGAGGTTCGTGACTTTTGGGGTTCATGACAGGCGTCAAAGGGGTAACATCCTTTTGTTTCCTTCTTGATCTTTTTCTCAGAAAAAAAACTATCCATCATACATACAGATTTTAGCTAATATCATCAAGGAATCTGTGGGTGTCCCCAGGTATCAGGAACGGATTCAGAAGCCGTGCCTGGTTACACTTTCCCAGACAGATGCGATCTCCTCTCACAGATCTACCTGCTCTTTACATTTAAGAACTGAAGGATAGTGGGGTGGGGGTGGTCAGGAGTAGTCAACAGGAAGCGCACAGTTTTTAGAGCAGTGACACTATACGATTACAGTGAGGATTAACGCCATTAAGCTTCTGTCCAAACCCAGAGAATGGGCAACCCCAGAGGTGAAGCCTCTTGCAGGCTGTTGGCCTTGGGCAGCGATGCCATGGCTCACCAGTGATCTAATGCCCGGCTCTGTGGCGATGCACCTGAGGGGCGCGGGGGGCGGGACTATGTCCTCTTATGCGATGAATCTAAACCTGCGGTAAAAATTAGTGTCTGTTTTTCTAACATGTTCTATTTCCTAACCCTCAAAACCACCGTGGCAGACAAAAACTCTTGGTTTTAGATCATTTGATTCTGTTTCTTTTGTTTGATTTTTTAGAGTTATTCTTAGACACAATTTGCTCAGTTACAACTAAAATGTGACTGTTTATATAAATAAAACAGATACAATTTAAAAATACATATATTGTATATACTATAGCCTATACATAAGAAAGAGAAAACTTGTAGACATACATTCCAGTGACTCACAAGTAGGAATACCTTAGTGGTTCACAAGTAGGAATACCCTTCCTGGTGGCACAATGCAACGGGTTAGGACGCCGCACTGCAAGCTGGCCGCCCCTGCTTCAGCGTGAGTTCAATCCCCAGCCCCGGAGGTGACCACAGGGCGCAGCAGCCCTCACCTGACCCGCCCGCTGCTCCCCTCAGCACTGTGCTTCGTCGATCTGCCTGTTCTGCTCCCCACTCTGTCTCTGGAGGATCCTCTCACTGCCCCTGCACCTCTGGCCTATACCCCAGTTCTGTGTGCATAGATAAATAAATCTTTAAAAAAAAAAAAGAAAGACTCACCCACGTGGAGGAATCAAGCAGTAATAATGTCCCAGAAGCCCCTTTCCCTCTACAAATTGTATCCCCTGCTCACTAGCCAAAGGAAAGTGGACTCTGATGCTAGGTTAGCTTTGCTTGTTATAAAAAGCATTAGACACGCTACCCCTGAGCCTGTCGCTGAGGCCTTAGGTGCCTGGGTGTGACAATGGCGCGCTTGTTGGGTGTTCCACAGTCTATGTTGGTGGTGCCTGTCTCAAGTCTGGGGTCAGAGTGAACCATGTTGCTCTGAGCACTCTTTACAGGCCTTTTGCTGAGCATGTTTTGATGTGCTGTTGAATATGTTACCAAGAGTGACAGAGATGGGTCCTGGGGTTCACCTATGTTAAGCTCATGTAGATCACGGAGTGGATTCCCAGAGTGACGCGGTGAAGTCCTCCCTCGCAAGCGATGGGTGAAGGCTCCGGTTGCTTCACGTCAACTTCACTGCTTGTGCCAGTCGGATTTTCAGTTCTAGTCGTTGAGATCTGTGGTTGACAGCTGCTTGAGGTTTGCTCTGCATTGCCCTAATGACTGAGTATGTAGCGCCAGGATTGGTCACTAACATGCTAATTGCTGTTATTAGGTTGCTGATTGTTTCATTGTGTTGTAGGCATCCCCTCTGTGTCTGGCTGGATTCCTCTCTTCCCGAGTCTTCTCCCATTTTGTATCTTGCTTATTCATCTTCTTCATTGTGCCTTTGATTATCAGAACTTTCTAATTTTGATGAAATCTAATTTACCATTTTTTCTTTTAAACTATGTTTTTTGGGGACTCCAGCGACCTTTCCCCAGCCCCCAAGTAACCACAGCTCTTCCTATGTTCTCTTTAAAATAATTCTATGCTGCGCCTTTGATGCTTAGGTCTAGGATCTAATCTCACATGTGTATGGTGTGAAGCAGGACGGACACCCCCCCCCCCCCGGGGTATCGAGCAGTCCCAGCGCTGGATCGTGAAGATCCACTCCCTGCTGTGGAAGGTCAAGTGATTCACAAGTTGGGGTCTATTCTGGCGCTCACTTCTCATTTGTGATCGCCTGTTGGTTCTGCGGCCCATCTGTCTGAGCCCCCCCCCAGCCCCAAGCGAGTGAAGGCCCGTCCTGGCGCGCCCTATGTCCTGCACACGGATGGCTGCGAGCGTGGGTCCTTCGCTCAAACACCGAGACTGTCAAGGTGACGACAGCGTGAGGCCCCTCCGAGCCGGGGTCCTTGCACACGCCATACATCTTTTCTTTTTGCTTTGAGTGAGCTGCTTCTTCTCCCCCCCTTCTTTCTTTCTTTCTTTTTTTTTTTAAATGTGTATATAATAGTTGATTTTTACATCATTTGGTGCCTTTTTCCCTCTCAGTTGCAATCCCCGTGGGCTTCCCACCCCCAAATCACCCCTGTGCCATCACCACAGTCCAGTGCATTTCCCTCCCCCACTGTTTCTGACCCCATTCCCCACTGCACCCCACAAAATGTCTCTGGTCTAGAGCTGGTCATCACGATCATTATTTTCTTGCCTGGTCTGTTATACTCCTGCTCTGAGAGCGCCATCCAGTATTCTTCCACACTCCATACGTCTTCACGGCTCCACAGAGCAGCACACTGCAGAGGCCTGGGCGGGTCATCGTGCGAGGGTGACTATTGTCTTTTGTTATAACCTGCTCGTTTTGAGTGCTCTTAGCAGGTAGAACATTCTCTAGCATTGTGTTGCTCTAACAACTCAGCTGTTACTCAGCTCTGAAATCGGAGCCGGGGTGACTGTGAGTCCACGTGAGTCTCCGAGCAAAGGCTGCCTGTGGTGAAGTGCAGCCAGCGGTTTGGGCTCGCAGGCCGCCGTGTGCGCTTCCAAGCACAGGAATCATGTTGCAGCCATGCTGGATGCTGCGTAGTGTGGTTAGCCCGTGTTTATTCACCACAAGCATCTTATAGTTTTCGTTTTTTTAAAGATCTGTTTACTTATAGCATGCAAGAGCTGGGGTGCAGGCCAGAAGTGAAGTGGGTGAGAGGACTCCCCAGAGGCAGAGTGGGGAGCAGAACAGGCAGGTTGGCAGAAATCCACTGCTGAGGGGAGCAGCGGGGAGACAGGAGAGGTCAGCTGTGCCTGGGGTGGTCACTCCCTGGCCGGGGATGGCACTCAGGCTTCAGTGGCGGTGGACGGCTTCATAATGCTGAGATTTAACCCCTGCGCCACCAGGGAGGCCCAATGAGCAATCTTTTTAACAGTCATATATATAAAGTTATGTAAAACTAACAATGATGCCACATGCGGTCACGGAGGGGGGCGGGGAACCCGGGGCGCGGGGTATGACCCCATGGGCCAGCTGCGTAACCTGCCTGGGTACGGTCCATTCTCCAGCATTGCTCTGGGCTCTGAATTGAGTCAGCCAGCAGCCACAGAGAAAGGCCGACAGAAATGTCTGACTTCATTATGACAAGGTTATCTACAAAGGATTTTCATGTGTCTTCAAAGCTCACTGCCTAAAGCAGAAGACTGGCAGATGTCTGAGCCACACCAGACACAGACACACAGTAGACTCAAGAAATGTTTGTTGTACAGATGCTTGAGTGATCGGGTTACAGCTCTGAGACCGAGAGCAAGAGGTATTACAGGAATGTAAAAGTGCACAACTTTACAGCAGGTCACAAAGGCCTGTGCGTTCAAGTCAAGCTCGGGGTTACATCTCGGACCCTTCTGTGTGCCAGGAGAACGGCACGGAGGGAGAGTGGCTCTCTTTTCTCCTCCCTGGGTCCCAACAGAAGTGACAGCGTCACAAGTGTGTGGTTTCCCCCGCCCCGCCCCGCCCCCCACCCCCAGGAACATGGGCCGCAATGTCCGCTTCGGCATACCACCAAGGTTGTGACCAGCACTGGCTGCTCTGAGCTGAGCCAGAGCCTCCCAGGAGCCCTTAGAAGCAGTTTTCTCTGCCGGACCAGAAGAGAAAGTCTGAGAGACCCATTCTGGCTGGCTTGAGAGGACTCGTGCCCCAGACTGTGAGCCGCCTGGGGGCCACGGAGGAAGGGGGTGAGGACAGCTTGTGGGCGCCGCTCCGGCCCCGCAGACAGCAGCTAGGAAAGGGGGTCTCGCAAGACTCGCCACCAGGAGTGAGCCTGGGAGCGCCTCCAGATCAGCACCGCCCGTGGGGATGGACGGACGGACACTGCCAGGTACCTGATGGGAGACCCCTTGCCTACAGCGCGGGGTGCTGCCCTCAGTCACGGCGTTGGTTACCCCACCACAGAAGATGAATTCAGGGGTGGAAATCCCCTCTCAGGTGCTGAGCAAGGGCACAGCCACAGGCAGCCTGGACTGGTCAGGGCTGGGCTGGGCTGGTCAGGGCTGGGCTGGGCTGGTTAGGGCTGGGCTGGGCTGGGCTGGGCTGGACAGGGCAGGGCAGGGCAAACAGGTAACCCGGGCTGCACAGACACATCCGAGAGGGGCTGATGGGCCAGGTGAGAGAGCAGCAGGTGGGCGGGACAGCGCGTGCTTGCTGCTCGGGGCTGTGCCTTCCTCTCACACGGGCTGTCGCCACGCTGCATGCGTGACATTCGGTCCCATCAGCCGAAGCGATCGGGTCTCTGGTCACGTGGGGCTGAGGTTCTGGTGAGCATGGGGGTCAGTGTGGAGAAAAGCTGGCTTCAGAGGAGCAGAGCACCGCAGATACAGGCCCTAGAGGTGAGGGGTAGGCAATGGGAGGTGGGGGGCTGCGGGTGGGAGGGCGCTGAGTCGGGGAGGCGGCTTCGGGGGCGAGCGCTAGGTTTCTGCTGAGATCTGGATGAAGTAGCCGGCCCTGAGGACAGTCAGAGCACCTGGGTGGAGACAGCGCAAGAGCCAGGCCCCCAGGCTGGAAAGGCAAGACCTCAGCCTGACTAGCGCCAGGCAGGCGATAGGGGCAGAGCCACAGATGGCCGGCGGCTGCAGCGTGTCAGCATCAGAGGAATTCAGAACGAAATGTGGAACACCGGGTTCCCAGGGGTCCATACCATCAGATGCACCATTTTTAAATAATTTCTCCCAGGACCCAGGGGTCAGATGACCCCGGGCGGGAAGAAGCGGAAACCGGAGGCCGCCCCAGGGTCTGAGGCCTGAGGGGGGGATGGCTGGGAAGCCTTTCTGGTGGACTCGATTTGGGGAGCAACTACTAGGCGGGTGATGACCCCCATTGTCGAACAGGGGAGCTCAGAGGTGAGGGGGCCGGAGGGTCCAGTCCCCTCGGGCTTGTCGGAACCTACCCACAGCCTGCTGCTTCATGGAGAGAAACCGAGGAGGCCCTGGCAGAAACAGAGCTCTCCTTGTCAGGAGGGCGTGGGTAGCTGGAGCCACCCCAGCTGGTGAGCTCGGCGTGTCTGGGCCGCAGGAAACACCTCTCCATGGCGTCTCCGGCACACAGCTCGGGGGCTCAGGCACTCTGAAGTTTAGAGTTCCCCGGGATCATGAGTCCCAGCCTCCAGACTCCAGGGCAATCTATCAAATGAGAACCTACACAGACTCTTCCAGAAAGAGGCACCCGGAGCTCACGTTGCCCGCAGGCCTGGGGTGCATGTGTAGTGACATTTGTCTTCATTGCCTGTCCAGCACCCGATCCCCCACCAGGGCTGGGAGAATGAGTCTGGGCGCAGAACTGAGAACCCCAGGGGTCTCCTCAGCGTCCCAGGGAGCTCACCTGGGTCAGATGCAGGATGGGTTCTGCCCTGAGAGGAAGTCACAGGGAGAAGAAAGAGCAGTCATCCTCCTGGAGGTGGGGCGCGGAGCAGCAGGACATCCAGGGCCGGCCACCTGGACTCTGGCTTGGCTGCGGATGGCAGCTGAGCCCTGAGGGGGCGAACGGGGGGAGGGCGGGTAGATTTAGTCCAGGTCCAGCCTCCTTGTACCTACTGAACCTTCCTGAGGAGTCAGTGGGCCTCTCACCAGCCTTTCCAGTTTTTCTGTAAACACCTTTTTTTTTTTTAAGATTTATTTATTATGCATACAGAAATGGGGTGCAGGGGTGGTGAGAGGATTTACCATAGTCAGAATGGGGAGCAGAATAGGCAGT
>NW_004567121.1:37318415-37355523 GCF_000260355.1 Condylura cristata
GCGAGCAGTCTACCATCAGGGGAAAGCCACCCAAGGGTGCAGGAGCGCCAAGCCTCAGGTGAGTGGCTCTGCAGAGGTTGCTGTCCTGGCACTAAGGACAAAGAGCACCTCGTTTTGTCTTGCAGGAAACACTGTGTTCCCTTGCGTGTGGTTCCTGACTGGAAGCTGTGACCTTCGTGTTGGAGAGACAAGCTGTCTCATGGACGGATTTAAAACAGTCGCTTCTGGCACAGTCATGGAACAAAACATGAGGCCGGCAGGTCAGGACGAGGAGGGCTCAGTTCACTGATTCTCACTGAGAAACCGTTACTGAGAGTAAGCGGTCTACCAGACAGCGGGGCAGGCCAGGGAGGCGCAGAGCTACCGAAGGCCATCAAGTCCAGATGGAGGAGGTGGCCGGACGTGCTTATTACAGCCCACAGATCATTGTCCTAGAGTTGCTTCAAATCTTTCAAAAGTAACGGCAGGGTGAGGCAGTGGGGAGCACACCACCACACCAGGCCAGGATGCATGCGAGCTGCCGAAGCTGAGTGAGACACGCAGGAGTCCAACACACTATTTGACTTTTAAAAATGTTAAACATTTCCTAGAGTAATAAAAATGAGGAGTTAAGCAAATAACAGAGTGAAGAACAGGTTCAAAAGGCGTTGATCCCAAGTTTAACAAAGGAAGATGATTTATGGGCTCTTAAAAATGACATTTTAATTAGCCTTGAGGTGTTGTGGTGAATTAAGGTAATGCTTGAAGGAAACAGCCCATTGCATTGCATTACTTTCAAGTTCATTAGTATTGTCCTTGTGCAATGTGTGCAGTTACTGTGACTTTGGAAAATAAAAATATACCACAAAGAGAGAGAATTGCCACAAAGGTATTTTTTTTAAAGATTTATTTATTTATGCATTCATGAGCTACAGTGTAGGCCAGAGGTGGGGTGAGGGAGAGGGATGACAGCGTTCACCAGAGTGGGGAGCAGAACAGGTGAATCAGTATACTGAGATACACTGCTGAGGGGGGCAGCCGGGAGACGGGAGGGGTCTGCTGTGCCACGTGGGTCACTCCCTGGATGGAGATGGAAGTCACACTGAAGTGGCTGCAGAGAGCTTCATGGTGCTGCATCTTAATCCGTTGGGCCGCCAGTGAGGACTTATTTCTTTTTAAATACAGTGAAAGCACAGGAAAATTTTTTAAAAATATGCTAAAAATATAACTGCCAAAAAGGTATTATCTATACAGGGCAGTTACAAGTTACAAGAATGAGCAAAATATTCAAAAGGTGAACTGTGAGAAGCTGGAAGGGTCTGGATACAAGTAGAAAGGAGGGCAGCCCAGAGTCTACATTAGCATATGCAGGCATTCAAAGTCCGAATAATGCAACCATGCCCAGGCAGAAAGAAGGCTTGGGGTCAGTGAAAAGTGAGACTGAACGAAGTGAAACACTCTAGGGTCCCTAATCATCAAAGTCAGTAATAGGACAGACCGATCTTACATCTACCACTTACACAGTACTTGTTAAAATGCAAGATACTACTGCTTTTGCAGTCAATGTGTCTACAATAAATTCTAGAAATTTATAATCAAAGTACTATTTTGTGTGCATGTGTGTGCACTTGCGCTTGCGCCGCGTGTTTAACCATTCAGGATTTCTTGGAAATCATTCTACAAATTTGTATCACTTGCTTACAGACTCATGGGCGCTATGCAGCCCAAGATCTTTCCGTGGCACGCTGCGCCCACGGAGGACGGCGGTCCTGCTAGCTTCCTGAAAGAAAGCCTCGCGCAGAAGGAAGGGAACAGCTTGCACGGGAGCTTTAAGGGCTGCGGCAGAAGTAACATCCCTAAGCCAGAGGTCCCGCCCCCGCCACGACGCAGCCCGGTGCTCGCAGTGACCCAGCGGCGACGCGTGCGGGAAGAGGCTGCGACGTTCCCTTTCCCGGGGGACCCGCCTGACTGCACTTAACCCGCCTTCCGCTGAGGCTTTATTCTACCGAAAGGGCAAAAGCCCGTCCCCGGGCCCAGGCACGGAAAAGGCATCCTCTGGGCAGGCGGACGCCAGCGCGGCCGTCCCGACGCGAGCACGAGGGCTGCGCCTGCCACGGGTCGCACACCGGCCCCGAGTCCTCGGGCCCCCACGCCCCTCTTCGCTGGCCTTCGCTCCTTTCCCCGCCGTTCGCTTTTCCCTCCCTCCGCAGTGGAAGCTGTCAAGGCCGGGCCCCAGCCCCCGATCTTTAGGAGGCCAACTTGAAGGCGCTTATTTCGAACGTGGTGTTGGGGAAGCGCGGGGCGAGGGAAAAGGCGCTCGCTGGGCTCCGTCGGCCGGGCCGGGAGGTCAGCCCGTCCTCCCGCACAGCGTCTTCGGGGCGGCGGGGCCACCGGGCACGCCGCGAGGAGGGACAACGGCTCCCAGCCGGTCCGCAGCCGGGGTCGCCCCAGCCAGGGCCGCCCAGCCGCCGCCGCTTCCCGCTTCCGGGAACGCGCGCTCCGGCGACCGGAAGCGCGTCATCACCCAGCGCCGCGCCGCACGCGGCAGACACGCGCCGCGAGACCGGGACTCCGGATGCTCCTGTGCGGCGCGCCCAGAGCCCGCGGGAGCCGATCGGGGGCTTGGACCGGAGCGGGGGTGGCCGCTTCCCTGCCGCCATGCAGGTGTCCAGCCTCAACGAGGTGAAGATTTACAGTCTCAGCTGCGGCAAGTCCCTTCCTGAGGTGAGCCACGGCTGAGGCCCCTCCGCGCGGGGTCTGCCCCCGCCGCCGCCGCTGCCGGGCGGGCCCGGACCGGCCGCCCCCCGGGAGGCCTCGCGGCGGACCTGGTCGTTCTGGTAGACGAGGGCGCCGCGGCCACCGCCCCGCCCGGCCACGCGGCGATCAGTGGTGAGCTCCGCTGGTGAGACTGTCCAGTGACCCTGGACGTCGGGAAAGTGCCTCGGAGCGGGGGATGCGCCCCGCTGGCAGCTCAGCCTGTCCACAGCCGCTGTGGCGCCCTCGCGGCGCGGGCACGTCGCTGGCCCTGTCGCTCCTGCGTTAATGGGCGGTGGTTAGCGGGCTGAGCTCCTGCCGTAGCCAAGGTCTCGGACTGGCAGTGAGCGGAGTGCAGAAGCGGTGCCTGGTGCGTGGGGCGGGGGGCCTCGCCCAGCCAAGCTTGATGTTTAGGATGTCGCGGGGAAGGGACTTGAAAGTCAGAAGTTCGCTTTTAGTCCTCTCTGTTGACAGTGTTGTGGCTGACAGGGAGGGGAGACTTAGCCATAGGCGCAGCCTAGGCTCTGACACGTGGGTTTATCTTTAGATGATGGCCAGACCTCTGTCCAGATCATGTCAGTGACAAGAAAACCGGAGGACGCGCTTTCCCTCGGGAGACTACTCCTTAGACAGTGGTTTTAAACCCCCACGTTGCAGAATGCTGCCCTGGTTTGAGTTCTGCTCCTGGAGACAACATATACGGGGCTAAAGATTGAGAGCTAACACAAGATTCTCCCTTTTATCTCATCATTCATACTAAGTAATTCCATCCCCACCAGCATTTTCGCCTGCCACGACCTTGCTCGTTTTGTGCATTCCGTGCACTGTTGAGAAGGGGCTGTGCAGGTGGCCCACGTGTGTCAGATGAGGTTCCGTGTTGGGGGAGAAGATCAGAAATTAGCCAACAGGACAGGGTCGGAGACTGGAAGAGAGCTGTTTGAGTGGCGTGCCTGGCGGTGTATATTAGACAAAAGCTTTGGGAAGTCCTCTCTGGAAGAGGTGCCATTGGAGCGGAATGGGTGGTGTAAAGGAGCGTTTGGAAGGTTTGCGGGAAGAGTTCGGGCACTGAGAGAAGGGCCGTGGTCATCCCACCACGGGACGGCACCTGCAAGGGGGGTGAGGCTGTGCCCTGCTGAGTGGGAGCGGGTGAGGCTGGAAGCCTGGGTGTCATAGGCCCAGGTGCTAAAGTAAGGGCTTTATTTTTACTGTTGTCGGAAGCCATCGTGGCTTTTAAACTGGGTCGCTGTGCGGCCACTGTGTGGCCACCTGTTAAGGAGAGGACATGGGGGATGAATTCCGTGGTCCATCTGAGACACTCTGCTGGCCCGGGCCAGGGTGTAGCAGAAGAGATGCCCAGGCACGGGGGACTCAGGAGGTATCTGGAGGTGGGCTGATGGGGCCTGCTGATGGACTGCATGGGGTAGCGTGGGGGCCCGGGTGAAGGAAGGAAGGAGTTCTCAGAAGCGGACAGGGACATGGTGTTGCTGATAACCGGGATGGCGAATTGAGCCCCTCGGGTGAGGAGGGGAATGTGGTGAGCAAAAAGGAGTTTCATTTCCACGGCTCAGGTTTGGAGCCTCATCGGCATTGAGGTGGAAGTGTTCGGCAAATGTGGGGTGTGCTTCCTAGTAGCGTGAGCCTCGATCGTCTGTAAAGTGGTCCTGACTCCCCAAGCATCGCCTACTTCAGCTACGGTGTAGCGGGGTCTTTTTTTCAACATCAGTGGCTGCTCCATGTGTTGGGTGCTCTCCTGGGCGCTGGCAGTTTGGATTGAAGCTCATGAATGAACTTGCCTCCTTTCCCATCCTCACTGCTCAAGAATTTCTGTCCTTTTAGTGATCCCAGGTCCCACTTGGAAGGAAATCTCTTTCCACCCCTCTGCACCAAGTTGGTTTGCCCAGGATGTAAGACCAGTTCATGCTGGAACTGCCCCCATGAGCATAGCCGAGAAGAGGAAACTGAATCCCCTATTAGAGAAGCCTTGGTAACATTCCTTTATTCTGCTCCTATTCAGTTGATGGAGAAGGGTGCGTTCACTGCCTGCAAATCCAGCTGGACATCACCTTGAATGGAAACATTACTGCCAGATAAAATCAGAGCAGGATAGTCAGAGGGACTAGCGTGGCCCTCTGCGGCAGTGCCCTAGACGTGAGGGCAGGAGAAAGCGCCTTCAGACTCTTGCCCGTCAGCTCTTCAAAGTAGGCTCTGCCTTGGGGTTGCGGTGTCGAGTCGCTGTCCCCCCAGAGTTCGGGCGGACAGTGCCAGGTGTCTGGCGCAGGCTGTGCTTGGGGTGAGCGCTCGGAGGGACGTCTGCAGGCCCCTCTTGCTTTCTTGCGCTTCCCCAGGGCAGGGTTCCTTGGCTTCGTCTCTGTGGGCATTTTTGACTTTTGGGTTGACAGTACCTTGTGTAGGGGAACATACAGAAGCTGAGGGCATACTCTCCAGTTGTGCCAACCCAATGTGTCTCTAGCACTTGCCAAATACACTTTGGGAGCAAAGCCACAGCGTTAGGGTGATCAAAATTTTCCTAAATAGATGAAGTTGTTCCATGCATCAGCTATAACACCTAACATTTGAAACTTGCTTATCAGTGGTTCGATGACATTGTTTACTCTTAAAAGTTATAAAACTTCATTGTCTACTATGTTTAAGCATAATCAAGAAAAAAAAAACCAAAATATGATAGTAGTAGAGTTATGATTACAGATTATTTTCACTTTTTAATGTTCCTATAAGGTTTCAGTTTTTCATATAAGGATATATTATGTTTGCAAGCAGAAAAAGATGAAAATAAAAGTTTTAAAATAGAGCCTCTTTATTTTCTTTAAGTGGCTTTCTGACCGGAAGAAGAGAGCCCTACAGAAGAAAGATGTCGGTGAGTGTTACTGCTTTCCTCGTCAGCCACTTCACGGTCCGCGTTGTGATGCTTCGTTCATTTGCTGTTGCCACAGGCTTACAGAAGGCAGCACAAAATACAGTTTTTGCCCTTCGCCCTCTCGTAAGAAACGTTTGCTGTGGTTGATAGGTTCCTGGTGGGTGTGGGCTGTGATTCTGCCCACGCGCACGCTCCAAGCCAGCGGAAGTCACGGGACTCCTGGGTCCTCTTGGCCTCTGCAGGCCGGGCTTCCCCCGCGAGCGGGGGGGGTGCCCGAGCGCCTCCGGAGCATCTTTGTCTGCCAGCCCCTTTGCATTGGGCAGACTCAGTTGTTGGCTCTTGAGATTTGGAGACAGTGGACATTTTTTATTCTGAACTACGTATTCCATGCACAGGACATGAAAATGAACAATAAAAACCACTGCAGAAGATGCTGGTTCTTTTACGTTACATGTGGCTGATTTTACACTCACAGCCGTTAAGACAAAGTTTCTCCAGTATAACTTGTCACGTATTGATGAGGTAATTGTCTCGCACATGTGAAGTACCTAAGGTATTGAAGGGGCTGTGGGAGATGAGATAAATGTCCCAAGCAGACACCTTGGGAGAGTCATCTTCCTGTAGTGTAGGGTCGGGAGCAAACCGAGCCCTTCCCCTCGCTGGCTACCTGAGGATCCACAGCCAGCGTCAACAGTAGAAACTGTCCAAGGCAGGAAGTTCATGGCCCTCTGGCTTTGCCATCGGAAACCTGTGAGCAGCCCTTCACCCGGGGAGACGGCAGCATCTGAGACAGGCCCGGGGAAAGCTGGCCAAAATGCGCAAGACCGCCGGTGCCATCTTTGTGCTGGATTCAGACCCACCTTGGCAGTGGGAGGACAGGCGCTCGGGCGTGGCCTCCGATTGCAGAGCCACGGAACGAAAGAGCGGACCAAGATTTGGCCAGGCACGGCCTGAGCGAGAAGACACGGCCTCAAGGGATGGGAGGGGAACTCGGCGGCGGGATGCAGGCGGAGGCCGCGTGGGCGGGCGGGGAGCAGGAGTGGCGGTCTGTGGTGGTGGTGCAGGTCCCGGTGAGGGGACTCATACCACAACTAGAGCGTTTAAATAGAACGAGAACCAGACCTTAAAGGGAAGCCAGACGGTTGCCGAGACCATGCTTGTTGCTCCCACTTCATCCGAGTCTCACGCCGCCCCCACGTCTGGTCGTGGGGAGCAGACCCAGCTCAGAAGAAGCGCTGCTCACGCCCCGCGTCTCCGGCGTCGCCCCTCCTGCGGGCAGCGGTGTCCCGTCCTGCTTCGGAGCGGCCTCGCCATGGTGCGGCGCCGGACCACCGCCCTCCAGAGGCCTGGCGCTCGCAGGGAGGAGCGTGTGTGCGTGCCCGCGGTGTGTGAGCCTGCCCCGCGGCCGGTCGGTGGTGCCAAGAAGTGACCGTCTAAACCCTGACAGCACAAGGGCTTTTTGAGCGGCCACGGCTTCCCGTTTGATCTCTGTCCCCTGTGGCCAGATCTGAGCCCGGTGAGGCATTGTCGTGGCTATTTAAAAGTTACTGATGAAGCGTTTTTCTTTTTGAAGAGTGGAAATGAGTTACTTAGGGAAAAACGCCTGAGCTGTGAAAAGCCCTGGCAAGTCCTGAGGGCCGGCGCGGGGTACGGCGCCCACCTGCCGCCCCCCGCCGCTGTCTGCCCGCGCCACCACCCGGATGCTTGTTTTCTCTTTGTAGATGTCCGGAGGAGAATCGAACTCATCCAGGACTTTGAGATGCCGACTGTTTGCACTACGATCAAGGTGTCAAAGGATGGACAGTTCATTTTAGCCACGGGTAAGCTTGCTTGGCTCTGGCTGCGCAGCAGGAGGGCAGGCCTGCTCTGTGTTCCGCTGATGTGTCATCATAGGCAGTTTCGGAGTTCGCCGGAATAGTGACAAAGGCGGTGACCCTGCTTACAGCACCGGGCTCTGCAGGGCAGCGTGCGGGTGTGCTGTGGCGTGTCTGTCGCCCTCTGGCCGGCATTAGCCCGCTGTGTCTGGAGGCCTTTCTGGCGAGCTGCATTCGCAGCCTGCTTCACCCCTGCGGCATAGACGTTGGCGGGCAGGTGACTTTTTAGAATTCTATTTATGAATCCGATCTTAGGTTTTGATCCAGGCTACAGACATGGGCTGCCTCATTCTTTTGAAAATACCTTGAGTGGCTCTAAAAGCCAACCTCTTCCTTTTTCTTATGCCAACGCGATATACTTAGATTGAACACAGACACCCTGGAAACACCCGTGGTGCCAGAGGCCCCAGGTCACCGACAGAGGTAGACAGTCCCTGCTCCTCCCTCCAGCGCTCTCGTCAAGTCCAAGTCACTGTTGTGGGGTTCACAGGGCGGGTGGCGCTGCCGTCCTCTGCCAGCCCCTTGCCCGGCGCTTCCTCACGCTCTCATGGGTCCTGGCTGCCCCGTGACTTGCCACCTCCGCGCCGTCCTCCCTCCGGGCTGTGTGGTGACCGGTCACTGCTTCCTTCACCGTTTCCTTATCGATGGACATTTCATTTGCATCCACCGAGGGCTATCTTGTAAAGAGCGTTGCCGAGAACATTCCTCCTGTCTTCGGCGCCCTCTGGGGTGTCTGTCGGTGAAGTGGGTAAAGTCACATAGAGGTTCAAGGCGTGTAAACACTTTTTAACCGACATTGCTAGATTATCCTCTGAAGTATTTGTCACAATTTATGTTACTTACTAACTGTGAGAAATTAGTTAAACACCCTCACCACTGCAGACACAAATCACCTTCTTTTTCCTTCTTGGTGTGTGTAGAAGAACTGCGTGTAGCCCAGAGGTGCGGTGGCCAGGGGAGGGTGGGGGCGGTGTTGAGAGGACGCCCCAGAGACAGAGAGGGGAGGGGAGCAGAGCAGGCGACCTGCTGAAGTGCACTGCTGAGGGGAGCAGCTCCCTGGCCGGAAGCAACCCGGCATAGCAGCGACAGCACAGAGACTTCACCCCTAGGCCACCAGGGAGGCCCTCGACTTTGCCATCCCGGTTTTTTATCTTAATATATTTCGTTAATTATTTGTAAAGTTTAAGTGTCATCTGTGTTTCATTTTCTGTGACTTGCTAAATTCTTTGCTCATTTTCCCCATGGGATATTGGGGGGCGACTTTTAAGTTCTTGACTGTGGTCACAGCTACTCCTTCCTGCCTCTGGACAAAAAATATGTTCAGCCTGTTTGAGCATGTTGACAGTGGGAAGTATGTCCGCTAGCTTTATGTGGCCTTTTTTACAGGAACCTACAAACCTCGGGTTCGATGTTACGACACCTATCAGTTATCCTTGAAGTTTGAAAGGTGTTTAGATTCAGAAGGTGAGTAAAAGCTTAAATTTGAATTCTTGAAAATAGCTCCTTGTAACTGGCTGCTTGTCTCTTTTTTGTGCCTCGGTGCGCACTGCTGTGCAGCAAGGCAGCGTCAGCGCGCACGCCGCGGCCCACAGCTCTGCGAGGGCGTCTGTCCCGGCTCCGGTCTGTGCAGCCAGGGGCTCCCACCCGCCGCCTCTGGGCACAACTCCGGCTCCATCTGTGCAGATTCTAGGGCCGGGCCCCTGTTTCCCACAGCCCATCAGCTGGGGCCACCAGCCACAGAAAGCTCGCGCGCCTCCAAATCTCCGCCTTGTAGCAGGGGTGACGTGGTCTCACCACCATCTTAGGGTCCTCCCACATGCTCCGTAGGGGGCGGCTGTAACGGGGCGCGCTCAGCACTGCCTGGCCCAGGGGCAGGCTCCCGTGGGGGGTGCAGGCTCCTGTGGGCACCCACCAACGCCCTCGTGTTTGACATTGAGGGGAAAGAATTGAATGTGCTGCGTATCTAGCATGTTTCTCCCTTTTTAAGAACGGTGGACACCCCGGGTGCTGATGACTTTCTTTCTTTTGGTCTGGCAGGTGTACTGTCAATGACGGTAAAGCAGCACTATTTGAGTGTTTCTTAATCTTATTTTATATTGAACATCTCAGAAAAGCCATGGAAAGGTCTGGGAGTCGTTCTGTTCTGTGAATTGACCTTTCTAAATTTGCTGTAGTTCTGCAGAAAATTTAATCGGTCGTATGGAGAAATTATAAAGCTTTCGATTTCCCATCTGCTGTTCGGGGGCAGTATAGTGTGGCAGCTTTATTGTTTTCTAAACAAGGACAAAAGGAATAAAAGCAGCTTTCTGCATACATTTTGTGCTGAATTAGAGCCTCTGTGAGATCGTATTTTTATTAGAAGTGTGGATTGATAATTATACTTCCCCCGTTTCTTGTTTTCCAGTGGTCACCTTTGACACTTTGTCCGACGACTACTCGAAGGTGAGCTCCCCGCCGCCCGGCCCAGCGCGGCCGCACTGAGGGTGGGCTTTATTTCCACGACCCCAGTCATAAGTCCAAGATCGCTGTGCGGTAGACTAAGGCATCGTTTTCAGTTAATCCGTTTAACTTGTCACAGGGATGACGCCTGGTGTCTTTTAAAAATGACAGTGACAGAGAGGGCCTTACCCAGTCTGTGGTGGCAAAATGGAGTTTTAAATCACAGGACGTCTTGTGCACGTTTTAAAGACTTGGAAGCAGCCATCTTTCTTCGACCAACTTACGTCTGCACTTGTGATTGTGGCCCTTGCATTCGTACAGTGTAACTTGCCAGGGCGCTTGCATCTCGTTCAGGCATGAGAAGTGAAGCAGCGGCGTTTGACGCCGCGTCCTCTAACCCACATTGTGAGCTGCGCGGCACAGCGAGGTGTGCGGGTGCCTTTTCTTCCTTCTCGCTGCTCATGAGTCCGTCCGTCAGGGCCCGTCCCTCGGGACAGCGGAAAGGCCATTGTGATGTGCCTCGCTCGGCTTCAGATAAAAACTGATGATGGCAGATGTCATCTTGAAGGAAAATTGGATTTTCTGAGCTGATATAGCATTATGTATCATCTTCAGTTCTAGAAACTGCAGAAACTTTTTGCCGTTTACCATGTATTTTGGGACAACTAGTTTTATAGTGTATTTTCTCTAGATGTGCTGTAAATACCACCTGCAGATTTTTATCATACCTTTTAATTCAAATTAAATGCTTAAGTTTGACAAACCCTGTGCAATTGCGAGACTTTTAGAATGTGTCCTTAAGTACAACGAGACCCTTCCTGTGGGGTCACTGCGAGGCTGTGCCCGAGTGTGCTGGGGCCGGAGTACGCTGTGTGCACCCTCACGTGGCCGGGGTCTGCGGAAGGCAGGCTGGGTGCGAGAACGCGATGGCAAGCCGATGCCAAGAGTCACTTCTTGCCACAGTGGCAGGCGCTGTGTGCGCCTGTGTGTTCCCAGAGAGAAAGAGGGTGGTGCGGAGAGGCCAGGGTTTTCCATGCTTCGCCAGTGGAGTGACGATGATGACACACTTTATGAAGCCAAGCAAACCAATTTTCTCTTTTGCTTTCCAGATTGTCTTCTTACACAATGACAGATACATTGAGTTTCACTCACAGTCGGGCTTCTATTATAAGACCAGAATACCCAAGTTCGGGAGAGATTTCTCTTACCATTATCCATCCTGCGACTTGTACTTTGTGGGTGCAAGGTAACGGGCCTCTTCACCCGCTTTTCTCCTTTCTACCTGCCAGACGGTATCTGTTCTTGAAGTTGAGGAGAGAGATTTAAAGATGCCTTAGACACGTCCGCCTTTTCTTGCTTCCTGGGCGAAGTCAAGTCTCTTAGGAGTCTCACCCCTTTTGCTTGTGGCGGGGACCGCACTGCATGTGACTTGGTCCCGGTCTGCGCAGACTCACACATGAGACGATGGTTTCAGGGTTAGAGTCACCTTTGCGTCAGTGTTACAGAGGGGATGATACATGTACACAGGTAAAGTCTACTTACTTGAAAAATGTCTGTTGTAGTTTTCTAGATTTTTAACTTTATTCTTTGCTTTGCAGCTCTGAGGTCTATAGGTTAAATCTAGAGCAAGGACGGTACCTGAATCCACTCCAGACTGACGCCGCGTGAGTACTGCTTTGCTTCTCGTGGCCGGGAGATGGCGCCGCATGCTCACTCACCACGGGGCTGAGGGTGTTGCTTAAGCAGAGCCCTGGGAAGCTTAGGGTTCCCTCAGCTCTTTGCCTGAACCGAAAATTCACAGAGGCCTGGTGGCTTTTGAAAATATATTTTCTAATACACTAAGCTTAAAAATAGTAAAAATAAATTTTTGCAGTGTTGTTTAGACTTTCATGATTTTACTTTGTGATATGCTCTCTCGTGAAGAAGTTTTGAATTCACTTGGAGTACCATTTTACAGAGTTTTCATTATGTGTTTTTGTGAGTAGACGTCTAAGGTTTGCTCAGCTTCTTAGGTCATACATTGTAGTTTACACAATTTTTTTTAGCATTTCAGAAAAATATTTTGAATATGCTTTTGTTTTTTCCGAAGTCCTTGAGGCTTGAGTCTGTCCCAGCAATTCTGAGTAGTAATGACTAGTCCTTCCTACCTGCCAGGCTGTACTGTGTTGGTGTATGTCAAGCCACCCGGGAGCACGTTTTTATGTGAGGAACTGGGATCTCCATTTTACAGATGGGGCAGCCGAGGGTGGCTCACTTCGGGAGGGCCAGTCCCTTGTCCAGGGTCAGGCAGCTGGTTGGGTGAAAGCTTGTTTGTGTGTAAAGAACTGGCTGCATTTTTCTTACTGCTCTGATAAGGTCTTTTAAAGGTCAAAAGAACATGTAGTGAAAATCTCTCAGGTTTTTTTTTTTAAAGATTTATTTATTTATGCTACAAGAACTGGGGTTCAGGCCAGAGGTTCGCGGGGGTGAGTCGTGCTGCGGGGCTGGACAGCTGCGCAGTGCCGCGCTTCAGCCCATCGCGCCGCCAGGGGCCCTCGTATTTTTTTCAGTACTGGCTTGGAATGCTTCTGTTTAAATATAGTGACACCGTGATGAATACTTGAATCACAAGAAGTGACCTGGCTTTAGCGGCATGATTTCCTGTTTATAACAGCAACCGTTGGTTTGGGGTGTCTCGTAACCCTGAACTCTGCTGAAAGTATCTGGTTGTTTCAGTTAATCCCCACGCGCCTGAACACGAGGCTCGGGTCAGTCTCCGGCACCCCCCGGTCAGGCCTTGGAGGGCCCTGGTGGCTCCTGCCCTTGTCTGCCTTGGAGGGACGTGCAGGGAGGAGGGGGGCGGGCTTTGATTTCCATGGGGGCGGACTGGTGCTCCCCAAGCGTCCCCCGGGAGCAGGAGTTGGTGGCCGCGTGTCGGCTCCTAGTCCTGCCCTGGCCGCTGCCTCTCCGAGCAGCTGCGTGAGAACCTGCCTGTCTCCAGGTTGGGCCAGCTGTCTGCGCAGAGGTCAGCGACTGTCCTGCTCCCACAAAGTGGCGCTGATGCGCTCTTGTCGCCTCCGTTTTAGGGAGAATAACGTCTGCGACGTGAACGCCGTGCACGGCTTGTTCGCCACAGGGACGGTCGAGGTAGGTGCTCTGGCCTTCCTTGCTCAGGCATTTTTGTCATTTGATGATGAGTAGAGTTCTACTGCGAGAGCCTGGGGTCCCTGCCCGTGGGGTGCTGGCCCGAGGCGCTTCTGCACGAGGAGACCCTGGGCCGTCGCCTCGGACTTGGAGTGTTGCGGGATGCCAGAGGCGCCGGCCGCTGCGGCCACCGCACCACCGGCTCGCCCGCTGTCCTTCACGGCGCCCCCCGGGCTGCTGCGCAGCGCCTCCCTCGCGTGGCGTCGCTGCCCTAGGGTTCGAGTCCTCGGTGACAGGGAGACGCCAGGGGTGTCGGTGAAGGCCACAGGGGCAGCCTCTGAAGACCGAGCCTGGCCCGGCGGCAGCACGGTAAAGGCGTGTTGCTCTGGAGCGCGTTACCCGGGAGCCGGTGTTCTGCATACTCGTCAGGAGCTTCCTAGGTGTGCAACTCACCGCTGCAGCACGGTAGCTGCACACTGGGAGGAAGGTGGTGCTGGAAGGTGCCTCTGGGCCGCAGTCCCAACGCCGAGGCCCAGGAGCCCCGCGCCGCCGTCTGCCGCGCTGCTTGGTGCGCGGTGAGCGCGTCTGTGCCTTGGGCCCCACTGGCTTTTGAAGAGTGCGGCAGCACAGAGGTGGGCCTTCATGTGCGCCTGTTTGTGATGCAGAGCTAAGTTTTCAAAACTGACGAGTAGGATTTCAGTGTTCTTTTTATTTTTTTTAAAGTTTATTTGTGCACACAAGAACTGGGGTGCAGGCTGGAGGTGTGAGGGCGAGAGGACTCACAGAGACCTAGTGGGGAGTAGAACTGGCAGACTGACTGAAACCCACTGCTGAGGGGAGCGGCGGGGAGACAGGCGGCGCCTGCTGGCCTCGGGGCCCCTCCCTGGCCGGGGGTCGGACTCATGCTGCAGCGGCCGCGGAGCTTCACAGCGCTGCGCCTTCCCCACCCCATCAGGGCCGGCTTCAGCGCCCTGGTGTACAGCAGCGCACTTAAACAAGCCCGCCAGGCACACTTAGGTATCTTCACTCCTTAGTTTCGTGAGAGTAGGGTTTGAAATACGGAGCTGGAGGTCACTTCAGTGGAAATATATAAAACTGCCAGCTTTTTTACAATGCTGTCATGCCCAAATAGGCCATACAAGTGTTCTCTTGGTATTGAGGTCGCAGGGAAGTTCCCAAGTAGCGCCCTCATGGGGGGCGCAGGCTGGCCCTCAGCAGTCCTGGGCCTACGGGCGCCTCGAGCTGGCCTCCTGAGACCAGGTGATGATCGGGGGCAGGGAGTCGGACGTGTCAAGTCAGGCTGAACGCTGGAAGTCACTTCTGCATTGTTCTGACAGCGTATTGAATTTCGGCCTCTGCGTGAGTCACTGTCACATCGGGCAGCATCGGCCGCGCCTGCACGTCACGCCGTCTGAGGTGCGTGAGTGCCTGCTGTGGCAGAGAAGTGCCAAACTAGGACATGGAAAACCAGTCTGGTTCCAAAAAACAAGTTTTTTGGGGATTTGCTTGCATGCCCACTTTTTGCTTTCAGACGTGGTCTCCTTTTCTCTGCCCGCGGGCCTGCTTTGGGCAGCGGGATGTGGACCGTCGGCATTTGCCCGCTTTGAGCCTAGAAGACGGCTCGTCCTTGATCCGTTGTGGCAGGTGTTTTAGTTAAGACTAGACAGCGAGGTTAGGCTTTCTTAGTCTCTTGAAGGCCTTGCTTCCGAGGTACTTCAGGTTTTAAACAACTTTTGCAAATCTGCATTTTTACTCATTACAAAGTCAGTGAGTAGAGAGTGAGTGGCGTGGCTCCTCTGTCCTGTTCGAACCTGCTTCCTTGGTGAACACTGGTAGTAATTTGTTGGTCCTCTGTGCACAAAATTTATTTTCCTGAAGGCCACAGATCCTATCCTTTTTTTTTTTTGGATCCTATCTTTTTAATAAATTGATGTAACGGGCTGGGCACCGTCTCACGCATGCAGCCTCCATCTTCTCCACGGTGCTGAGGTAGGTAGGTGGGCGCCCTGTGACTCGCGCCCCCGGGTGCAGGTCAGTTTTTTTTTTTTTTTTTTTTGCTTTAGAGAATTCACACCTTCCTCAGTGCCGCACGGTGGCATTTCTTTTTCTAAGAGAGAGCGAGGGAGGTGTTTGCAAGCTGTTTGAAATTAAGTTGCAGACAGTAAGGCACTTTAGCCCAGAATATTTCAAACAGTCAAAGACTTTTGCCTATAAAAATTATAATACCATTTTGTCCCTAAGAAATTTAATATTGATGCAATAACCCTTGAATATTAAAACGCTCCTGGCTCCGGACCCCCAAGGGCCTCGCCTCTGGGCTTCTTTCTTACCCAGCCTTCCCCCGTCTTCTAATTACAAAAGAAATTCAGATCTTGATGAAACATTCAACAGTACCACAATGAGGGTATAAGGTTGAAAGTTTAAACAACCTATTTCCCTCAAACAAGCAGTGTTAGTAAGACAATTTTTTTGTATTTCTCTATGGTCTTTCCAGTAGCTGCCGTTATTTAAAATGACCGCCCAGCGCCCTCCCTGGTGGTGCAACGGGTTAAAGCGCAGCACTGGAAGCCGGTCACATCCGCCTCAGCCAGGGAGGGACCCCCAGGGCGCGGTAGACCTCTCCTGTCTCCCCGCTGCCCCCTCAGCAGGGTACTTCGTCCATCTGCCTGTTCTGTGAGCATAAATAAATCTTTAAAAAAAGTCAAAACTAAAATGACTGTCCATGTTTGCTTAGGGCCGAGTGGAGTGCTGGGACCCGCGGACTCGAGGCCGGGTGGGCCTGCTGGACTGCGCGCTGAGTAGCGTCACGGCGGACTCCGAGTAAGTGGGCGCTACTGCTAGGGTCATCAAATTCTGTGTGCTCTGTTAGTACTAATTTAAAGGAAATGGATGGAGGGTGATGTCCTGGAGACTGAGCTGTCTGAGGTGGTGGTTTGTTTTTTTCTTTAGGATTTATTTTTATTTGTTTATGCAATAGGGTTAGACCAGAGGTGCAGGGGTGGGAGGGTTCCCCAGAGATGGAGCGCGGAGAAGAACAGGTGGGCTGAAGCGCACTGCTGAGGGGAGCAGCGGGGAGACAGGAGAGGTCTGCTGCGCCCTGCAGGTCACTCTCTGGCCGGGGATGGACTCGGGCTGCAGCGGCTGCCGATAGCTTGATAGCGCGGAGACTTAACCCCTGCGCCACCAGGGAGGCCCTGAGGTTGTGCTTTGTGGTGACTTCACATCTGAGTCCTTTCCTCTGAAAGCTCACATAAATGGCCAGGCCGGATGGCTGTCTAGAGGACTGCATAGAATGCCTTGTTTGTGCATTTGCCCTGACTTTGTTCCAACAAATACAGTTATTTCAGCCTGTGGGATCTGGTGCTGGGCGGAGGCGCCACGCTCCGGTCAGTGAGGTCAGTGAGCAGAAAGCGGTGCTGTAGCCATTCAAGGGGGAGGGAGAAGGGAGAGGGAGAGGAAGATGAGTGTTTTGATATTTTCTTGTGCTTATTTGCCATTTCCCACGTGGAAAACAATTAGAAAAATAGCACATGCTGGGAGATGGAAGCCTCGAACGGCTGAGTTAAGCGAGAGGCACAGGCCCCGCCCTCCCCACTCCCCAGAGTGGTCACGACCCCCGGTTCAGGGCAGCCTGCTTCAGACACTCTGCTCTTGCTCAGATCTTCAGTGTGGGGTCAGCTGGCCCGAATGGCCCGGATGTCCTTTCTCCGCCCTTGGTACGCAGAGTAATGTGATGGCACTAGCAGGTGCTCGCTTCAGCTGATCTAACACTTACCTGTAGCTGATAGCAAGCGGGGGGCCAGGTGTCTGATGGGGCTGCAGAGTCACTGGGCTCCGAGTTACTGAGAAATTTTGTGTCATTTTGGGGTAGAGAGTTCAGTTTTTCTTTTATAAGGTTAGGTTTCGGTAAAGAAAGCATTCTTGACGCTAAAAATGTAAGTATCGCTGAATTGAAACGACATTTCTTTCTAATATGTGTATTATACATATGTATAATATATATAAATGCCCTTATGTGATAAACAAAGCTTAAATTAATTATTCTTTTCACTGTGACATTAGGAATTTTCCCCTGTACATGCCAGTGAACAGCTTTGTATTTGACAGTTTTAAAGGGGAAACTCACTCATTATACAAGTTTTGCTTTTAGAATTAGGCATTTTTATCGTGAGATAGAAACACAAGCGGAGAAGCATGTTCTGGTACGGGTTGCTGGGTGGGGAGATGATCACATCTGTTGGTAGAATGAACCAACCACAAAGCACATGGCAATGTTTCATCGTGCTGGGAAGAAAGAACATGAATCAGACTCCTCTTTATTTTTTTAAAGTAGGAAATTGGTGGCGAGAGGTACTCGCCTCCTCCTTGGAGGAAGAGTCTGCATTTTGCAGCACCGCCCCGCCTTCGGCTAGTCCCAGAGCAGCCGGCCCCGCACACGCCGTGGCGGTGTCTCATCGTGAAAGAGGCACTTACGGGCGGCTGCGGGGTTACGTGCAGTGTCTTAAGAGGCTATTTCTGCTTTAGATTCCATGGCTGTCACAGAAGCTACGTTGTAGGAAATTCAAAGAAAGAACGTGGGGGAGCCCACATTAGTTAGCCTTTGTTTTTCAGGGTGATGTGCAGGCTCACAGCAAAACTGGATGAAAGGTGCAGGCGTTTAAAAAGGGGCGCGTCGGCACCTTCGGAGGCGCAGAGGTGCTTAGTCTCTTCTTTTTTTTTTTTTTTTAAGATTTATTTATTCATACAGAACTGGGGTACAGGCCAGAGGCTCAGAGGTGGTGAGAGGCTTCACCAGAGACAGAGCGGGGAACAGAACAGGCAGATCGACGAAGTACACTGCTGAGGGGGCAGCGGGCGGGTCAGGAGAGGTCTGCCGCGCCCTGTGGATCGCCTCTGGGGCAGGCGGGGATTGAACTCATGCGGAAGCGGCTTCAGCTTCTCAGTGCTGTGCTGTAACCCGCTGCGCCACCAGGGAGGGCCGAGTCTGTTCTTTTTTCAATAGAATGCTGACTCAAACATCATTAACGGGAGAGGGACATTTTCCAGTTGTTGATAGAAGTCACTGAGCAGCGAAACCATCTGTACAACTGATTTAAACCTAGAACGCAAAGGCACCGAGCGGGTTCAGACGTATCCAGACTGGTGTAAAGACGCCGTCGGCGCACAGGCGGGCCTTGCGCTCGCCCAGGTCCCGTGTCCACGTCGCTCCCCACGCAGGGCTCTGCGATGCTTCTCTGGGGCGATGCCAGCGCTCTGTTTCTGGGCAGCGGCGCCGTCGCGGCATGTGGCTGTCCCACAGGTGGCGCGTCGCCCCGTCGCAGAATGCGCGGGTCCTGCCGGGAGACAGCTCGCCGGAGCGGGGCCCGCGGGTAGTGCTTTCTGTGGGCCAGCCGGCAGGCGGCGGCCTCGACTTTGTTGGCTCAGCACTCACCACCTTGCCACGGGCTCTGTTGTGCGTATTGCACTGGCAAGGAGCCACCCAAGGCGCACGTCCGACCCAAGAGTTAGTGCAGAGGTGTGTCTTTTCAAGGGAAAAGTGTTCAGATACCGGGCGAGTGGAACAGCAGGTTACGGCGTTGCCTGCAGCGTGGGGTCTTCCAGCAGGACAGGGCATGGGTGCCTGTCTCCACAGGGAAGCCCTGGGTGTGTTGTTTTGCTTGCTGATTCCATTTCAGGTGACTTAGTTTTTCTTTAGGCTTAGCCATATTTTTTCATGTAAAAGCTCTCACCTCTGCTAATTTCACAGAGATGATTCTGGATGCGAGACTAGAACAACAACAAAAAAAAGATGTGTAAATGCCAGGGGAGGGGAAGACCTGTTCTTTGCGGAGGGAGTGACTGCCTGAGACAGCCAGCGGGATCAGCTGGAAAGCTGTAGGGTCTAGGATGAGGGTCACCTTGGCTACGAAGTCACTGGTCTTGATGTCTGCCATCCTGTTCCTTAGCAAGGTACAAGGGAAGGCAGTTCTCCTAACCACAGAAAACGTAAAACAGTGAGTGATCAGTTTGGTGAGTACCTTGAGGAAAACGATGGCGAGGCGCAGAGTCTTGAACAGATGAGGAAGAATAGCACGCTGCACTGAGAAAGGCCTTTGCGGGAGCTTACTTTGCAGAGTGAATGAGGGTGTGGGGTGAAGCCCCAGTGCAGTTGCCGGCCGGGGCTTTAGGTGGCGCCAGAGACCCGAGGGTGCGCGGCCGGGAGGGGCCAGGACTGTGGCCCTGCCCGCAGAGATTAAGGTTGTTGCCTGTGAGACTCCTGGTACCTGAATGAGAAACATTCAGATTCTTGGCCATAGCCACTCAAGATAGATTAGTTTTTTAATTTGGCTCCCCAGGGTTAACTGTGAAAACAGAAGCAGGCATACCCACGCCTGAGTGTAAAATCGTTTCCTTGGAAGCAGAAGGGATGTTTCTGTAAAAACTTTAGCCTAACTTAAGTAAAATGAAGGTATTATCATTCAGATTTTTAGGAACATTTTGTTTCCAGCTACTTTGAAAATACTTACCTTTCAAGAAGATAACCTACAGGTTTTTAAAGGTAAACTCTGTAATGTTAAAATTAACCTATTAAACTAAAAAAATCTAGAAATAACATTTTCCTCATTGGAGTTGAAGGTTAATAACGAGCTGCTACAGGAGTGTTCTTCCCTTTCGTAAGTGGAACATGAGTATTCTGCCTTTCAGGGTGAACAGTTTGCCAACAATCTCTGCTTTGAAGTTCAATGGTGCCTTGACCATGGCAGTGGGAACGTCCACGGGACAGGTGAGTGTGTCACCTCAGAATTCACACTTCACGTCAGTATTTCAGAAGTGTCTACCTATGGTGGGCAACCTCCATATAGCTCTTCTCCCTGGGAACAGAAGCTGAGGCATTGTTTGGGCCCGAGTGGAGAGTGTTCCAGATGCCTTTTCTTCTAGCACCTTCAGAAGTGAGTCTGGCTCAGTGCCAGGCCTGGGACACTCTGGAGCTGCAGTTACAGTGGGATCTGCCACTCTTGACTGGTTTAGAACATTTCCCACAGATTTGGTAGCCCAGAACGTTGGACAGGACCAGAGGCTACTTTTGTCACAGCGTGCATTTGGACATGTGTTGAAGGCTCTCGGAGCTCCTGTAGACGAGAACGTGTTCATTAAGAATTTCCAAAATTGATTTGCAAGGAGTGTTTTCACTGAGCTCCATGAACTGACTCCCGACAGTGAGGGTCAGCAGCAAACACCGAGCAGAGGCTGGCGGGGGTACTGGGGCTGGGGTGGGGGCTCACTGCCAAGGTTTTTCCCTTTTTGTCCTAACCTTTAGGGCAGAGCCCGTAGCCTGTAAGCTTCTCTCCTGCCAGAACAGATCTGAGACTTGCTTCCATTAAATGTGCCACCACTCTCCATGGCCTTGAGAGGGTCTGTCACGTGGGACTAACAGCTGGCTTCTGCAGGAGCCCCGTCGTCACAGCCCACACGAACCCGCCAGGGCCGTGCTTGTGAGGCTCCGTCACAGCGTTGCCCGCGGCAGCACCCCGTGCGTGTGGCGTTAGTGCATGACCGTGCCTGTGGGCCCTCCTTTTGCTCCTTTCTAAATGTAGCTCAGTAGTGCTCCCACCTAGTGTGCCTAGAAATCACTCTCCGATCGACGAGTTCACGCGGCCCCAGGGGGTGGAAAGGATTTTCCTAGAGGGGTTTTGCCGACTGACTTGAGTCTGGGTTCATGAAAAGGTAATGAAGCAAATGGCGGCCCCCACCCTGAGTTTGAGATGTTGCATTTTGAAGGAAAGTAGCTCATCTAAGCAGGTAACTTGTTTTTTTCTTGCAGGTTTTGTTGTATGACCTTCGCTCTGATAAGCCATTGCTGGTCAAGGATCACCAGTACGAGCTGCCCATTAAGTCCATTCATTTCCAGGATTCTTCAGATTTGATTCTGTCTGCAGACTCTCGAATTATCAAAATGTGGAATAAGAACTCAGTATGTATTTTTTGTTGAAATTTCTTTCTGATTTGCATGTTCTCCTCACGTTCCTTTTCTCTTTCTCGCCTTTTTTGAATTGTGTGTTCTCGGGAAGGCGATGCCAAGTGCCCACTGGGGCACTCTGTAGGAACTTGGCCGCTCAGGCTAGGCAAGCAGCTGAGAGTCTTTCTGTGGAAAAGGTTTTCCTGACTTTGCTAGCCTTGCATTTTCATAGTTCCGTCAGGCAGGTAAGCGGTGGTTTACCAGTATGAGTTGGTGGAGCCTCACCTTTACCTGGAGTTTCACTGCCGCATCCTGCACCCGTCCCCTTCCCCCCCCAGGGTCGGGTTGCAGAAGTGACACCTTTACAGTTTTTCTGGCAGTGTTTTTCTTAAAAGAAGCGTTGTCAAGAATCTTTGATGCTCTCGCCACTCAGTTCCAAGTCTCATTTAAAAGGTTGGCTGAATTCTGTATTGCTGGTTTTAATCTGCCTTCTGCTTTTCATTTTAAGATGTTAAATGTTTGCAAAGAATAGACAATTAGTTCAATTAGATGGAACAAGTTCTTTCAATATAGTAGTTGCTTTTAAGAGTTTTTTATACTTAATTATAAACATCTTTTCTCCACAGTGTCACTTTTTTTTTTTTTTAAGCCTCAAAAGGGTGGTGGGTCAGGCCCAGCGGCCTCAGTGACAGTCTGGGGGGTTCGGGCAGAGAGGCCGCCCTCCCCCCAAGTGCTGCGTCAGAGCCTGGCGCGTGACCATTTCTGTGTTTTGACCTTCTCACTTCACTGGCTCCGATGGTTTGGTCCTCGTGTTCCTCTGGATCTGTCTTTGGAGACTCAGCTGGTCCTTGGGGTGTGCTTTGCCGCCCCAGCACCTGGGACTTCCGCAGGGGTTTTCCCGCGTTTCTCCGTTCCGGGCTGAGCCACCTGGTGACCGGCCGGGAAGTGACGTGCTGCCGGCCGGCAGCTTTCATTGGGCGCGCTCGGGGACTGTGAGGAGGAGTCACGGTGTGTCAGGCCCGGAGCGGCTCTGCCGCCTGCTGGCAGTGCCGCCTATTTACCCTCACACTGTTCAGTGTGTGTTTTCCTTTTAAAAATGGCTGAACTTCTATGACGTATCGCCCTCGAAGTGACCCTGTCATCAGTTTGAGGGCGTCGCCCCGATCGTCAGGCTGCAGGGTTCCCTGTGACGTGGATGATTCCCTGAGCTGGCCTCTCTGCTTTTTGTTCTGGGTGTTGCACTGCCTTTTCCACTTCCTCTCTTCCTCCTTCCTCTCTGGTCCAGTGAGAATTTGCGGTTCAGCAACTATCTGAATCTCATGTTTCACTTGAACTAGAATGTGGCTGCTGTTTTTCAGACGACGTGACGTGGTGCCCGCCCCGCCCCGTGTCAGCACCGTTGACCACCCCGCTGTGGTGGTGGCGCGGCGGCCCGTGGCGTCGGCTGTGCCCGCCCCGCCCCGCCCCGTGTCAGCACCGTTGACCACCCCGCTGTGGTGGTGGCGCGGCGGCCCGTGGCGTCGGCTGTGGCCGGGACCCTCGCAGCGCCCCCGCCGGCGCTTGCCGACTCGCTTTCCTCGGCGTCTCCCGCCTCCCCGTTTCCGCCGTCTCGCTCCCTTTCTGCCTTTAACTTTGCTCGGCTCTCAGAAGCAGCACGTTCCCCCCACGCTAAGGGGCCTGCAAGGCACTGACCGCCGTGTCGTGCCCGGGGGGCCGGGGCAAGCTGTCGTGCACCGGGTCTCGTCCCCTCGGAATTCGTGCTGGCCGGAAATTGTTTTCCTCTTGCTGTGTTGACACCTTTCCTTCTTCGGCTTGCTTGCGGACAGGTTTAACGGAGGCGTGTTTAACAGATCGTGAGAGCTGGTGTGTTTCGGGCAGGTGTGTGCCTTTATTTTAAATGTCAGCGTTTCTCACGGTTAGAAATCATTGCTAAGACTCAGCATTTATTTCCTGGCTAAGTCATCTCACTCCCCGGCGCTCCAAAATGGTGACGTTTGATAGACTGGCAGGACGAGCGGGGCTTGAGACTGGGCGATCGGCTCCTCCGCCCGAGTGTGTTCGGCTCGTGCCCTGCCTGCCCTCCGTGCGACGTTGCCAGAGCTGTTTCCTGTCGCTGTTTAACCCGCCTTTTGGCTTCCTTTTTCAGGGGAAAATATTTACCTCCTTGGAGCCAGAGCACGACCTCAACGACATCTGCCTCTACCCCGGCTCAGGTGCGTAGCTGTCGCAGGGCGTGTTCAGTGACAGCCGCCGAGGGCAGTTCTGCTGGCTTTCAGGGCCATCTTGCGTCCCAAGGCAGGGTGTAGAGTGGTCCGACAATTCCTGGATATCGCACGGAAGTGGTGTGTGGGCGAGAAACTGGCACTCCGCATGACGGTCCCAGCAGGCCTGGCTAGTAGAGACCGTGACCGTGGCATGGGGTCTTCGCTCTTCTGCGCCATTCGTAATAGTGTGTGGCGATCGGGGTGAGGGCCTTCAGGCGGCTGACGACACCCCACGCTCGCCAGCCCACGGGCGTGGTACATCCTTCTGGCCTGCTCCCAGCAAATGACACAGGAGACCTCAAGATGTGA
Source organism: Condylura cristata (assembly GCF_000260355.1). NCBI lineage: Eukaryota > Metazoa > Chordata > Mammalia > Eulipotyphla > Talpidae > Condylura > Condylura cristata. Next base: position 37,341,969 of record NW_004567121.1, read on the forward strand.
CCTCCAAGGCAGATCTGTGCAGCACTTCGGGGCGGGCGAGGAGAGGCAGCAGCCGCTCAGGCGGTGCCGGGCGGACACCCACTGGTGTGGGTGGAGGGCTGAGGGCTGTTCTGTCTGGACAGGTGGCGTGAGAGGGTGCAGAGGCCGGTCAGAGCCACCCGCAACCATTACAGGCGTCACTTGCCGGGTTCAGAGCGACGCGAGGGGAGGTGGGGTGGGCAGAGAGCGAGAAGAGGGGTGAGAGACGCTTGGGCTTGTGTGGGCCTTGCGTGTGGCGCACAGCAGAGAGAAGTAGCAGAGCAAGGAGCACACCTTTGGCCACACTGCGGCGAGGCCACGGACAGGTTCTCAGTGACCCTGTCGGTTTCTACGTCTGTTTTCCAGCGCAGCGCAGCGCAGGTTTGCAGACTGCCCCCGCCCCTCGAGTCCCACGGCCAGAGCGCGGCCCACGGCCTCCCCCACGGCCGTGCTGGTGTTGACGCTGGCACTTCAGCGGTTTGTCACCTGAAACGCGGGAGCCTATCCTCTTGCCGAAGACGAGAGGGGGTGTGTGAGCCCACGTTCTGTGGGCTGTGGGTCAGCAGCCCCGAGGCGACCTTGCATCAGAGACCTCCTTTCCGAGGCCGCTTTTCCCTCGCACGGCCTCGTGGCTCCCTGCTCTTCCTGCCGCTGGCTTGGTTTTTCTGCTTCTTACTTCTTTGAGCCTTTGATGCCCCTTGGGCTGGCGAGGCTCTTGGCGTTTCTTGCTCGTGGCAGGTTTCTGTCCTGTTCGTCTGGCAGAAGTCAGTGTCTCCCGTTACCCGCAAGTGGCCACGTGGGGCCGCCCACCCACACGGCAGCTGCAGGCGCAGCCCGGCCGCTTGCGCGTGAGTAGAGCCGCCCGCTGGAGTGGGCGGGTGAGTCCCTGGACGCAGTGCAGAGCGGAGCCTCTGCACCGGCCGGCGGCACCGAGGCCTTTGGGCCTGTGATAGGCCCCGACAGGCCCCGGGGCAGCTTTAGCCTGAGGTAAAAGCTTGGGAGGACTGGCGGTCGTGTCGTGGGACTTGGGGCTGTCCGCGGAGGGGCTTCCCCCCATTGTGACCTCCGTGAGCATTTGTTTCCAGGGCCAGAGCGAGTGCCCAGATGGAAGATACAGGAGCTAAAATGCCCTGATACGTGTTTGGATAAACAGGCTTGCTTTTCCTCACCTTCCTCTGTGTGCTTTTGGGCCGTTTCGTGTGTGTGTGTGTGTGTTTCAGCACGGGCTCCTGCTTTGGAGTTAGGTGTGCGATGTGATTCTGTGGGCCGCTTCCGTTTACTCTGGCCTGTGCAGTAACGATAGTGTGGCCTGAGGACCCAGCCCTCTTCCCTCGCTGGAGTCCTGTGCTGTGCGCTGGTCCTTCAGATGGGTGTGATTTTAGTCCCTCTGCCGAAGTACTGAAGGCTGCTTAGCTGTGTCGGCCACATTGCAGACTGCTGCACGAGCTTGCATTTTAGCTCTGCAGCTGGCCAGCACCTGACGGCCTCTTGGGCCCTTCGAGCTTTTTTTTTTAACCTGCAGACCAGGACTGACCATGGCCCCTGTTTCAGGGTGTTGGTGCGTGTACCCCCACGGTAGGACGTGTGTGCTCAGCGAGCTGTCGGGGCTGCCAGGCTGCTCTGTCCATCTTCCTTAAAGGGCATCCTTCTGGAACAGGCCCTCGGGTTGAGGAGCTGCTTCAAAGCATCTCTGAAGATGACAAAGAAGCAAGAGCAAAACAGACATTTCTCTTTGTACCTAAGAGTGACAGGTTCATAGATGACAGCTGCTGTCCGCTGCTTCCCTGTCCGCTTCCAGCCTGGTGACCCCCTTGCAATACCTGTGTACAGTCACTGAGACGGCGCCCCTCTGTCTAGAGCGTCAGCATGTGGGGGGATAGGGGGGTGGCAGGTGTGTGCAGGCCTCGGCCCTGGTGAGCGAGCTGCCCTTTGCTTGCCTCACTGAGCTCGTGCAGGCTGAGCCTTTGCAGACGGGCGGTCTGTCTGCGCGCTGAGGTGTCCGGTCTGGGGAAGGGGCTGCGCCCGCCTCCTGGCTCTCTGCCTTGTTCTGAGCATCTCCGCGTTTGAGAAATAAACAGATGGGGGAGGATGCTTTGCCTCCCCCACCCCACTCACCTTTGTCACTGTGTTTATTTTTAGGAATGCTTCTCACTGCCAACGAAACCTCGAAGATGGGCATCTATTACATCCCAGTGAGTAAGGCCAGCAGGCATCAGGCAAAAATAGGATCAGCAAAGAGTCTGCATTTTTTTTTTAAGATTTATTTATTTATTCATACAGAACTGGGGTACAGGCCAGAGATGGAGAGGGTGAGAGGCTTCCGCAGAGACAGAGCGGGGAGCAGAACAGGCAGATCGACGAAGCACACTGCTGAGGGGAGCAGCGGGGGTCAGGAGAGGTCTGCCGCGCCTTGTGGTCACCTCCAGGGTGGGGATCGTACTTGTGCTGCAGTGGCTTTAGCTTCTCAGTGCTGCGCTGTCACCCGCTGCGCCCCCAGGGAGGGCCCCAGAGTCTGCATTTTAGACCGGTGTGCTGGGGCTTGTGTGAACCGACCGCGGACTCAGTGACCCGTCCTCGCTCCCTGGAGACAGTGAAGCAGCGCTTCCCACATCTGCTCTGTTGCAGGGGGCTTTGTAGCCCTTGCAGTAGGAGCTGCGGGGGTCTGTGGTCCTCAGAACTTGCCTCCTCACCGCTAACCTTTCCGGAAAGGCGCCGGGAAGCAGAGCTCTTCACTAGAGAGCCGCTTAGTGCGGCACCGGCCTTCTGCTGCCGGGCAGCCGGCAGGCGCCGCTCTCTCCTGAGATACGGGGAGAGAGAATGGGGGTTGAAGGCGGTAAAAGCAGAACTGTGGCGGGGGCAGGGGGTGGCAGTCCCCCAGGACCACTGTCAGCCTCGGGCTGTGAACATGTTTGATTTTATGATGGTTTTTGGAAATAGTTCTACGGTGAGTATACCGCTCCTCATCCTCGGTGCCCCCACCCCAAATTGTTCCAGTTGGTGTTGACTTTCTGTGGTATCGGGAAACTGATACGTGTGGAAACACATCGAGGTGTCTTGGGTGGGGAGAGCAGTCCAGGCGCTCAGGCAGGCTTTCCCGTTGCCCTGGCTCGTGGCTACCCCGCCCCGCGGCCCAGCTGCCACTCCCGGCCCACCCCTGTCTTCATTTGTGTGGTGAATTTGCCCCCGGGGTGGCACAGCCCCGGTCCCAAGAGTCGCGCGAGGGTGGCGCAGCAGCGCCGGAACACGAGTGTGGTCGGAACACGAGACGCGCCGGAGGGCGGTACGCAGAGGAGCCTCCCAGAAGCTGCTCCTGGGGAGACCTGAGGCGGGCAGGGGCACCGACAGGGAGCGGTGGGTATGGAGTGGAGGGGGTCCAGGTGGGTGTAGCCATTAGGGGCAGCATGCTCCGGAGGTGGGGGGGGCGGGGGAGGCCCGAGGGCCAGGCTGGCCAGGGGAGGGAGCGCTGAGGCCGTGGGTGAGTGGTAGGGTCGCCTCTGCTTTGGCAGGGCCGCGCCGACTGCCACCGGGACAGGCCGTGTGGTCCAGGAGCGGGCGGTGCTAGTCCCCACTTTGGCGTAGTTGGAGCTTTCCGGGTCCCGGGGTAATTTGAGGGAGGGCTGACCAGCAGGCCATAACTTCAGAGTTAGTTCTTGAGTCGCCGACTTGCACGCTTGAGACACTCACGGAGGGAAGCGCGCCCCGCCAGAAAATGCCAGCCTGGGCCGCTGTCCCCGGGCAGCCTCTGCAGAAGGGGTGCCCGCTCGCCCAAACCCCAGGAGTGGGGTTCTCTTCATCTTTCTGTCGGGGCTGCGGCCTGCACTTGCTTCTCAGTCAGTGACTGAAGGTGCCGAAGCCTTGGATTGTAGCGCCTGCCCACTAGGCCGGAGGGTGTGCGGGAGCGTGGGCAGGGGGGCGCAGGCAGGGCCTTCTACTCCCTGAGGCCTGCGGCAGAGGGAGGGGATTGAAGGGCTGAGGTTGTAAGATGGGCTTGGTGCTTGACTGTGGGGGCTGGGGGGCCACGAGAGGAAAGTACCAAGAATGACAACCTGGTTGTGCAAGTGTGTGGCCAGGAGGCCCAGCCCAGGAGGAGGTAGAAGAATTTTCAATGTTATTTTTCTTTTAGCATCGTTCTGGTTTTACAGAATAGCCTTTAAAAGGATTAAGCACACAGACATTTTCGTTACACAAACAATGTACGTTCTTCCTATTTATTCCAAGTGTTACAAAGTCTAGGAAACTAATAGCCACCCACTTCCCCCTTGATAGTATTACTTTTTGGGTGTAGTTTTCAGTTAGGATGAAATCGGATTTTAGATGCAAATTTCTCTTCTGGTTTCTTGAATTAATGTTACAATGTCAGTATCAAGGCTTAAAGCAACAACCTAAGACATCTTCAGCTCTGCACATCTCATTGCCTGACTTGTGGTACTTGGATAATCTTAGAATTGTGGCAGGCCCGTTGTCCTCTTCTGTCTCGTGGGTAGGGAGGCCGCGAGGGCTGTCCCAGGGGGACGTTAGGCAGCGCACGTGAGGGGCTGGATGGCAGCAGGCGGCGGGAACGCTTTCCCCTTGGAGGGCTGGTCTTCTGGTTTCACAGCAGAAAGCTGTGGGAAGCCCACGGCCACCACTCCCGGGGACCGGCACGTGGCGGGAGCCCCAGCTCGGGCTCAGCGGAGCTCTGTGCCGAGACGGCCGGGTGTCCCCTGCCTGCTGGGCGGCGCTTCCTAAAACTGCCGTCTTCCTGAACCTGCTCCCGTGCCAGTCCTCAGCGCCGCGAGAGCCCAGGCTCTGACAGCCTGCCGCTTTCCGGAAGATTCTGCCAAACTCACCACGTGACGTGTGGCCTACGGATTTGTTGGGGCGACAGAGCTAGCGAAGTGTGATTTTAGTGGGTGATGCCCGCCAGGGGGGAGTCTGGCCGGAGCTTGGCGGTCGCACCTACCAGTCGGGTACGAGACTCCGCCTTCCCCGCGTGGCCCCGGGGTGCAAGGAAGACCGCGTGCTGTCCTCCACGCGGCCCTTTGCCCTCCGTGGCGGGCTGTCCTCCCTGGGAGCGCGAACATGCTCTGTCTGGAGGAAGCGCGGCGCCTGCTTCGCCCCTGCCACGTCCCGGCGCCTGCCAGTCTCCGCACCACGTGGCGGCGGGCAGCCCGCTCCCGCGCCCTCGGCGCTCCCCTGTGCCCTCCGGCTTTGCTTGCTTTTTAAAGTCCAAGGTTTGATTCAGTGGCAGTTTTTCCCGCTAGTGCCAGGAATAGTTTTCAAGTTTGGGTTTCCCCTGAAATAGAATTTAATCTTAGGTTCTTTATAATTAGAACCTTCGGCAACTCTGTGCCCTCAAAGGGAGCCCAGGGCCCCTGTGGCACCACCCCGAGCCCAGAAGCACAGCTGGCACGGTTGATGCTGACTCCAGAGGCGTCTGAGGGGAGTACCCCCACAGTGCGTCTGCAAGCTCTGGGTCACTCTTGCTGCTCCAACAGCTTCTCGCTGGGGGTGTGAATAAATGTGGAGACTTGAGGAAAATAAATCACTTTCTATTTAAGATGCTGATTTAGAAGAATAAAGCCAGGAAGTGTGGTTGCTTTGTTTAAACATACAGATTTAAGCAGCAGTGTTAACATGCTGTGTCATCAACCCGACTTGCGTAGGCATCACATTTGAGGGGAGAAAATATTATCTTGTGTTTATTGAAATATTTTTGTTACTTGCCATAAATAAAAAACAAACATTTTAATATTTACTGCTTAATTTCAAGTTACACCTTAAATTTAGAAAGTGCTCTCAGAGCCTAAGTACCTGCGAATGGGACAGTTGAAATAGGAAGGGTTACGGCCCTCCCTGGTGGCGCGGCAGGTTAAAGCGCAGCAGGTTAAAGTGCAGCACTGAGAAGCGAAACCCACTTCAGCACGAGTTCGATCCCCTCCCCGGAGGTGACCACAGGGCCCGGCAGACCGCTCCTGACCCGCCCGCTTTTTAAAGTCCTCAGCGGTGGACTTCCTCAGTCGGCCTGTTCAGCTCCCCACTCTGTCTCTGGTGAGTCCTCTTACCGCCCCTGCACCTCGGGCCTGTACCCCAGTTCTGTGTGCATAAATAAATCAATAAATAAATCTTTTTAAAAAATGAAGGTTATTTATAGTCCGTACTGCTTCTGTTTGGAAGTAGCAGTTGACTTAACCCAGCAGAACTCTTAAACCCACAAAACTGTCTACATAGAGATGACTGGGAGTCGAAAGCATCAAACCTCACACACGTGCTCACAAAGGCATGTAAGCCAGACCAGTGCGCATCATTCTTAGCCAAATTTGGAGAAATGTAACAGACAGTTCCCCCGAGGAAAGTCACTGCTCACCTCAGCCAGCGGCGCGCCCGCCTCCTCGCGCAGGTGCCTTTCCCATGGGAACACGGAACACGGACGCGGACACAGGTCTGTCTTCTCCACGGTTGCCCCTCCCCCCGCCCCCACACCTGCACCCGTCCCTGCGCCTCTGTAGAAAGCAGCCACTGTGCCGAGCACGCGTAGAGCAGACGTGGGGCCTCAGGACTAATCTGGGGAGCCCTGCGCGACGAGTCCATGGCTGGACCGGGGCTGGCTTGCAGGGCCTGCAGCTGTGCTGACACCAGGCTCACCTTGTGCACTTGCCCATTTCTGCTGGCACGTGGGCACCAACGAGACGCTACTCGCCTCCGGCTAAGCGCCGCCCCTGCTCTGTGGCAGCGTAGGCAGCCGCCCTGTCTCGCGGAGCCGCAGCCGCGCGCCCGCGCGCGCCCGCGCGCCCTGAGGTGGTGCCTGCCCAAGCAGACGTGCGCGACTGTCGAGGCTGAGCTTTTTTCTGGAGAAATACGAAAAGAGAAAGTAAGGACATTTGGCTTTTGAAGATTTACTTATTTGTGCACACAGAACTGGGGGACAGACCAGGTGCAGCGGCAGTGAGAGGATTCCCCAGAGGCAGAATGGGGAGCAGGACAGGCGGGTCCCCCGAAACACTGCTGAGGGAGCAGCGGGGGGCCAGGAGAGGTCTGCCGCGCCCTGTGGCCACCCCGGCTGGCGTTGAGCTCGTGCTGCAGCGGCTGTGGCCAGCTTCTCCGCGCTGCGCCGCCAGGGACCGCTCACTGCGCGCTCATTGACCTTTCGTGAGTTCTCCACGTGAGAAACTCTGGCTCAGGACTGTATGTTGAATGACTCTGACTAAGCCATGTCCACATAGAGCCCTAGACAGGAGGAATTCTAAAGAGGAAACGTGATTTCGAAATGTCCTGGTAAGCAGAGCGCAGTCAGCGGCGGCAGCGTGTGTCAGCGCCGCGTAGCACCCGGCAGCTTACTCTTCCTTCAGGGAGGTGGTGCCAGGTGCGGAGTAACTATCTCCTTGGCAGTTAGCCAGCATCCAGAGGCGGCACAAGAGGAAACAGACTGAACAGGTTGCCGAGCGTGTTGCTGAAACTTCCAGCTGATGGAATTTCTCATCGTGATGTAAAGGATCGGGGAAGCGTTTGAAGCACAGAACATTAGAGCAGAAAGGGAAGGTCGAGGTCCCCCCATCTTAATGCATAGCTCAGGAATGGAGTCACTGGCCCGCGGCCTAATGGTAAGTCGGTGAGTCCAGCAGGCACGTCTTCATTCTGGTTGCATAATGGGAAGAGCTTGGGTTTGGAGTGAGGCCTGCCTGACTTAACGCGAGCTTTGCTGCCTCCAGATTTTATGGCCTTGGGCGAACTAACGATCCCATCTGACTCTTCTTGAATCACAGAAGAGGAACAGTGTCCTAAGGATGGTGTCTGGCATAGTAGGCGTGCAGCTGATTGTCACTGTTACACTTTCTCTCACTGAGCAAAACTCAGGGGACCCAAGGGCACGGGCCGTGTGGAAGCTCGTGACCGTGAAGAAAGCAGATTCACTGGAGCAGTTGTGACAGATGGTGTGAACAAAGATGAGTTCTGAAGTGTGATTTGGGATCGTGCATTCTAACAGGTCATACAAAATGCACATTAAGAACCGTTGAATATCATTGATGTTGCTCTTACTTATACCAGAAATCAGTGATGAAGTGGCTGAAATAAGAAGCCTGAGTTTTAAAAAGTGAATTTCATTTCATGTCATTATAACTCTCAGATCCTTGAAAGGTAGGTTTTGTGTGTGAATATGAAAGTAACTGATAGTCATTTTTTAATGCTCAACTGCCAGGGTGGGAGAAGCCCAGCTGCAGTCCGCGAGTCAGGGATGTTGTTGCATGTGGGCATGTGTCCGTGGCTCATGATCAGAGTGGAACTGCAGTGCGACCCTGTGAGCAAGCTCTTAGTTGCGGTGAAGAGCAGGGAGGCTCTCGGGTGAGAGTTCCGTTCCGTGCCCTGCGCCTCGTCTGTCCTGGGCTAAAGTTGAGGTGGAAGGGCCTCCCGCGGCGGCGCCTCCGATCTGACTCCGCCTCTGCCGGGACTTCAGGGAAGCTGCTGGCCTGGCGTTCCTGGGCAGTAGAAGACAGCAGTCACTCGGTTACTCTTTGTGCTGTGTTGAGGTGAAGGGCGCCCTCCGGGAGCCTGCGCGAACCTGTGGACTTCTGGCAGCTGTCCGAGGCCCTGCATGGCGGGCCGCGCCTGTCAGACACGGGCTTCGGTGAGGCGGGGCCGCACGCGGCAGGGTGACAGGGCCGGTGAGGCGGGTCACCCAGCGCCCTCCAGCCGCTGACCTGTGTGCTCTCTGACAGGCTGAGGACCTCTTCAGTTCTGGGGACACGCTCTTTAGTCTTACCTGCTTTGCTTCCGGGCTTGATCTTTGTGTAAGAGGTTACGGCAGTGAAATGACGCTTCAGAAACACTAAACACAGTGGTCAGCGTGGGAGCAGTTAGCGAGTTCCACATGGGTGAGACGGGGCTCGGCAGATGCTTCAGTAGAAAGATCTGGGAGGTGTAAGCAGCTGAGATCAGGGAGAGCGCGCGCGGGACGCTGGTGCTGGCACGTGTGGCTGCGAGGGGGGGACACGGCGCTGCTGGACAGGGGCCGTCCCGCGCGCCTCACGTAGTGAGTGTTCTTTGAGCAATCCTTGAGCTTGGGGTCAGAGAAAGCTCAGGAAAGAGTTCGGGAGCTGTAATCAGGCACCATCTAGAGGAGGCTCGTTTTAAGATGCAGGAGAAGTTTAAGACCATGAACAATAGCGCCACATGTTAGGTAAAATGACGGGACTTGGACTGTGGCGGAGGTTTCGTCACTGAGCATGCAGGGACAGGGAGAGCTGTCCGGCCGGGGAGGCCGAGGGATAAGCCAGCCTCGGCCCCCGAGAGGGAGGAGATGGCGGCTCTGAGCTACACTCACTTACCCTGGATCCAGAGCCAGATGACTAGACGTCTCCGTTCATGGTAACACAAATGGAACATGTGATTAATTTTGTTCGCCACAAAAGTGTTTTACAGACAAGTCTGTAAGAAAGATCTGGAAGGGAAAGACATGAAAGGCAAAGGACCTAAGAGTGAAGGTCAGCTAACCGAGGCGTTGGGCAGAGCGTGAGCGCTGCGACGTTCTGCACCCGCGTGTCCTCGCTACTCTCCTGACTGACAGAAAGGGAGGGGCGCTGGGCTGGCGCATCTCTGAGGTCTGTCCTTGCAAGCCCCGGCGCACACAGACCTGGCCTGACTGCATTTGGGCTTGTACATAAAATCGCTTTATAAGGCATGGTGCTCCGTCGCTGTCGGTGATGTATTTATAACTTTGAAGTGGGAAGTAAGGCACACATGTCAGGTGGCCAATTAAGTCTTCTGTTTGATGCAAACAAGCTGTTTGCGCCTTTGCAAAGGGGAAATGTGGGCTTCCTATTTTAATCTAAACACTCTGCGGTGTAACCTGGTGTCGGTGGCGTTTTTCTCAACAAAGGAAATCCTCCCCGTTTCCCATCACAATTTATGGGGTCACAAGGAGAGCGGACACACAGAAGGCATTAATGTGTGCCACTCAGGAAGTAATTTTCTGAGCATCCTGTCACATTTCAGAAGTTAATTTTAGCTCTGAGTAGGTAAAGTGCGTGTCACTTCCACAGGTCCCGTTTGCTCATACATGAGGCGCGCTTCACTGTGTCGGCGTGTCGGTGGTGTTTCTGTCTAAACAGCTACACGCTGCCATCACTGCCGCCCTGCCAGATGCTTTGGCGTCAGGTGTTCACCAGGGCGAGCTCTCCTCCATCTTGGCGCCTACCGCGCTGATCTCTGCTCCCGTCTGTGGGCGCGGGAGCTGCAGGCAGCGCTGTGGCCCTGCCGGGGAGGCTCTCGGCGCAGCGGCCATGCATGCCAGGCGTGGGTACCCGTCTGGGTATGCCCACGTGAACCATGAATATCCCATCCCCTGGGATGTGTGTGTGTGTGTGTGTGTGTGAGAGAGAGAGAGAGTTAAGTAGAAGGCAGATTATGCAGATGGGCCAGAAATTTGGACTACAGCCTTTCAAAAGGCCCAGCTTGTACCCAAATAAGAAAGCTCCAGGATTCGCCCGCCATCACTGCTAGTCGCGTTTCAAATCCCTGGAGTTGGCCTCCCCTCAGCGCCCACGTGCTTGACTGGAAACTGAGGCCGGCACGTGTCGTCCTCGCTGCCCGCTGCCCCCACCTCCGTAAGCACCCCTCAGACACACTGGTATGAAGACGAATTTGCCAGCACTTCGTTGTCAAAGCTGGGCCAAAGTTTCTTCTGCACATGCGCAAAGAAACACGAGGACACGTATTGACCCATCTCGTCCGCATTTCCCCTCACCTGGAGGGCGGAGGTGGCTTGGTCTGTATCTCACTTTCAGCGACTCTAGGAGGTGGCTGCTGAGAATTGCTGAATGAGCCGTGCTTGGTCGCCAGTGGGCATAGGTCGGGCTTGTGTCACGGGCTTGCCGTCTCGAGGAGCAGACCTGGTTCTTGTGGGGACGCAAGCGCAGGAGTAGGAGGCAGTGAGGGCCCTCTCCGTGGTGCCTCCTGGGGCTTGCACGGCCCCGGCGGAGCAGCCTCACCCTCCCCCGAGCCCTGGCGACCACTTGTTTTTTCCTGGCTCCATGGATTTGCCTTTTCCAGCATGGGATTATGCGGTTTGTAGCGCTTTCAGATGGACTCAGTTCACCTCGTCTACCGTCAAGACCCCTCCTGGTCCTCGTGTGGCTGACGGCGCATTTACTTTTGTTGCTGCTGAACGCTCTGGCGTCCGGCTGTCTGGGCACCTGGATGGGCAGTCCTCTCGGTCCCGGCGGTCGTGACGGCCTGCTCGAGTGTTCAGGGCTGTCTGGAGCAGAGCTCTGCCGCTCCGCTGCCTGGGTGGTGAGGAGCGGGCTCGCTGCTTCAGCGCTTTGCATCTTCGCTGCTCTGATGGCGTGGTGGCGTCTCGCTGTTCCCAGCTCTCAGTATCATTTCTTTTTATATTGGCCCCTGAAGAAAATGCGTGGATGGTGTGTGCGTGTGTGTGCGTGTGTGTGTGTGTGTGCATGTGCCGTTTTTATCTTGATGGGCTGGATGGCTTAGTCGACTCTTGTCGACCGAGTACTGTGGGAGACGCCATTCGTGGACAGGCACATACTTGGCACCTTCCTCGGGCCTGCGCTCATTCCTGCCGTAGCCAGGACTATTTCAGAAGGGGCCTCGGGGCCTCCTCGTTTATGAAGGATCAGAGGCAGGAGGGCAAGAAGTGGGGCTGCAGGGTAGTTCCGACAGGACGCTCGGCCTCCATCTGCGCGGCCTGGGACGAGGCGCTTTCCCCAGGGTGGGCAGGGCAGGGGAGGAGCAGCGGGAGGAGACCCTGAGCTTGAACTCAACCTGGGCCAGAGTCCGGGTTTTGTTTCAAGTAGCACGTTGCCTCGCCCGGCCACAGGCAGGGGTGCGACCGGCCGAGTGTGGGAGACTCTGCAGGTGGCCTGGTTGGAGCAGGGACTGAGGAGGGGTCTGGGGGCTCTCAGCATGGCTGTGGCGGTGGGGAGCCGTGCGCGTGTCATCGCCCGCACCCTGCTCACACGCGCGCCCTCGGTCCCGCTCGGACCTCGGTGTGGTCCGTGTGGAGGGCCCCGCGCAGCCCCTGGGGTTGTTGGCGCCCGACTGGGGGCTGGATGCTCCGCGGGGGCCTGCTTCGTGCCTGGCGACCTTTGGTTCAGCTGAGAGTCCAAGCTGGGTTCTCGTCCCCTCTTCGCCCACTTCGCAGCTGTAGCAGCCCTGGGCTCTCTTTGGGGGGAAAGGGCAGCCTTTCCGGGCTCGCTGTAAGCCTGGCCTCAGATTGCTTGTTCTGCGCGTGCCCCGGGGTCAGCACGGCGACCTGGGGTGGCGCCTCTCTGCTCCAAAACAGCACTAGCACCGTGCATAACCTGCACTTTGGCAGTTTTTTAAAGCTTTACTCTTTTTCTGCGGCGTTTCCATTCCTAGATATTTTGCAACTCGGACAGCCTTAGTTTTTACATAGAACCAGACTATGCTGAAAAAGTGTTAGGAAATGCCTTTGCCTGCAAGGAAACGGGCCAGAACCAGGAAACCACTGGCGTGGTGATTGAGACAACACTGAAGCCACCTGCGGGGCTCTTGGCAGGAATCGGACGGCAAAACAAGATCCGGACGAGTGCTCGTTGCCAGGTGCAGATCAAAAACACAGAGCCCTGCTCACTGATGAAGCTGGCCGCGCCCTCAGCACCCCTGGGGGTAGGGGGCTGGCAGACAGAGCGCCAGGCCCGGGGTTAGACGGACAGCTGGAAGTAGAGGCTTGTGGCACTGTAGCTGAGGGCTGGCTGTGAATGGGGACACCCGGCTCAGCGCCGAGGGGATGGGGTGGGGGTGGGGGGGCCGGGGCACCGTGGCCTGGCTGGCTCTTCGGCAGGGAGCGATCGGGCCTGAAGGAAACATGTTTTTCCTGCTTAACTGACTGGACCCTGAAGAAGATTGAGACCATGTGCAGTTGTTTTCCTTGGGAATTGAAAGGAGGGGGCATCTGAGGGCTGCTCCAGTCACTTCACGTGCAGACAGAAATGTAAAGCTTTTTATTCCTCCTCCAATTAGAATGGTTGAGGTTAGCCATCACTCGGTTTTGAGTACCCAAGAGAGATCTGTTGCCTGAGGGAATTGCAAGGTGTTGGGAGAAGATTTTGCGGCTCGCTCGAGACTGACTGTCCCCCTCCCCGGACCCGGCAGGACTGCTTGGTTCACTCGGCTTGCAGGTCTGAGCGCTGCTAAACTCAGCCCGTACGTCCCCAGCTGCAAAAGCCTCCGTTTTCAGTGAGCTGTTACTTTGGTTCCCCAGAAACTTTCTGACATTCCAGTACCTGCAGGAGAAGTTGGAAGTATCAGAGAGGAGAGGCGTGGAGCGTGTGCTCCACAGGGAGAGGCAGGGGGCCGGGCGCTGTGTCTGTCGCGTGGGTTTCCGGCGACTTCGCCGAAAGGGGTCTGTAGTTTCATGGCGCCAGCTCCTCTTGCCCACCCGTTGCGTGCGTGTGTGCGTGCGTGTGCGTTAGTGTGCCCGCGCCGGGCGGCGAGCTCCTCCTGCGTTTCCTCAAGCCCCTGCTGCCTCTGTTCTGAAGCCCAGCGGTGCTGTCAGAAATGCCGACCTGGTTGGCTCTTG
>NW_004567121.1:37357562-37358525 GCF_000260355.1 Condylura cristata
CCGTGTGCCCGGCCGCTTGGTGTCCTTGGGGCGATGCCTGTGGGGTGACGCAGCCTCCGTGTGCCCGGCCGCTTGGCGTCCTCGGGGTGATGCCTGTGGGGGTGACGCGGCCTCCATGTGCCCGGCCGCTTGGTGTCCTCGGGGTGATGCCTGTGGGGTGACACGGCCTCCGTGTGCCGGCCGCTTGGTGTCGTCCTGGGGGCGATGCCTGTGAAGCTCCTGTGCTCATTTTTAAGTTGTCATGTGTGAGGCGCGAGAGTGAGTTCCGAGGTCCGGATCTGAGACGGAGTCAGGGAGCCGTCCCATGCGCCGCACAGCCTGCGGCTCACTGGTTTGATCAGCGGCTGGCAGGTAGGTGACACATAGCAGTGTGTATTGTCAGTTCGATTTTTTTGGGTTTTGCGTTTTTTTCCAACTTGGCCTTTTTTAAATTTCATTTCTGTTGTCCAAGCTACCTTTTTTTTTTTTTAAAAAATTTTTACTTATTTATGCTTATAGAACTGGGGTACAGGCCAGAACTGGGGTACAGGTGGGTGAGAGGCTTCACCAGAGACAGAGTGGGGAGCAGGACAGGCAGATGGACGGAGTCCACTGCTGAGGGAGGGGAGCAGTGGGCGGGTCAGGAGGGGTCTGCCGCGCCCTGGGGGTCAGCTCCCTGGTCGGGGATCGAACTCCTGCTGCAGTGGCTTCGGAGAGCTTCATAATGCGGTGCTTTAACCCGCAGGGAGGGCCCCTAAGGTGCCTTTTCAAAAACTAAGTCAGAGTTAACATAACGGCAGGTAATCTTTTTCCTTTTTAAAATAAATCTTTTAAAATGTTGAAATTAAATTGCTCCTTTGCTGATCTACAAAGTGGTACAGGCAGAGCATCATTAAGTGGCTCACAGCTGTTCGTGAAATGCACGTAAAGTTGGGCGCACAGGGGCGTCTCACGGTGTTGGGGTGCGGGCGTATGCTTAGGTGC
>NW_004567121.1:37358790-37377937 GCF_000260355.1 Condylura cristata
GCGGTGCGGCCTCCGCGCGCTTGCCGCGGGCTGTTGGCTTCGGCTCCGCGAGCGGCAGAGCTCAAGTCAAGAAGCCACGGATTGTTTTTTTTTTTTGATGTGTTAGCACCAGAGTCTCATCCGACTTGCTTCACTTGGGCATGAGGAGACGCTCCCTGCATGTGTTTTTGCCTGTCACGGGCATGGCGGTGTGGGTTTGCTGCGCAGACACGAGCGCGTGGCCGCTGGCCCAGCCTGGCGCGGCTCGTGTGGTCGGAGCGTTCACGCTCGCGACCTGGAGGAAAAGCAGAAAATTCTGAGCTTTGAAACTCTTCTGGCCCTGACAGCTCCTGATAGAGAGTTAGGGCCGCGTCGTGAGAGTAACAGCCTGTGGTCAGAGGTGGGTGAACTCGGACGGGAGTGAGGCCCAGGGCCCCTGGGCGGTCGCCACCCTGCGCCTAGTTTCTGTGCTGTCACCGCTCTCTGTTAGCTGTCAGAGCTGACGTCTGTTTACGTCTCCTTTAGAATTTCTTGAAAACAGGTAACAAACGAATTGCATTTATACAGCTGCTAGGTGGTGAAATTCTTTTATATTCAAACTCTTCACTGTGGCCGTCAGTAAGTGTAGTTCTTATCGGTCCAGTGATGTTACTGTGTCATGAATAATGTTAAATCGAGTGTCTAAGATTTTGGTAAGATGAGATCTGTAAGAGGTAAAATAGTAATTATTCTAGCCAGACTTCTTTATAATCAATAACAAATGTATAGTAATGTTCTGTGGCATTAACTTGTATTTATTGTGCTAATTTATTTTACTGAGCGTAAACTCTCAACTTCTAGAGGCTCTCAAGGCCTGGCTCAAGCAGTATTTCAGGTGTCTCATCCAAACCGACGTTGCCCTCTTGCCTCAGTATATAAAGGCCCCCTCCCCCCCAGGCCTCTTAAAACTTGTCTGCTCTGACATTGACCACAATATATTGTAGCTGATTGTTTTCCAAAGCTGGTTATACTGATGCTTGACATTAGGCACTTAGCTTGTAATAAATGCTCAGGTAACATTTTTCAATGAATGAATGAACCTGAAGCAATTAAGAAATCACCTTATCTGTCTTTTTAGTCAAGCTTTGTTGATTTTCTGTTGGGCTTTGTTCTGCTGCCTGTTTTTATAACACATACTATACCTGCAACATCATAAACATCTGGCTTAGTAAATAGTGAGGGATGAGAATTGAGTTAAAATCTACCCCCAACATCTAATGGGTCTAGCCCAGTCTCTAAAGTTACAAATAATCTACTTCGTTCTTTCCGGCTGACGACGTCCTCTCACATCGCATCATCCTTTCCGTCATCACTCACAGCTGCCCCACTGACGCCACTTTGCGGTGCACCCTGAAGACGCTCTAGAAAGTGCTAAAACAATCAGCACACGTGTAGGTTTCCCCTGTTAACCGGAGGTAGAACTTTCTATCTGGTTATTTTTTAGCTTAGGGAATATGATTATCATCAATGTGTATAGAGAAAATTTTGAGCATTCCAAGAACAGCAATGTAGCCTTTCAGTAGCAGGGGACCGGCCCCTGAACCCACGACACGTCTGTTTCTAACGCCGTTAGGTTTCTGCGCTGTGCGCAGGCCCACTGGGGCAGAGTTTTCTACGGCCTGTTGGTGCAGTTTAAGAATTTTCTTAACCGTTTTTAAATTGTTTTTTTTTTAATCATTAGTTAAAAGTCAGGATAATAATTTCAAATTTAATTGCTGTTCTGTTGAACTTTATATGAGTGGTAGGAACATAATGAAATTATTTTGTCATGCTAGTAGTAAGTGGGAAATGCAGGCATCTGTGCTGAGTCGAGTTTGGCTCTCCTATAATATTGTTTATAATATCAAAGTTTTGTATTTTAATCATCTTTGAGCTCCTAACACCATCCACCCAGCAGTCCTCAAGCTTCCTGTAGTAGTTATCTGAACACAGCTTTGGGGAATGGCACGGTGACTCTTCACAAGTAGAGAGGGAGGAGGAGGAGCTTCTGTCAGCTTCTAAAGGCTTGCGTGTCGGTACTTCTCCGCACTTAAGTCATTTCAATCCATGACCAGGATAGATGAGAATTCCTAGTTTCGAAATCCAGCACATGGAATTAGCACGCTGAAGACCGGGCAGTTGGAGGCAGGTGATCTCAGGCGTGTGTTTCACGCACCTGAGGTTGGGCCTTCTGCCCAGGTGGGTCACAGCAGGCGGACGCTTGGTAGTGTTTGGGTCGCGAGTCGTGCCGTCCACGGCTGCTGTCTGCCCTGAAAGGCCGTGTTTCCCCGTCAGCTGTTCAGTATGCTTGTCATTAAAGTCACTAAGGGACTCTCTCTGTACCTTTATGGGAAGAGCTTATGAATTAAAAGTGGAACGTCATCAACAGAGAATAGAAGTTAAAAGCAGAACAGTCTTCCCCAGTTTTCTGACCAAACAAGACTTTGAACGTGCTTAGAAACACGGCTAAGCCTTGCGCCGCCGCGCCTGGGGGCTGTGGAGGTGAGGAGGCTCCTGCCGTGTGAGGCCTGAAGGGGAGGACGCGGATTAACGTGGTTTCGAGGCTTAGGTGAAGGCTTAGCCAGGTTCTGGGGCTGCCTGTGTAGCTGATACGGGTCATTGCAGGCCCCTGTGGGCTGTGCCCGGGGTTAGCTGGCCTCTGAGCTGGCAGCTAGTGGGCAGACCCTGCAGAAAGCTGTTAGGAATAAAATCTGAAGTTCACACCAGTTAATGGGTTATTTTGACTTTGTTATGGGTTGTTCTGATGTTTTTTCCTGACCCAACCCACTGGGTTTGATTTTGTTTTTGATGGAAATATTTCCTCCTATAAAATTTAATGGCCCTGACTTTGATAACAGAGATTATTTACTATCACCAGACCTGTCCCCCCAAAAGGCAGTTTAAAACCGTTCCATTAGAGTACAGATAACTAATCAAAAGGAAAATTACTAAAAAAAAAAAAAAAAAAAAAAAAAGGGCGGCTGTGTGAGTGTAAGTTTAGATCTGGTCTGGTCGTCTTAGGTTCCCGCCTTCCACGCCCAGGGGCTCGCAGCACACACTGTCGACTCTTCTGTCTTTGAAGTGCAAGTGGAGAATTGATTGACAGCATCAAGGTGAAGCTGCTGCAATTCCTTTGGCGGGCAGCGCCGCTTGCCCAGGCGGCGCAGGAGACCCGCCTTGGGGGCCGTTCACCTGCCAGTTCGTTGTGTGGCCCGGCGTTGGGGTGCTTTCAGCTAGAGAAGGGACATTCGTTCATTTAAAAAATCCTCTTGCCACCCAGGACCCTCAAGTCTGCTCACTCCGTGAGCGCGTTCATGCGTGTTTCTCCTGTGAGTGGACTAGCCGTGAGCGCATCCAGCTGGGAAGCATCGTCGAGCTGTGCCTGCCGCTGCTTTGCAGGGCTCTTCGGGCCCCGGCAGCTCAGCGCAAAACAGACGAAGTTCCGCTCTCCAGGAGAACAGCGTCTCGGATCTTACATTCTAGAGCGTGATAAAGGTGTCAGCTTGCTCCTGTCTAAAACTTTACATGGCGGAGCGTGGCATTTCCAGACGCATGTGCCCCGTGGCTGCCAGACCCAGGTGCTCGTGCGCTCGCTGAGGGCCGCCTGAGGGCCTTGCCAGCGCGCGTCGTGCCCCACCTGCCCTGGTTTCTCCGGCCCTCGGCCTTTCCCGGGGGCGCCACTGTCGCCAAGCTCTGCGCCGGCTGGTTCGACTCCTCAGGCCACTACGCGTCCTGGCCCAGCTCAGTGCTTCGGTGTGCTAGCGCTTAGCTGTTGTCTTAAATTGCTTGAAATCATCCATTCCTTTGAAAAGCGCTCTACGCTGACTTTTTAAAAATGCCTTCCATTTCCAGAGGAATCAAACTACTTTGCATAGCAAACCCCGTACTTCTGTTTATAAAAATTGTATTGGTTGTGCTGTGTGAAACTCCTCTGGGCTCCTTTTGTGCTCAGTGAGTTGTGTGTCATGTTCCTCAACCCATAGCCCTTGAGGGCAGGGGTGGGGTCACCCCTAATCTGGCAAACGAGAGCCCCGAATTGTCCGACCGTATCTAACCTTTCCTTGATAGAGTAGGATATTCCCTGCCGTTTTTCCTTGCCGTAACTTTCCTCCTACCTCCCCTTCTCCCAAAAATTTAAGCTAGATTTAATAATTTTTACTGAAATCTTTTTCTTGTATAATCTGTGACTCTCAAAATAAACAGATGGGCGTGACTGGAAGTCTGCTTCGCCAGCGCCCAGCATCTCTGCCTGACACCCCCGGTAAAGGGGGGCTGCAGCGGCTCAGCCTCCCAAGGGAACGACACTTCTTTGGGGTGCGGGTGGGTCTCGGTGGGTGCGGCAGTGCCGGGCCCGCTCTGCCGACAGCGAGAAGCGGAGAAAGCAGGCCCTGGTTTCCTGGAAGTAGCTGGGCGCGGCCGCACTACTCATGTCGTGTTGGTTGGCTCGAAGTTCTGTTCCCGCTTTCGTTCCTCAACCTTTGGTCTAACTGGTGACTCACTTTGGATAAGGTCTGAAGAATGCTAGGTACAGAATTTTAATTTTAAATGAGTGAGGGGAATTAAGCCAAGCGAACCATACAAGCTCGAGTATAATTGTCGAGTGAGTGTTAGGAAGAAACACACTTCACTTTAGACTCTGTTTGCCAGGAGCGGCAGAATTGTTCACACTTCATGTACCAACTGTGCCGGTTTGAGTAAAAGAGATGATGGGTGACTGGGTAGGCGTTGCTTTAGTACCTGAGTGCTATATTTGTGCTGAGGTGACTGGAATAAGGATGTTCCTTCCGAGCTTTGTGTCCGAGCTGGGTTTCCCCTGCAAACCTGACTGCCCCCTACTTTGTGCTCTTCCGTTCTACACTCCTGCTGTCATGCGCCTTGCAGTTAAGTCTCGGTACTTAGGACGGAAGCAGGCTGCCGACTCGCGCCGAGGACGCGGGCCGTCAGCTGCTCCCCTCGGCCCGCAGGTGCTGGGCCCGGCCCCGCGGTGGTGCTCCTTCTTGGACAGCCTGACAGAGGAGCTGGAGGAGAACCCCGAGAGCACCGTCTACGACGACTACAAGTTCGTCACCAAGAAAGACCTTGAGAACTTAGGTAAAAAAATGTATATAAAATTATTTTATTCCTACTTGGGTTTTTGTTTTTGATTTTGAACATTTGAGGTAATGGAGTCATAGCTGCCCCGTTTCTCAGATCTTCTCTCTGCTCAATGAGATGTGAAAGCATAGCTTGTCGAGTCTGTGAGGTCCCCTTAAAGAAAGGTTCAGATAGAATTCTACCTAGCGAAGCTTTTTTTGTCATCTTAAATGAAGCGTGGTACTGGTGCCCAGTGTGCCTGGCGGGAGCCCGTGGTGGCCCTGGCGTCAGAGGCACATCCCGCGCCCAGTAGCCGCGCGACCATTCACCTCCCCTCCCAGCCTTGTGTCCCTCTTCTCTAAGATGGGGTGACGTCGGTGCCTAGCTTAGGTTGCTTGGAAAATGAGCCAGATCGTGCTAAGAGTGCAGTACATTCACCTCATATGAGGTGAATGTCAGCTGTTGTTATAAGAGACTTGTGGCAAAAAAAAAAAAAAAAAAGTTTGCGAAATGCTGGGTCAAGCAGTCAAATCCACGTCATGGCCTCATTGCGCCTTTGACACCGTCACACACACTATTCCCAGGGAAGAACGAAGCGTTGCCCAGACTCAGCCGATCACAGAGCCTTTTCTTCCTCAGAAGACCTCCTGGGACTCGGGCCTCTCTACGGGAGTGCTGCTGTTGTCAGACTTTGGTCTAGAATTTTCTTAATGGGAAAAGCTTTCTCCTGGCTTTTATTTATAGCCTCACTGGGAGTAGGAGTAGTGCGTGACATAAACGTAAATTTGACACTTCATAGAGGAAGCAGAAACCGCCAAACCCTGTGTGCCGGCACCTCAGCACAGACTGTTGAATGTGGGCCTGTTTTTTGCCCGCGCAGCTTCCCGGGCCTGACGCATTCGGACTGTTTCTGCTTACTTTTGCCTCTTGGTGCCACTCAGTGATGGGTTTTATACTGCCTTGGGATTTGGGTAGTGCCAGGTGTTGGGTCTGGGTGGCTGTTTAAATTTTGGAAATCGGGTGCTGTTTTCCTCAGACATGTCGTCACTGAGTATTAAGCCCGCCCAGGCTGTTCTTGGGCTTGGTGTGGCGCTCTGAGCCTGTAGGCTGTCCTGAAGGTAGTCGAGCAGGAGCGGCCAGTGAGCGAGGTGACTCTCTGGCGCAGGCAGAGCACTGTCATGTAGCAGCTGCGCTAGCTTGCAGTGCTGTGTCCCAACCGCTGCACCACCGGGGAGAGCCTGCACCGCTCATTCTTAATGTAACCTCAAGATCCCCGAGATGTTTCCTTCAGGGTGTGACTCCAGCACCGACTGCGGGCTGCTTGCTATCAGGCCACTGTGGCGTGTGTGTCCAGCGCATTTCTGCTGGCGCACGTGTCTGCACCGCTGCTGTAGAGTGCTCAGCTGCTCTTTCTCGGCTGGAAGCTAGCCCTCGGGCCTGATGGTTGTGACGGTGTCCCTGGTTTTTGGATGCCACCCACCCACCACCACTGTCCTACATGGTGACATAAAAGTCAGCTAATCCTTTCTCGTCCCATTCTTATTTTTACAATCAAAACTGGTTCATGAATCCAAAAATCCGAGAGCCTGTGTAACAGGTCGCCCCTTCACCAGTTTGCCGCAGTCCATGTAGACGTCCATCATTTCACGTTAAGTATTACGTTCAATGTAAGGGAAGGTAGTGCTGCAGTAGGTTAAAATCTTGCCATTATTAGAAATTAGTCACTTTAATCCTTAAGAGTTTCATCAAGATTTCATAAGGCCCTGCCCTCTTCTGATGAACTCTCCGTAGGCCTCACCCACCTCATTGGATCGCCTTTTCTCCGGGCCTACATGCATGGCTACTTCATGGACATCCGGCTCTACCACAAGGTAAGGAGAAACTCCGTCAGCGTAGGCGAGCGAGCGGCCTGCGCCCCGTTTCTTCTTCCTGCCGTTGGAAGAGGTCCGTCTGCTCTTTGGCGTGACAGTCACAGTGTCTGTGAGACAGTCCTAAACACAGTTATTTTCTTTGCTCTGGAAAGGTGAAATTGATGGTGAATCCATTTGCGTATGAAGAATACAGGAAAGATAAGATTCGACAGAAGATAGAAGAGACGCGCGCCCAGAGAGTTCAGTTAAAGGTGAGTACTGTCCTCCCCGCGCAGGGGCAGCGGGAGGGGTAGCTGCACTCAGTGTGGCTGTTTGTCCTTTTCCATGGTGGACGTGTGCCCACTGGCCGGGGAGTCTGGGCGGGATGCACTTTTGTCCCAGCTCTGAAGAACTTACTGAGTTGTATTTTACTTGCTTTACCCTGGAACATGAAGCACCGGGCAGGAACAACAGCAAATAGCTCTGCCTTTGTCCTGGGAGTCGTCCCTCTTACGTGTAGCATTCCCCTCAGAGATTGCCGTGGCAGGAGTAGGAGGTGGTGCAGTTAGCACTCACGACAGGATTTCAGGGCTCCCTACACTCCGGCCAAAGTCGCGGCGCCTGGCCTCCTGGCATGAATCAGGCCTGACCCTGGGGCCGCAGCCAGGTCTGGTCCTGACAGTTCCCCTCAGTGCTGTGAGGAGGCCTGGCGAGGCGGGTCCACCCACGGCAGGGCTCTTGTGCGGGCGTCCCCTCCGCTGGCAGCCTCTGGGAACGGGAGACTTAAAAAGAGGGTATCTTCTATTTGTGAAATTACTCTCCTTGGAGAAGCGCTGAAGCTAAAACCTAGCATTTTTTCCCTCTACCAGAAATTGCCGAAAGTTAACAAAGAACTAGCACTTAAATTAATTGAGGAAGAAGAGGAGAAGCAAAAATCTACATGGAAAAAGAAAGATAAGGTAAGATTTTATATGTATGGCTGAGAAAATATTGGTTCCTTGTATCTCACTTTCTTGATAGTAACTTGTATCTTATTTTTCTCATTTTACATAAAAATACATGTGATTCCTCCACCCCCACCCGCTTACAAGAGCATATGTGCTTGATAGGGGAAGTTTGGAAAGCAGAAAAGAATAGAAAGAAGACAGCCCCGTATGATTTCCTCCAGAGAAAGGCATCATTAATATTTCAGTGCATCATTAATATTTCAGTGCCTTTCCTTCCTGTTTTCTCTTAAAATCATAAACTAATAGCAAGATAATATCGTATTGCTTTCATAAAATAGCACGATTGGCTTCCTGTTTCATTGACAGTTTCCTTGCAAGTATTTTTGATAACTTATATTTTTTCTTATGGATGTATTAAAAGTTACTGATCCTTCTATTAATACTTACGTTGCTAGTTATTTCTTTGCGCTAACTAGGTTTGCTTATGAATTCAGAAGTGGTCGATTTTCCTTTTGACTTAGCACGGTGGGGCGTCTGCGCGCTGGCCTGACCTGTCGCCTGCCTTGTGCTGCCGATGTGGAAATTCGGTGGTAGAGCGAGGGAGGGCTGTGCTCCGTTCAGCCGGGAGGGTCGAGAGAGGAGATGGCGCTCGTCTTCCCGGCCACATGTGGCTTCCTCATTCGCACCAGCCTGTTTTCTCATCTGCCTGGCCCTGGCCGGCAGGGAGCCTCGTGTTTGCCGTCCCCAAGGGGGCGTAAGGCCCGCTGGCCAGGATGTTCGGCAGCCTGCTCTCATGACTTTGGGTCAGCGGCATTGGGCTCGCGGGAGGTTTTTGTTGAGTCTGTCCTCGCTCTGTTGTCTCTGGTTTTTGACCAGCATTCAGACCACGCGAATGTGGGCTGCGCAGGTGCTTCTGTGCTCGGCTCCGTCCGCTCCACAAAGGCCACAGGATCGCAACTCGGGAGCCTTGTTTCTGTCCTTACTGTCCAGTGGCTGTCACCATGGGTGTGACTTCAGCGGGCCGTGGCCTTTTCCTCCGAGAACATGCAAGGACAGGGCCCCGCAGGGCGTTCTTGGTGCCGGGACTTCTGGGTGGGTTTGTGCTTGCGCTGTGGCTGTCTGCTCTCACCCTTCCTGCAGCCTCTCATCCGAGGCTGTTACCTTCTTTCAGTGACTCTTTAAATCTTAATTTTTGAAAGCCTTCCTCGAGTAAATGCACGATGGCTTGGTCTCTCTCTACATTACGTGAATTAAATACCCCGTCAGAACAGTTACACATCCGCCGGCCTCAGAACACTTGTCAGTGCTCAGTGGATCCCAGTGCCGTCGATTCATAATGACGTCACTTTGTGACCGGGCCGTTAGTCATAATGTTGCTGAGGGAAGAGCAGTCCGTTACTGCACGGTTTGCTTGTTCTCCCCATGCCTGGGGGCTTTTTGTGGGTGCTCCAGAGATGCGCACGTGGGATTCATTGGCATGTCTCAGAGGGCCCCCTTGAATGGAGTGAGTCTGTGTGTATTCACCCTGCAACGGAAGAGTCTCCCCTCGGGGGGTACCCCCGACCCAGAGCTGCCAGGATGGGTCTGGCCACCATGGATTCTGAGCTGGAGTAAGCGTTGGAAATGTCTGTGTGCAAGTTAATGTTTAGTTGACGTGTTTGGGGTCTTTCTTTAGAAGGTTGGTCGTGTTTCTGTGACCCTGGGTCCTTTTAGTCTGAAAGACGGTTCTTCAGTCCTGGGAAATTTTCCTGAAAAGTTTTTTTTGAAAGGCCTGTCCCTACCGCGATCCTCAGTTGTTCATGTTTAACAGAGAGGAGTTCAAAGAGCAGAATGGAAGTTCTGAGGTGGGCCCGGGCTCACCAGCCCTGCGGGACCTGGCCGGACGCGCTTGGTGACACGCTAGGTGACACGCTAGGCACCGTCTTTGGCCTCCCCTGCACCAGAACCCAGTGTCCTCGATGCAGGCCTGGGGGCTCTCCCACCCTTGAGGGTAAACGATCATCCTGTGCCAGAGGTCTCCTGCCCTGGGGCAGCCCTGGCCCCGCTTTGTCTCCTACCAGAGAAGCTCCCAGCCAGGTTCAGCCTCCTTGTGGCTTCCAGATGTGTAATGGATATTGAGTAGCTCTTTCCTGTCTTCCTCGCCCTAAGGCCCGGTCTGGTTTTCAACTCCCTGGTGGAGGTTTAGCAGAGGTGGGCCCCTCAGACCCCCAGCTTTGCTCAGCTGTGTGCACGGGAAGAATGTTCCCATGTCCGTCAGCCTGAGCCAGTCATCGCTGGGGCAGAGTAATAATGAGTGTCCTGCTGGGGTCTCGGTCCGACTTCTTGGCCAGGGTCACAGCGTGAACAGGACTGGAAGGTGTGATCCAGGTTTGGTGACACGTGTTCAGCGTTTTAAGGGCAGGTCGGCGGCCAAGCTGGCACAAACTGCTGCAAGCATTGCCAAAGACTCCTTTTCCCTCCACCCCCCGCCCCCTGCCCCCAAATAAAAAAGACAGGAAAACAAACTAGAAGTCTCTGGGGGAGCTATTTTTCCAGCTGGGTCAAAGACTTTTTATTTGATAATTGTTCATCCAAAGCTTACTTCTCTTTAGGCAGTGCAGTTTATTTGTTTAAAGAAAAAAAACTTCAATTACTAGCAAAACATTGCTTTTAAACAAACTTCTCTGTTATTTAGTCAAGATGATAGTTTAATAAATACAGCAAGATGAAAAGACAAGAATTTCCCTTGGGCTGCTTTTTAACCTAAGGACATGTAACGGGAAAGTAGTCTCCCATCGGAACATACAGCCCCGCCTGCCTGTGCCTAAACTGGCCCGACGCAGCTCGGCACCCCCTTCTCCCCGAGAGCTGGCGCCCGTGCCCGGCTCGGTGAGTCTGGCCCAGGGGGCTCTCCTCGCACCCAGTAATCCGTCTTCCGCGGAACATTCATTTTTCTCACTTGGCCGACTTTTCATTTCTTTCAAGACTTCATTGTGTTTTAGAGCACTTTTAGGTTCACAGCAAAATGGAGGGCCAGTTCAGCGATTCCCCACAGGACCGGGCCCCCCCACGCAGTCTCCCACCACCCGTGGCCGGCACCAGAGGGTACGCTCGTTAGAACTGGCAGCCTCGGTGGCACTTCGTGCCGCCCCAGGCCGGAGCTGGTGCAGGCCTGCCCTGCGGGTGCACGTGGGCAGCTGTGGCCCGGCTGGAGGCACCCCAGGAGGGCGGCGCCTCCCCCCCACCCTGCCTGGGGTCCTGCGGGGCCTCCCTGCCTCGCAGCCGCGCCTTGCCAGGGGGGGCAGCTGCTGCCGGCACTTCCGCCGCCGCCTGCAGCCCCCTCCCCTCGCGCTTGGAGGACAGCGCGGTTCTGGAAACCTCACGCCTGCCCTTTGCTCCCCCGCGCGCTCTTTCTCCTTTCTTCAGCGCCGGGCCCGAAAGCGCCCAACTCTGGCCTCACTCGTCGCCCCTGTCCCCACGGCTGGGTCAGCCGGGCTCGCGCAGGGATCCCTCGCAGTGGCCCCTGCGTGAAGATCACGACAGCCAGCTTTCTGTCCCCTCCTGCCGCCGCGGGCCCAGAGTGCCCGCTCAGCGAGCCCACTGCCCGTCGGGCCCTCGCTCGGTCGCCTGCCAGGCACTGGCACTGTCGTCTCCCCTCGCCTCCTCCCTGCGCACCCCCTGACCTTCCCAGTAAGAGTCGTGGCTCCTCAGGCCCTTTAGAATTGGGCATGGTCAGAATGGTTTTCTGATTTCGCGAGTGTTCTGCGTCTCCAGATTGTTCGGCCCATTGCGCTGGGCTGCAGATGCCCTTCGCACCCCAGCTGTGGAAACTGGCCCCTCTGCCCAGCTCCTGCGGATGCCACAGCCGCGGGAGCTCCTGACTGGAATTCTTCCCTCTCCGCCCCAGGGCACTGGGAGCTGAGCTGTCAGCCTTCCGGGAGCCTGTGGTGAACGAACAGTTGCTTTTTTCTTTACCACGAGATTTTGAGTGAGCGTCTTGCGATCAGGAACTATCTCTTATCTTTGTTTCTTCCTTGAACCTATGTATGTCTTAGAAGTCAAATTTACTTTATCATTTAAAAAAATATGTATTTATTTACACACACAAGAACTGGGGTACAGGCCAGAGGTGCAGGGGTGAGAGGATTCCCCAGAGACAGAGCGGGGAGCAGGAGAGGCGGGTCTGCTGCGCCCTGGGGGTCACTCCCTGGCCTGAGATGGACTCGTGCTGCAGGGGCTGCGGACAGCTTCATAGTGCTGAGACTTAACCCCTGCGCCGCCAGGGAGGCCCAGAAGTGAAATTTAGTTAGTGTATCTGGAATATGGCCAGCAAGTTCAAGATTTGAATTCAGTGCATGGTGACATTTTAGGTGCGTGAAAGTCGTAAGCAAACCAGCTCCCCAGTGTCATGTGACTGCCCCGGCTTGTGTGTAGCCTGGCAGGCGGGTGCGGCCCGCAGAGCTCTGCTCAGGGGCAGAGACACGGGCTGTGGAGCCCAGCGTGAGCGCAGCTTCCCGCCACGGCTTAGCACTTCCAGGCTGCCTGTCCCACACGCCCCTTACGTGACACATCAGACCCCTCGGTGGGTGTGTATGCTTCCCAGCTGAGAGCAGGCAAGGTGCAAGACAGGCCAGTGTGCGGGGTTACCTGTTTGCTTGAACATACACGCTTCAAATACATCTTGGGACACAGCCTGTTCAAAAATGGCACAAAGGAAAGAGACTGTAGTGTCCGTCCTGTGTGCCCACGAGAGCCTCGGTGCAAAGTCGAATGATGTCAGCATGGCTGAGGCTTTTCCTTTGAAAACTGTTACACATATTAGGAGGGAAATTAACGAGGCTACTCTGTCAGGCACCGGACTGTCCGCCTGTTTCCACAGAACTCAGGGGCTCTAAAATTCCACGCCCGCCCCTGCCGTGGTGATTCCTGGCCGTTAGTGTTTACTTCCTCCCTGGCCTTGGCGTAGTAAGTTTAAAGACTTGGTGACTTTAATCCAGTATAGTTGCAGTGCTTTAAAAACGGTTTCAGAGACTGACATATTTCCTTGAGAACTGTTTTTGCATTCAAAGTAGTAGTTGAAGAAAATGCTCTCCAACGTGTTAAGCTTAAAGGTAGCCAGAAAGACTCGTTCTTAGCTTATGATCTATAAGGAGCAAGCCATACAAATTGTCCGCAAAATAAGTAATAGAATTTGTTGTGTGGCTAGGAGAGAAGACCTGAGCTATTAAGGTTTTATAAGCTAGTTGTAAAAGAAATTTCATAATGGCACAATGATTTATGCCTGTGCAGCTCACTTATACCAGTAAAATGTTTTCCAGTCTTAACAGATTTTAAGCAAATACTGACTTGAAAATGTTACACTTTTTCTTACAGAGCCTTCCTAATATTCTCACGGATGATCGATTTAAAGTCATGTTTGAGAACCCCGACTTCCAAGTGGATGAAGAAAGTGAAGAATTTAGGCTCTTGAATCCTCTTGTTTCGAAAATTGGTGAAAAAAGGAAGAGGAAACTACGGCTCTTAGAGCAGCAGGAACGTCGTGACAAGGTGATTGTCTTGCGCGTGGGCAGGGTTCGCTGCTGTTTCCTTGGCGCCAAGGCGTCTGCGTGAGTTAGAAGAGGCCCCGGAGGCGCCGCCTGGCCGCGCTGAGCCGGCGTCTCCTGCGCGGAGGCGCTGCCCGTCCCGGCGGCCCGTCCTCTGAGGGCCCCGCAGCTCGGAGAGGACACCGGGCCGTGCGGGTCGGAGGGGAAGGAGTTGCTTCTTGCTGTTTTCATTTCAGGAAGAGGAGGAAGAGCCGGAGGGAAAGCCAAGCGATGCTGAGAGTTCCGAGAGTTCGGACGATGAAAAGGGCTGGGTGGAAGAGGTCCGGGAGCAGCGCCGGCTCCTCCGGCAGGCGGAGAGGGCGCGGCGGCAGGAGCAGCTCAGGGAGGACCGGCAGGCGGTGCTCAGGCCCCAGTTCTACGAGATCAAAGCGGGAGAGGAGTTCAGGAGCTTCAGAGACTCCGCCGCCAAGCAGCAGCTGCTCAAGTGAGTGCCCGCTCAGGGGCGCCGCGCCCTGGGCGCAGCCTGACTTCGCCGCTGGCGTGAGGGAAGCCGGAAGCCGCACACGGGCTTCCGCGGCGGTGACTTTCACAGCCTCGGGGCTGCGGGTCGCGTGCAGCCGCCGCAGGGCCTGGCGCCCGCGGGCGGGTGGCTGTGCCTCGGGCACCGGGGAGCCGCCGCCCGTGGGCCCCGAGTCACGCATCTGCCTGGCGCCGGGCCCTGCAGCGTGCCGCTTCTCGTGCCGCGGTGCACACACACCGGGCCCGTGTTCTTTGCCACTCGGCACCATGTTGCTTTTAGGACTTGGAGTTTCGGTTATTTGCCAGAAGATGTAAGCCCTCTGCAGGAATAGCGTGCCTGCAGAAAGTGGCCAGGTGGTCGGGAAGCGGCCTTTAGAGTCTGCTGCCGAGAACTCACTCACCCGCAGCCACTGACACGAGAGGCTGGAGCAGCTGCGGTGGTGTCCACCGCACCCGGAGGCCAGGACTGGGGGCACGACCCGCTCTCTGGTCCTCTGCCTGCCTGTGGGCGACAGAGGTCAGAGTGCTGAGGACAGAGGGGTCAGCACTGAGCACCTCATGGGAAATGAGTGCTGACTTAGTGCCCGCGGCTGAGCACTAAGTTAGATGCTCTTGGAAATGAAGTGATGATGCTGATCCAGACTGGAGAGGGGATCTTGCTGCTTAATGTGCACGCCTGGGGCGTGAATGGCCGCACTGAGTGGCATTTTGGCACAAGCTGCTTATTGAATCCTACTCTTGACTGGATTCTTCTGGCAAATCCCGAGCTTGCCGTATCTCCCAGTATTTAATGAAGCGCTGAGCTGTTGCCCTTCAGCGATTCACGAACGTGGCTCTTGCGTTCACTGTGGCGCCACTGCCCCATGGCGTCGGTGACCCCAGCCCCGAGAGTGCCGTGTGGCCCAGCGCTCGCTTTGAACCGGTTCGGTAAAGGGGAAGCGACCGTGAACCACAGCCCTGCCCGGGCCACTTCTCCGTGCCCGGCGCGCAGTGTGGCCTTAGACCCCGTGTGTCAGCGCCTGTCTACGCTCCTCGCGCCCGCCCACCGCCAGCCTCTCCACCCTCCCCTTCACTCCCCCAAGCCCCCAGCGCCAAAAGCAGGGCTGGAGGGCGGCAGAGGCCTGGCGTGCACAGAGCCCTGGAGGTGAGGGGAGCAGGCGCGCGGCCCCCAGGCGCCTCGGACAGGGCCGGCAAGCGAGCTGCGCTGCCGCCTGGGCCCAGGGAGGCCGTCGGCGAAGGAGACTGTGACTAAATCTGTTCCAGCCCCCACCCCAGGTCAGGTAGGGACCCTTCTGGTAAGAGTGCCTGTGTTGGAGAAAACCAGAATATCCAGGCATAAAGTCTGTTTTCCAGAAATCTGTTAATAGGTCTCTGTTTAAAAGACAGAATGCAGAGAGGAACTGGCCCCTGAGACCAGACACCAAGCGGTGCAGCGAGGAGAGGCCGGTCTGTGGGGTGGGGTGGAGCGGACAGACCGCCTCAGAAGCACATCATCATTAGCCCGTCTGAGCAGAAGAGCGCGGGCCTGCACTGCCTCGTTGTCTGGGCCCTAATTTAATTTCAAAGGAGACAGGAAGAGCCAGGGGTGGTATGGAAATGTCTGGCCATGTTGCCGCTGAGATGAAAAAAGAGGACGGGGTGCGAACAGGTGGAGCGAGGCGTCGGCAGTGCCTGCCTATGCTGTGACGCGTGTGAGGCCGAGGGAGCCGTTGGGGCTGAGACATGGGCTTCAGCCGCGGTGGTGACTGAAGCCGTCCGGGACGGGGCCTAGCCTGAGTGTGTGGTGTGAGGACTAGGAAGGAGCCCTTGGGGTCGGCAGGCAGTCCTGGTCTCTGATCAGAACCACACACCCCCTCCAGGCCGTGTGCGCAAAGTGAGGCGTGTAACCTTAGAGTTGCCCGGGACCGGCAGCAGGGCAAGGCAGACAGTAGCAGCTACTAAAAGCTGCGGAAGGCCAGGAGGGCGACTGGCCAGAGCCAGGCAGGGCGGGCAGGGCCTGAGCAGGGCGGGGCCCGTGGCCCGTGGCCCGTGGAGCAGGAGGCCACCAGGATGGTCTTCCCAGCACTGGCTTAGGGCACTTGGCCTGGTGGCTGAGGTGGTCAAAGGGTGAGGACGTAGATGTCCTGCACACATCAGTGCAGGTGGCTCTTCCCGTGGTTGGGTGGCAGAGGGAGAGAGTCAAAACCAGAAATGGTTTTCCAGCACAGAGGTGTGACATGCCAGTAGGCAGAGAGGGGTCAGCCTCGAAGAAAGGCGAGAATGGGGTGAATTGACAACTGAACCTACTAGAAAGTGAGCAGGAATGGGACCACAGTGGTGGGGAGGACGCAGCCCCAGGAGGGGCGCACTCGGGGGAGGTCAGGGACCCGCGGCCAGGGACAGGCGAGAAGCCTCTTTCCTCGGGCTCGCCCGCCCGCCGCAGTGGCCCGAGGACACATTCCGGGCTGCCTGCGGGCGCCTTTCTGCCGGGGAGGGGAAGTCGTCTTTGAAGTGCCCACCTGTGGTAGGCCTGGGAACCCAGAGACCTTTCGCTGTTTCCTGTCTCTGAGCAATTCGTTGGGCTTCTGTAGCCTGTGGTGGTAGCGCCTGTGAGCGGCCAGCGCCCTGCGGCCGTGGCTACTCGTGACCACGAGGCCAGGTGAGCGGGCAGGGCCGAGGAGTGCAATCTCGGTAACACGTAAGTGGTTTTAAAATCTGTTTTTGAAAGCAATTTAATTCCGAACTTTTACTTTAAAAAGTAAGCAATATATACTCCAGTAACAGGCATGTTTTCGTTATAAAGCTGAATGAGGGGTGAGTGTCTCAGCCCCCCCGCTCCCGGGGGCTGCTGTGCATCTTTCCCCGGGTGCCCACGCACCCATGGCTGTAGTCTGGGCTTTTCTGTGACAGGAGGGCGTCGCCTGCCGCGCCGCTGCTTTTCCGTTCCGCGGCGAGCTTGTCTTGGCGGGCACCTGAGTTTACCTGTCTGGATTATTTCTTGTCACTTTTCCCTCTTCCTTGTCTTGCCTTTTCCACAGTTGCTACTGAGTGCACAGAACCCGTCACCTAGAGGTGGCCTGGCTGGCCCAGAGGGCTGGTCGAGGGGTGCAGATGTCTCCGCCCTCCCAGCCTGCGCCCAGGCCGGTTCCCTCCTGGCCCATGGAGGGAGGGGCCTGCAGGCTTGGGGCATCGGGGGTGAGGTCCTCCGCCTGTGGCCCCCACAGGGCAGTGAGCCCGCCTCAGCAGGAGGGAAGCGCTGAGACAGTTTCCGGTGACCTCTCCGTCACGTCACCTTCTGTCCAGCATCCACTGACACGACGCACTTGCGATTTCAAACGCTGAAGCTCACTGCTGGGCTGCGGGTCCCTCTGCCGTGCCCTCCGCACGCCCTCGCAGGGACGGTGGCTGGCATTTATTTTTGATTCTCTATTTTAAGAGTTCATTTCGCTCTTCCAAAGGCTGTGTTAAAGCACATGCCTTTTCTAGAGCAGTCCCCGCCCCCCTTCCCACACACCCGTCTGCTCAGCAGTCCCGCAAACGGGAGGGCTTGGTCAGCTGTTCACCTTGTGACAGTCAGATGCTCACCAAAACCCCGAAGCCCCAAAGACCTGTGGGAAAGAAGCGGGCCGGGGGAGCCGGGTGCAGCCGCCCCCCGCCCCGGGAGCCCTGCAGTGCTGGGCGGGCGCCCGGCCCCGGCCGCAGGCACTTCCCGTGCTGTCTCCTTAAATCCTCCCCGCCCTGCCCTGCTAGCAGCCTCGGAGGTGCTGGTTCACAGCCACATCCCTAAGCCGACCTCAAAGGGGGAAGTGGGACTTGCTTTAATGTAGAAATCTCCGCTCAGAGCCTGCGCCTGTCTGATCTTCTGCCATGGCCCATTCTAAAACTCAGCTTGTCTCTCCCAGAGCCCAGACAGAACAAGTTTTTACAAGTGCACGTCGGGAGTACACTGGGCAAAAACCAGAATTTATATACCCTATCATGAGGAAATAAGGTCATTCTTGAAAGAGTAGTAATTTCCCACAATGTACGTGCGAGGCCTTTTTCTTCCCAAACGAGCGCTGTCCGTGTGCCACCGCGTCTCGGTGGCGCCACAGTCACGCAGGAGCCCCGTCACCAGAAACCTCACTCTCTAGCTGCGAAAGGAAAGAGCCGGCGTGAGGCGAACAGGCCGGGTGTCGGCTCAGGCTGCGGCCCGTGCGTGCCGGGGTCTTCCACTTCCTTTGTGGATTCTGCTTAAAAAAGAGGCGAACTGACTCCCCACGTCCTCGGTGTATCCTGCGCAGGCCTGTCCCCACTCTGCCTCCTGGACACGTTTCCTGAGCCGACTTCAGCGCCCCAGCGGGCCTGACACACGCCCGGAGGCCAGCTGGTCTCGGAGCCCCGCGTGGCCTGGGGCAGCCATTTAGCACCCTGCCTCCCTTCTGCCTCTACAGGCTAAGTGCTCTGTCTCAGGGATGTTGAAAGGATTAATTAGTTAGTCTGTAAAGAACTTTGAAGATGAAAAGTACTTTAAAAGTGCTTCTTAATAACATTATTGCTTAGAGAAGAGCCCCACTTTTATGCTAACCACTTTATGTCTCAAATTACGCTCAGAAGGTGTGTTAGTCAGTCACCAGTGGCCCTAGACCAGAGGCCGATCTCTGCTGTGTGAACATCAAACACCAGCCCCAGGATTTCAAAGGAGCTCCCCTGCGCCTGCGGCCTCGGGGCCTCGTGCGGCTGGTGGCGAGGCCCGCGAGCAGCCCCTCTTGCTCGGCCAGGATTTCAGAATTAGCTGACAGCGTCCAGCCTCTGTGAACGGAGCCCCAGGAGGAAGCGTGTGCAGAGAGCCTCCGCCCGGTCTCTGCCTCCGCCCGGCCGGCTTGCTTCCCGGGGACGCGTGGGCGCTGCCCCCTCCTTTCCGGGTGAGACTTCAGTTGAAAGGCCGTATTTTAGGCTGAGCTGCCTTTTCTTCCTCCAAGCCACCCTCACCCAAGGGCTGGTGTTCCGATTTTATGAAGAAACGTTACTGTAACGACAAGGCTGAGCGCCGCGCGCCCTGCCTGCTGCGGCCCGGGGTAGTGTGCAGCGGCAGGAATCGCAGGGCCCCGCGGCCCACAGCCTGGACAGGGCTGCGAGCAGGGGACCCGCGACGGGCTCGGAGCCGTGAGCAAGAGGTGAAATGAAAACGAAAGAGGGTCCGAGGGAGAAGCGGCAAGGCCGAGGCGCAGCCAGGAAAGGGCCGTGCCGGAGTCGCGGGCTGCCGCTCGTCGCTGTGGGC
>NW_004567121.1:37378037-37387599 GCF_000260355.1 Condylura cristata
GGAGCCCAGACCCAGGGAAGGGGCCGCGCTAGCCCCGGGAGCTGGCCGCCCTGCGGCGCCCGGGCTGCCTGGCTGGAGCCGAAAGGCCTCACGTGTTAGGTTTTCGGTTGAAACTATTTTAAGTTCCGTCGTAAACTTGAAGCATGAAATGCTTAGTGGCCTGGCGCCCACCCTGGCAGTGCTTCCTCGGAAACAGGGCTAAGCAGCAGCCAGCACGTGGCACTGCCACTCCCCACACTGCGCTGCCGGGCGAGGCGGGGGCCAGTGCTGCCCACGCGCGGGCGCCGCCCTCCGGGTGGCCAGTCCGAGTTAGTGGCTGAGGCGGATCACAGCAGGTGAACGTGCGTGTCTCCTCTCCAATCCCCTGCAGTAAGACCCTGGAAGACCGCCTGAAGCGGGAAGCCAGGAGCGGGACGCTGAGTGTGTCGGACACCACAGTTGGCAGCAAGCAGCTGACGTTCACGCTCAAGAGGGTAAGTTGTTCTTACGGTTTTCTGTTTCACGAAAGAACGGTGTGTGCGCTCGCAGCTGCCTTCCCAAGCATCCCCTTGCTCTGGCACCGTCCCTGTAGCCCGGCCCCTCGGGGCTGAGGGCACAGCGCCAGTCCGTGGCCGGGCAGTGCTGCTGCCGGAGGGCCGGAGGGTTGGGTTGGGGCTGGCGGCATGGAACCGGCCGGGGCCTCCGGTCCTGGGCAGCGGAGAATCGGCCCGGTAAGGGGACAGCCTGGCCTCCAGAGGCTGTAAGAGAATGCTCAAGCTTCCTGGGCCTCGAAGCGCCGAGAATGGGCGGGCTCTGAAGCACGCGGGACCCGCCTCCAGGGTGCTGTGGCTCAGCAGGGGTCCCCGCCAGTGAGGGGGTGCGCCCCGGACGGCTGCCGGCATTTCCTGTAAACCGCTCGGCTTTACTTCTCACAAAACCTTCTCATTCACAGTTCCCTCAAAAACGCCACCTCAGGATTTTTTTTAATTGAGCTACAGTTCCTAAAATTGTGCCCATGAAAACTCACCCTTTGAAAGTGTACAATTTAGGGCAGTCTGTGTTTGCTGAGTCAGAGAAGTGTCACCACTAATTCCAGAGCGCTCGCATCCCCAGAGGGAGCCCTGCTGTCTTCAGCAGCCTCGCGCCTCCTCCCCGGCGGCCCCTCGGCTGCAGTCTGTGCACTTCCTGTTCCGGACCTGGTGTCCGCGGCCAGACGCTGCGTCCCCGCGCGAGACGGGGGCGCCCACGTGGCAGCCTGGCCGGGACCGCTTCAGGCCGGGGGTGCTCCGCGGGGGTGGGCCACGCCTCGCCTGCCCGCCCATCTGCGACACTCGGTTGCTGGCCTTTCCCGGGGGCTGTTGCGGAGGTGCCACCGTGAGGAGCCCGTGGGGCCCCGCGTGGCGGCCCCCTCCGCGGAGGGTCAGCGTCCTCTCCTGCCTCCTCACCACCGCTGGCCACTCTGGTGCTTGCCATCGTGCTGGTGTGGTGTGGCGTCCGCTGACCGGTGCCCAGACGTCTTCGTACACCACGCGCGATGTGTCCGGTGACCTCTCCTAGCGTGCTCCTGTGCTCTAAGGCAGGAGCGGAAAGGGGGTCTGTGCACGCGCCGCCCCACGCCCCCCGCTTGAGGAGGGGGCTCGGGGCAGAGCGAGGGGGTGCAGGTGGGAGGTGAGCCGGCCGGCGCTGCGGCCCCGGAACCACCGTGGCTCCTGCCTTCGGGGGGGTCTGGCAGAGCCCGAGGGGCACCGGGGCGAGGGCCCCCGGACGGAAGCCCCGCGCCAGCCTGCCCCGCTTGCCGTCACAGAGCGACTTGGGCAAGAAGCAGTGTTTCTAGGTGCCGTCTAGCAGGGAGACAGAAACCGCTGGATAGGCCGTGTGCGGGCGGCGCCCGGTCGCGGTGCCCGGTCTGCGGCGCCGACGGTTTCCCTCGCGGTTCTGTTGTCCGTTCAGGGTCAGCACATCTGCCCTGTCTCACCAGGCAGGGGCTCGCGGGCCGCTCCGGCCTTGGCCTGGTCCTCGCCACCAGCCCTCAGTCTGCGGAGCGGTGCGCGGTCCGGCGCCCGGAGAGCACTGGAGGCCGGGGGGCGAGGCCCAGCCGGGTGCTACTGGCCTGACCCGGCGGCGGGGGGGGTCCTGGCCAGCTGGAGGGCTGGACTCGGTGCGGGAGGAAAAGGTGACTCGGAACCAGCTGCTTAACTTTAAAATATTGAGGCAGCGTCCCCCTTTTTTTTTCCTTCAAAAAACTAAGAGGTGGCAGGCAGGCCTCCTAGGTGTCCACAGAGCCACTTGTCAGCGTTTTGAAACATGCCCGCAGCGCTGCCTCAGTTTACCTTCTTGCAGCCCACCGGCCAAGGAGCATCCTGGCGCTTCACAGCCAAGCTTGTGTGTTGGTAAAAGTGTGTTCTTTGAGACTCACAGCCCTGGCCTCCCCCGGCGTCTGCGCTGACCCCTTCTCAGGCTGGCGGCAGTGGGAAGCTTGGCAGGGAGGGAGAACCGGCAGCTTCCGGCTTAGCAGGTGACTCTGGGCCTGAGGGGCACAGCCTGGCAGCCCTCCATGGTCCCCCTTAAGCCGCCCACCCTTGCCTGCCCTCCCCTCTCAGTGTTGAGGGGCGGCAGGCCGCCAGCTCTGGGGGCGTTTGATTCTTTGGAGCGAGCCCCACAGAGCCCCGGGGAGCGGGCGGCAGCTCAGAGCTCTAGCCCGCGCGGAGCAGAAGCGCGGTGCGCGAGTCTGGTGGGCCGCAGGGGCCTGTGCCCCGGGAGGTGCCCACGTCTCCCTGGAAACCGTCTCTGGTGTGTGCCAAGGAGCACCCAGGCTGG
Organism: Condylura cristata; assembly: GCF_000260355.1. Taxonomy (NCBI): domain Eukaryota; kingdom Metazoa; phylum Chordata; class Mammalia; order Eulipotyphla; family Talpidae; genus Condylura; species Condylura cristata. The sequence goes on from NW_004567121.1 coordinate 37,380,834, forward strand.
CGGCGAGGCTCTGGCCCCCGCTGAGTGGCCGCGGGCTGCGGCGGGGACGTGCGCCCGGCCTTCGGGGCGAGGCGCTGCGGGCTCCCCCTGTGCCCTCACTCGCTCTTCTCTTCCAGTCCGAGCAGCAGAAGAGGCGGCAGGAGGCTGAGAAGCTGCACCGGCAAGAGAGGAAACGCCTGCGACGCCCTGCCGGGCACCTGAAGTCCAGGCCCCGAGAGCGGCGGCCCTTCCACTGAGCCGGCCGGCTGGCCACGCCCCTGCGGCCCCAGAGGGCTCCCGACCCGGCTGCAGGGGGCGGTGTGGGGCTGGGCCTGGCCCGTGGGTCAGACTTGGACACTTGAGCGCCTCCCCAAGCTGGCCTCTGGCCTCCCCACACCCCCCAGGTGCAGTCGTTGCTCCCCGTGAGCACTGCCCTTCCGGCCAGGTGAACCAGGTGGTTATTTGTAATGTTGTGAAACGCTGGCCGCCAGGTGCAGGGTCAGCTCGCGCCGGAGCGAGGCTGGCTGAGGCCCCTGGCGTCCGGCTGCGGCACGTGGCCGCGGCACAGCGGCAGGCAGGCCCGGGCCCGTGTGTGTGTAGCTTGGGGTCGTTCAGCACACGCAGCGGTAGAGCCACGCTCCATCTCTAACTTGGACAGGAGTAAATAAACACGTGTCTTCTGTTTCTCAAGTGCGACTGGAGAAGCTGGCCTGCAACACTCCTACAGTAACACCGTCACTTGAGCGTCGTTTCTGGGCAAGACCAGTCCTTGAAGCACTTTGAAAGTTCACCTTGGGGGTGCCGTGGTAGTTGCGTGGCTTCTCTGTGCTCAGCTGCAGCAGTAGCGCTTCCGACTGCCACGCCGGCCCCTGGCGCGGGGCTGGCCGCAGAGGCTGGCGGGCCCACTTGCCCGGCCCGGCCCTTTCCCTTCCTGCTCCTGTTTCTCCTGTTTCAGCGCATTCCTCATCTCCGCAGCCTCCCTTCTCTCCTGACGCACACCTGTGTCTCCTGCAAACCCACCTGCTCCCGCCAGCGCGGCCACGTCTGTGGTGGGGGGGGGGTGTCTACAGGCACAATAGCAGGAAGGGACCTTGCTGGGCAGCCCGCCCACCTGTGTGGGGAGGCCCCCGCCTCTGTCCCCGACACCTGTTCTCCCCAGCGCAGTGACCGTCCTCCCGGTTACTCCCGGCTCCTGCTCACGGTCGGCTTCCGAGAACACGGGTCGCTTCCGGAGAGCACAAAGCTGAGCCTGGTCCCGCGTGTACTTTACCCTCCTCCATTGCCTTGCCGGCTTTCCAGAAACCTCTCTCCCTCCCTCCCTCCACGCGCTTCAAGGCGTTACACTCTGTCCCACGGGGGACCCTTGACGTCAGGCTTGGGACACGCACCCGCGTCCCAGACCGCCCGGCGGCTCGCAGGCTGGCATCCAGCCCTCCCGTGGCATGGTCCTTTGCCCCAGGTCAGGCCCACTGGGCTGATTCCAGGCCACTCGTGGGCTGCCCGGGGCTGCGCCCTACAGGAGGGCGCTCGGCCTTGGGAACCTGGCTGCGAGCCTGCACCTGGCTGCTCTGACCTGCAGGAGGCTGCAGCCCCGCCTGCCCGGTCCAGCTTGCCGGTAAGTGGTGGCTGAAGCGTGTTGCTGGGCCTGAGTTAAGCTGAGGCCACATCCGACGCTCCGCTGGCGTTTTGAGTGACTGTCAGCGTAAATGAAATGCAAGTGGATGTTACAGCAAAACAGCTGTAGGGATTAACAAAAGGTTCTGTGGTTCCTGGCAAACCTAATGTTACATACCTGGGCTCCTGTTTGACGGACTTGGCTTCGAAAGGACTTGCGAACCTCACTTCACCCGTCACGTGAGGTTGGCGCGTGGCTGAAAGTCCACGCCGCGCTCATTCAAGCGGCGGGTCGTGGCAGTGGCATGGCCCGTTTTACTCTAAAAACCCGTCTCCACGTGTCCTCGTCGAAAGAGATGCCTCTCCACATCGTCGAAGGAGATGCCTCTCCACACTTAGCTCCCTCAAAACAGAAAAGGGTACTTGAGTCCACAAGAAGCTCAGGTGAGTAGTTGATTGGGGTAAGTGATTTGGAAAGTGACAGTGAATGCGTCAGTAGATACTTTGTTTCTCCAACATAACCAAAAGGTATTCGGCCAAAGTTTTTTTCCCTCAGGAAAATAGGGACTTGCCTTGTGTTGGGGGTTCCTGGACTCCGGGCCTGGAGAGTCACTTCACTATAGACCCCGCACACCCCCGTGATGTGTTGCTGAGATCGATCCCCAGTCCTGATGGCGTCCGTGCTGGCAACCGGTCTTACGTGTATGGAAACTTACCGGCGTGCGGCGATGCCGTCAGGAAGCCCGGTAGCTTTGCGTTGGCGCTTTGGGAGCGTAGCAGGGCACCTTCCTGGGACGCGCCCTCACCTGAGGGCCCAGAGCCGCGGGGCAGGGCCCGTGCTTCCCCGGGCAGGCAGCGAGGTGGAGACCACAGAGGAGGCCCGGGCCGCGCGGCCAGGCGAGTCCAGAGGGCCCGAAACCCCGGGACCTGTGCTCCGGGCCGCAGCCAGTCAGCCTGAGGTGCGCCTGCGGGCCAGTGCTGCACCAGTTCGCACGCAGCTCTGGAGCTAACTGGGCCGAGACCTGCTGCCTCCCGCCCCGGCTGCCACCTGGGTTTCTCCAGAGCCACCTGCCAGCCGACCTCCGCTCATCCCACTGGCCCCCGCTGCCGCCCGGACCCTTTTAGCCCAGGGCCTCCTGGCGGCACCTGCCCGCCCCACCTGACAGGCTGGCATGCCCCGGTGTCCCCGAACCCGGCCTCCTCCCCGAGCCACAGCCCCCGCCCCCCAGCTCTGCTCCATCTGAGCGCCCCAACAGCCTCCGCCACCCAGACGCTGGTCCCGCTCGTGGACTGTCCAGTAACCCGAGTCTAAAATTGAGGTTTGTTCAACCAGTATTTAGGGCCCACTCCGCGAGGGCGCAAAGGGCCGGGAAGACGGGGCTCTGGGCCCCCAACGAGGGCTAGTGAGCCAGTGGGCCCTGTGGAGGGCCCCCCCCCCCCTGCAGACAGGCTGTGTTCCCAGAGGCCTGTTGGAATTTGAGGAAAGACTTGCGCGGGGAGTTGGCCAGGCTGTTGGGGGGAGAGCTCGGGAAGCCCCTGGGGGGCCCCGACCCAGTGTGTGTCTGACTCACAGCTGCTGCCACTCGGGGCCCACTTGGGGCGCCACAGCGAGGCCCTGGGGGTTGGGGAGCCCACGTGTCGCAGGCGGCGCCTTTGGGTAAACCGCCGGGCAGGCTGGCTCTTCTGGGGGGCGGGGGCGGCCTGCTGCCAGCGGTGCCCCGTCACCACCCCCTCAGGCTGAGCGCCAGGCGCCGCCCTGGCCCACTACAGCTGGGCCCGCCAGGCACAGCCTTGGGGGGAGCACGGCCTCCGCCTCCGGGCCTCTGCTCGGATGGACAGACGGCAGACTGGACGCCAGGCCGCGCTGTGCAGCGCCCAGCCGTCACGACCAGGCTGCCCCGAGCCAGCTGGAGTCGGAGCTGAGACAAGCAAGAGGCCCGACCCGGCCCAGACTTGCTCCTGGCCGCGGCTGCCAGTGGCCACGTCGCCCGTCCGTGCCGGGGTGTCTGCGTCTGTGAAATGGGTTTAATAGTATCTGTCCCTGGGGACTTCAGAGGGTGTTTGTGGGTTAATGAGCGAGGGCCATTAGCCCCCAGAAGAAAGGTGCGCGCAGATATAAAGCACTATTGTAATTAGCTTCGGCTTCTTTAAACCAGGTCGAATCTTGTTTTAAGAGGGTTTCCATGACGACGGTTGGTTTGAAAAACACACTGACAAAAGGTGTGGCCTGAATTCGTGCCATAAGAAGTCAATTTCACTTCGCTGGTTTCTGTCCTGGTGAAGGCCGCCGGCCGCCGCCGCCCCGCAGCGCCCCCGTCCCGTCTCCCCCAGCCCGAGCCCCCCGTGCCTGGCCCTCAGTCCGCTGGCCCCGTGGGGGAGGCACCCCGGGGTGCCGATCGCACGGACTGCGCTGGGCTGTCCAGACAGTGACCGGCTGGCGGGCAGCTGCCGGCGGACTGGGCGGCAGGCGATATGGCAGCGCTCGCTCCCCGGAGTGAGGAGGCGGACACCTCCCAAGCGCTGGTCAGGGGGGCGGAGCCGGGGGCCGAGGCCGCAGGTCCTGTTCAGGCCCAGCAGCCGGACACCGAGGACAGCAGCTTTGCTTTGAAGCCCGAAGAGGCGACGTCCGGCCCACGGAGGCAGGAGCTCCCGTCGCTCCCACCTGCCAGTGTCCCCGGGATTGGGCGAGGCCCGTGCCCGGAGGGGGTCTGCGTCCCTGGGTCCCGTTGATCCACCAGACCCGAGGCCGGGCCCGGCGGCCGGGCAGCCCGTGCCCCGGGCAGGTGGACGCGGCGCTGGGGCACCCGCCTTGCCGAGCCCCCACGTGAGCGCCCGCTTGGGTCTCCAACTCACGGAGCTCTGGGCTCGCCGGACTGGCGACTCAGCCTGGTGGCACGTGGCTGCGGGAGCCCACAGGCAGCTGGGCGCCCCACGGCTCCAGGCGTCGCCGCGGGGCGTCGGCCAGGGCTTGGCACGCCCAGCACCCCGTGAGCAGGTGGCAGCTCAGGCCTAGAGTCAAGCCCTGTGTCCCGTTTCTTCGCATCCAGCTGGAGTGCATGAGACCGAGTCGGTGAGGTCTGGGTTGAGGGAGCAGCCCCAGGTGCGGCCTGACCCAGACCCCGACTCCGTGTTGGCTGGTCAGTCCGCCGCCTCGAACAAGACAGGCGCCGTCTGTCCGCGAACTTGGAGACAGAGCAAATCCAGTCCGTGGCCGCTTGGGCCGACGGCTGCCCCCCCACACACACACACCTGCCCTGGGCGGCACCCTGGCTCCTCGCTGCGCCTGCACCCCCCTCCCTGACCCGGGCCGGCACCGGCCCACACGGCTCGGGCGCAGTGCACGGGCACCCGGCCGCGCACCCCACTGCCCCGCGTGCCCGCGTCCGGGCAGGAGGCTGGCGTGTGGGACAGCGGGCCTGGGGGCCCGTGCAGGCGGGGGCTGAGCAGTGATCACGGTGCTGGGTGCTGCCACGGAGTGCCCGAGGCCAGCCTGGAGGGCCGTGCTGGCGGGGAGACGGTGCCGGCCGGACAGGCTCTGGCCGGTGGCAGAGATGGGGCTGGAGGGCAGCGGGACTAGCGGTCAGTGCGTGGTCAGCCTTGCCGGGCTTGCCGGGGTTCCAGCTCATTCCTGAGTCCGTGCAGAGGAAGGTGGGGGCGGCCCCCCGGCCCTCTGCGCTCCGGGGACGGGGCGTGGCCAGCGAGGCCAGGATGCCTCTTGCTCTCAGTGGGTCAGCGCCTTTGATGAGGCCTGCACCCTGGCCAGGGCCGAGGTGCCTGCGAACCCCGAGACATGGACCTCCCTTCCCACGCCACCCCTGCGGGGGCCCAGGCCCCAGGGCGGGAGAGAGGGCCACGGCCGTTGGCCTGATCACAGCATCTGGAACCTGAAGGTGTCACAGCAGTTCCCAGATTTCCTGGGCTGCCGCTGGGGGTGACTGCCCGGGCTGCTGGGGCCAACAGCAGGGTAACGCGGGTATCGGCGGGCGTTGGGGTGCGGGTGCCGTCCCCTCACCCCTCGCCGTGGGCCTGGCAGCGGTTCGGTGCTGCAGGAGCGGGCCGGTTGCTGTCACGCAACGGCCCCGCAGTGGGGACCCTGCCCTGGGGAGGCTCCTGCCGTGTGGTTTGGGGCCCCCCACGCTGAGTGCGAACCCCAGCACGGTGTCCCTCCTCCGCCTGACACCCGCCCTGCAGTCTGGCCCCGCGGACAGCACCAAAGTCCCCGGGTGAGAAGCGGGGGCGGCCTTGCCCTGAGCTCGGACACCCAGGCCCTGGTGGCTGCACCCTTCTGCTCAGGCCCGTGTGGCTGGTGAACCCCGCGACTCGCCCCGCCCGGCTGGCGCAGTGCCAGGCTGGGCTGTTGGGGGTCCACTCCCCGCCATCTGTGCTTGGATGTGCACCCCCTGCGTGACCCCACTCCCCAGCCCTCACGGCCCTGCAGGAGGCCCCAGCACCCAGGCACCGGCCTGGGGGCGTCCATTCCTGGGGGCTCTGAGGAGCCGGTGCCCAGAGGGCAGCTCGCAGGCGTCAGCCAGGAAAGGGGGGCCCTCCCACCCTGCAGCGAGCCGCAGCCCCCCCTGCAGGTGCAGCCTCGGGGACACAGAAGCAGAGTCTGGGTCACTGGGAGATGCCAGTTGTGTCGCTTTTGAATTCCACAAATGAAAAGATCTCTGAGCCGGGTGTGCGTGGTCCCGGTGGGGGCTGCGGGAGCAGGGCGGGGCCGGCTGGGGTGCGGGGGAGCCCGGGGTTTGGGGGGAGGCACAGGGGTAGGCTGAAGCCCGGCTTCTGCTGCAGAGAGGCGGAGGGCGCCCCCAAGGCAGCTGCAGCCAGATGGTAGGGGCTGGGGCCAGGCCGGGTGAATGAGCCCAGCCCTTGCCAGCCGGGACGGCGAGCCGCACGCCCCCTGTGCCTCAGTCTCCACACAGTGCCTGCCGGCCGACGTGGGAGTCCAGGGAGGCCGAATCACTTGAAAGCGGGCGCGGCAGCCCTAGCCGGCCGCTCCCTCGGCCGTCGCTCTGGGTCTCGAGCGGACTTGAGCCTTCAGAGGGCTTTGTCCTGGCCGGGCCCCGGGCCGAGGGGCGGGGAGCAGGAGCCACATCGGCGCAGCCACGGAGGCCTTGGGCCTCCTCAGAGCTGGTCCTGCGCGCGGTCTCGGGCAGCTGCCCGGCCACGCGGA
>NW_004567121.1:37387874-37392315 GCF_000260355.1 Condylura cristata
GCGGCCGGCCTCGCCTGTCCTCTCCTGTCCTCCCGCTCCGAGGGCACGGCTGGACGCAGTCTGGCTTGGCCAGGGCCAGGCTCGCTTGAGTTAGCTGTCGCACTGAAACCTGACGCGTTTCACGTTAAAGCCAGACTCCTGTCTCTTCTGGAAACGTGGCCGCTGAGGCAGGTTCCACCCCCACCGCCCCCCAGGGCTCCCCTGGGCAGCCTCCCCTGCTCTCCCTTCTGTGTGGGACACATGGGCACCCGGGCTTCAGAGACCCTGGGCCGCAGGGCACACAAGCCCTGGCACAGGCCCCGCGACCCACCCTGTGTGACCTCGCAGCTGGCGGGGGACCCCCGGGGGGCCCCACACTGTGGGAGACCAGCTCCAACTATTGAGGTGTCTGGAGGCAAGACAGGCAGGACTCTAAGGTGGGAAGGCGTCAGCGAGCGGAGATTCCTAAAAAGGGGAGAAAAGGAGAAAAGGGGGACGGGGGGCGAGGAAGACACGGGAGTCGGAGTTGGGTGCAAGTCTTCCCGCGCTGCCTTCAGCAGAGGTTTGTTTTATACATTAGCAAGCAGCGGGATGACATCAGCACAGGAGCTGGGCTGAGAGATCACAATCATCTTTTTGTCTAAGAACAGTTTAGGGTGGTATTGCCTCTAGCTGAGATGGGCGGACTCTTCTCAATGCTCTCCAACATTATACCTGCACAACCGCTCGGCTCTCCTCTCCCTCTGTGATTAACTTTGGCATTTCTCTTCTAATCATTCTCTCTCCTGTTTATATTTCCAGTCCCCGTCCGTGCCCTCTTCACAGCCCTCAGAAAGACCCACATCGAATTACAGGCATTTCAGCTTCAGTTAAAAAACAAAATAGGGGGAGATGACACGAGCTATGCAACCTCTGTCGTCAGACACGGTCCAGATGGAGGGGAATTGCTCTGAAAAATCAGACTTTCCACGCTAACTTATGACCTCCCTTTTTTGTATAACCGTAATATCAAAATATTCTGAGCAACTTTCAGCTTACAATTGGACGGCCTCAGCTGCAGAAGGCCGCCTGCCCTGACAAGCAAGCCCTGCACCAGGGTGAGACATTCCCCTGAAGTCAAGTGACTTGACTACTGGCTGATCAATAAACGCAAAAGGGCTGTTTCTGCAAAGTCTCTCACTGCTGGATGGAGGAAACCCAAATCTTATTGTTCGATCATCTCACCTGGCCTCTATTCAGCTTCTAAAGAATTACTCAGACTTCCTATTGTCTGGCCTTCAGATGTGGAAATTCATCCAGGCTGCCTGTTTTTAAACTAGTCAAGTTTTCTACCCCAGAAAGGGGCGCGGTGGCTGTGTGGGCAGAGGCCCTCGGTGCTGGGTCGCAGGCGGGTGCACAGGCACGCGGGGGGCCGGGTGCGCCTCTGAGGTTCCCGCCGGTGCGCTGCGTCCCCACAGCCAGCCCGCGCGGGCGAGGCCCCCCGCCGGATGGACGCACTGTGCTGAGGCCCCGGGCTGGAGCGGCCCGCCGACCGCCTCCTGTGGCCTCTCCGGTGACCCTGGGTCACATCCAGGAGCCTCCTGAGACCCCGCGCTTCCTGCAGGTGCTCATCCTCTACGCCCGTTTTCCTGTGAAAACACTGCAGGGGCGTGGGGAGCCCAGGGGACTGGGCCACCGTCCCAGAAAAGCGCTCTTCCTTCGGATTCCTTCCCCTGGACGTGTGTGTGTGTGAAGGTCTCTGCAAACACAAGTGTTTGGAAAAGTCTTGAAATAGGAAACGGGGTCCCAGCTGAGTGTCTAGGTTACATGGAGTCTTAAGACAAAATTAAAATCATTTCCTGTGCAGTTGCCAAGGTCGGAGTTCTGCTCGGGCTCACACATCCTGCAGATGAATTTCCCTCCCGTCCCGTCCTGCGCTCTTGTGTGGAGGCTAGCACCTGGGTGGGGGGTAGTGGGGGCCCCGGGCCAGCCACGCTCCCCTGCAGCGCCCCAGAACTGAGCTAGCCTCACTGGGCACTTACACGCGTGGGAAAGCCTGCTGCTGCCCGGGGTGAGGTCACCCTCAGCTCGAACTGCACTCACCTGCACAGCTCAGAGGGGTCCAGCACAGTCAGCGTTGGGCTGCCGTCTCCGCTATCCATCTCCAGAACCCTTTCGTCACCCCACACGGGGTGGAACCCAGTAAGCACCGATTCCAGGCACCCCCAGCCGCTCGCAGCCCCTGGGAAGTCTACCTGCCATTCCTGTGAATTGAACTCCAATTTCAGATGCCATTAAAAGTGGGGTTCTATCAGATTTGCTTTTGTTTCTGGCCTCTTTCACTTCCCATAATGTTACCAAAGCTCATCTACATGGTAGTAGCCCGTATCAGAAGTTCATTCTTTTTCATGGCTGAGTACTATTCCAACATTGATGGCCACTGGGGTTGCTTTTACCTCTTGATTATTATAAAGAATGCTGCTATGAATATCGCTGTACAAGTAACTGAGTTCTCATTTTCAAATTTTGGGGGCCCACTCCCCAGTGTGAAGTCACTGGGTCATACGGTAATTTTGTGTTTACCTTCTGAGGAATTACTAAATTATTTTCCACAGTGGCTGTTATACTTTGCATTCTTACCTGTAACGCACGGGGTGTAATTTCCCTATGTGCTCAGCCACACTTGCTGTTTTCTGTTCATTATTATTCTCTGTGACAACCATCCTGATGAGAGCTGCTATCGAGCATCTTTTCACTTGCTTATGACCAGCTGTCTACCTTCTGTGGAGACAGGTCAGTTCAAGTCCTCTGCCCATTTTTAAATTGGGTTCTATTTATGTTGCTGTGTTATCGGAGTTTCTTATACATGCTGGGTAGTAACACCTTTATTCTGTGTGATTTTCATCTGTCTCTGCACACACACCTGTTAGCAGAAAGGCCACTGAGGATGTGGACGGTGAGGAAGGGCTGTTAGCATTCTACACTGCAAGAAAGGGGTGTCTGTGCAGACCCCTCCAGGGCCAGGCTGGAAGAGGGCAGATGGGACGGGGGGAGCCCCCCTCCAGTCTCAGGGCTCCGACAGCTGACCTCTGAAGACGCAGGCGAGCCGACAGCCCCTCTCCGACTCCCCGGGCGTTGTTAGGGCTTGAGTCTGGCAGGGCATTGGTCTACTGTCCGGCCAGTGAAGAGGAGTATCACCCCTTCCAGCAAAACCTTCTGAGGTGCAGCAAGTTCCCTGGCTTGCCGTGGGGAGGCCTGTCTTAGAATCGCAGCAGGCCGACCGGCACAGCTGGCCCTGGTTCTCGTTCTGAACTGGGGTGGACATCTGTGGCCTCAGTGCTGGGCACCAGCACCCAGGGCCCCAAGGCCGTGCTGGGGCAGGGTTGGGGTGCTCTCACCCCAGCAGAGCAGACCGCATTCTGGAGGCCGAGACCTCTGACCCCCGTGGGTCCTCAGGGCCGGGCAGCAGAGGCCTGAAGAGTCAGGGAGCTGGCGGTTAGCCGTGGCCCTGCCGCTGGTGCTGCGGGAAGCTGCTGCCTGAAGGCATCCGCCTAAGCAGGAAGCAGCCAGCCCGGCCTCTGCGGGGGTCTGCGGGGTCACGGCAGCTTTGCCAGCGTCGGCGATAGAAAAAGAAACGATTAAATCCAAAGGTCAGGCAGCAAGGGTCACCCAAGCGTCAGTGCGTGCCCGCTGCGCCCCCAGCGCCAGCCCAGGATCTGGGAGAGGGTCTGTCGGCGTAGGGCGGTGGCAGACGGTGGAGTTGAACCGCCTGGTCCAGGCGCGCCGAGCGAAGCCTGGGCTGGGTCCTCGCTCGGCCTCGTGGGAGCCAGCCCCGCACCCCAACCTCCCAGCCCTGACTTTCCGCTGCAGGGTGCAGCTGTGCTCCTGGGGCCCTCACACCCCGCAGGCCAGCCGGCAGCCGGCTCCACAGAGCCACTCAGGGATGGCGGGGCCCCGAGTAGGGGCTTCTCTGCAGGGCCCGGGGCTGGACACGACTGCCCACCCGGGGCCCGGGGCTGCTCAGGACGGCCCACCAGGGCCCAGGGCTGCTCAGGACTGCCCACCCAGGGCCCGGGGCTGCTCAGGACTGCCCACCCGGGGCCCGGGGCTGCTCAGGACTGCCCACCCTGTGCCCGGGGCCCGGGGCTGCTCAGGACTGCCCACCAGGCTCTGGGGGCATTCTGCGATCTTTCCCTCAGCTCAGGTGAGGAAGGACCGTGTGTGGCTGAGTGAGGCTTCCTTGCATGTTGGGCTGGAGCAGTGGGTGACCCCCAGACCGGGGGAGCCTGAATCCCCAGAGGTGGGGCATGAGTGGAGCATCCAAGGCGGGGCTGCCTGCAAAGGGGAGCCTGGGGGGGCCCTCTTGGACCTTGCCGTGGGGGACACACCGGGGACCCATCACCTGAGAGCGGGAGCCCGCCAGGACGCGGCCCAGCGGGCAGGAGCGAGGGGCCTGAGGTCCCGGGGCCGACGATGGCTTCCT
>NW_004567121.1:37393155-37395337 GCF_000260355.1 Condylura cristata
GGCCATGGCCATCGCTGTGGGTTGCTTCCTGCACGCGGGGCCGGGCCCGGCCGCTGGCGGGAGAGGTGGGGCCCAGTCGTCCTCGAGGGCCTTTCCACCCTGGAGTCCCAGGATCTTGCTAACTGGGCGACAGCAGGGGTGGTTTCGGGGCGCCCCACGGCCCGGCGCCCCAGGGCTGGCTGCCTCCCAGACGCCGGCGTTTCCTCTGCGCTCTGTCGTCTGTGCGTCCCAGGGCTCGGGCCGCCCACACCGTTCTCCCCTTCCTGCCATCGGGATCCCGAGTGTCGCACGTGCCACGCAGCTTCCCGGCGTGGGCGGTGACAAGCCGCCAAGCTCTTGGCCAGGGCGCCTCGGGCAGTCCGTGATCCTTGCCTCCTCCCGGAGGGTGGGATTTTTGTTTAAGATTTATTATTTGTGCCTGCAGAACTGGGGTGCAGGCCAGAGGTGCAGGGGCAGTGAGAGGCTTCACCAGAGCCTGGGTGGGGAGCAGAGCAGGCAGATCGGCAAAGCACACTGCTGCGGGGAGCAGCGGGGAGGCAGGAGGGGTCTGCCGCGCCCCGTGGGCCACTCCCTGGCCGGGATCGAACTCGTGCTGCCGTGGCTTTGGCTTCCCAGTGCTGTGCTCTGGCCCGCTGCGCCGCCAGGGAGGGCCGGAGGTGGGATTTTACGGCAGTGGCCACGTCCCAGCAGCCACCTTGGGCCACCGGGACGAGGCCTGGGGCGCGGAAGCCCGAGAGGTCACGCTGCAGGGCCCGCGTGGCGGCACACGCGTGGCATCCGGCTCCGCAGGGGAAGGCCGAGGTCCTTGCTTCTTTGTGCCGTGTCCGCACTTGGCACACAGTAGGCGCTTTGATTTCAGTTGACCCAGCTTTTCTAACCGGCTGCTGGGGCAGGCACCGTCTGCACAGCGACTTCCTGCTGTGTGCAAACGCTTCCCCTTCTCTTGCTGTTCCTAAGAGCGGCTTCCGTCAGGTTCCGGAAGGCCCTTCTGGAGCTCTGCTCGCCTCACCCTTGACCCACTTCATGCCCATGTCAGGTCTGGGTGACATCACTCCTTAGATCCGATCTTCCAGATGGAACTTTCCAGATGGGGACCGTGGAACGGGGCTTTGACGGGGCCACACGCGGGTCAGGGCCGGAGAGGAAAGGCTTCCTGGAAGGAAGGGCCCGACCCGGGCGGAGCTGCCTTCCGCTGCGGGACGCGAGTGCCCTGCGGCGCCCGGCAGAGCCCCACGGCCGCGAGCAGCCCGCCAGCCCCTGCTGAGGAAACGCTCCGGGGGCCCCCGGGGCCAGGGCGGCCACCGCGGGGCGCCCGGGTGCGGCTGGGCCCACGGCCCCGTCCTTCCCAGCGGTGATTTCCGCCTGGCCTGCGGGGTCAGGGGAGAAAGCTGCTTTCCCTTCTGCGTGTCTCTGTTGGTTCTGACGCTTCAGAGCTGTCTGCTTATGCATGCACACAAGGACTGGGGTGCAGGCCAGCGGTGAGGGGGTGAGGGACTCCCAGAGACAGAGTGGGGAGCAGGACAGGCGGATCGACGGAGCGCACTGCTGAGGGGAGCAGCGGGGAGACAGGAGGGGCCAGCGTCCCCCCGCCCGTCCCCGTGGGCTGGGCGTGGGGCCCCGGGCGGCCGTGGAGTCTCGGGCAGCGGCCTCCCAGCTGGGGTGTCCTGTCTGGCGCCAGAACCCCGGGCTTGCTCCTGCGGGCTGGGCCGCCTTCCGGGCCGGCAGGGCCGCCTTCTCCCCTTGGGTTTCTGCCCCACGGAATCTGGGGGGGCAGGAGAGAGACAGGCAGGGGGTGTGGGCGCCACGCTGTGCCCTCAAGCGGACACCGTCACTCCCCCATGCCCATCTGTGCCTGTAGCCCCAGGGGCCGTGACCCTGAGCTTCGGGGTTCACCGTGGGGACCCCAGGGGAGGCGTCCCTCCTTCCCACAAGCGCAGCACTCGGGCCCCTGACCCAGGGCACGTCACACCTTCATCAGCTAAATGGGCGAGACGCCCCACACCGCCGGCGCCTCAGACCCAGAGTGTCGGCCGTGTCCGAGGTGACGAGGCAGGCGGGGTGCCCTGGCCGCCGCGGGCCCTGGGTGTGCGGGCCGCACCCAGGCCCACCCGGACCCTCCCGGCACGGACATGCACGCAGAGGGCTGGGGTGTGGGGGAGGCGCATGCTGGGGAGCAGGCGTG
>NW_004567121.1:37397757-37398999 GCF_000260355.1 Condylura cristata
CCCCACCCCCACCCAGAGCCGGGGCAGATGGGTCACCAGCTGCGCCGGGTCCCCTGGGAGCCCGAGAGGCCAGCACCAGGGCCTGCCACCCCACCCCGAGTCCTGAGGAGGCGGGTCCGGGCTGCTCCCCGCGTCTCCGGGGAGCCCGGTGAGGCGCAGACGGCAGGCTGGGCAGTGCAGGAATTATACCAGGGCCTGCCGCAGGCCGACCCCTTCAAGGCAGCGTCCCAGGGCTGAGGCCCACCGACCTTGGGGGTGACCCGGCCCTGCGGATGGCCCCCGAGGTGTGGGGCAGAGAGGGGAGCGCATTCTCCCCAGGCTTCCTGCAGCAGCAGATGGGTGTGGCGGGGCCTGGCGGGGTCAGGGAGTGTCGGGGCCGCCGTGCGGAGCCCAGTGGGCATCGGCGCCCGGTAGGCAGGTGGTGACTTCAGTTCTGTGGCTGCAAACCCTGCAGACCTGCAGAGGCCGGCTGCATCGGGGGTGGCTCCAGCTTGGGGCTCCTCCGTGGTGGGTCTCTCCCCCCGAGCCGCCCACCCAGCTGGCCCGGGCAGGTGCTGACCTGGGCCTGAGGCGCGGAGGCTGGTGCCCACAGGGTCTGCAGCGTCCTTGGCCCGGGGGCGCGCAGGTCCCTGTCACCCCTAACCTGGGCTGACTTGACTGACAGAGGAGGCCGCAGGGAGTGTGGGTGCCTTAGGGCAGGGTTGGGCCCCATGATGCGCCAAGACCCAGCCAGCAAAGCTCTGGCTGTTCGTCTGAGGCCCCCACGCCGAGCCAGTGGTACAGGGGAGTCAGTAAGGATTTGTTGGGGTACAGGCCTACCTTTCCATGGGCTGCTCTGGCTACTGAGTGAATAGCCACCCTGGGCCCTGGTCTGGTGACCAGGACACAGGAATTCTTTCCCACTGGTCTGGGTCTCGTGTGGGAAGCGGGTGGCCCAGCATGCCAGGGGCTCCCCGACTGGAGGCCGGCTCCCCTGGGGGGCACGATGGCCCTGACCCCCAGGACTCAGAGCAAAGCCAGGCTCCAGCTCCATCTGTAACCAGACCTAGGAGACACCAAGGAAGCCTGAGCCGTGGAGCTGGAGGCTGGGGGCATCCAGCGGCAGGCCCTCGGGGCGTCCTGTGTGCCACTAGAGGAGCACCCGTGTGGGGAGGAGCGGGGGGCTGGGAGCACCCGTGTGGGGAGGAGCGGGGGGCTGGGAGCACCCGTGTGGGGAGGAGCGGGGGGCTGGGAGCACCCGTG
>NW_004567121.1:37399350-37402782 GCF_000260355.1 Condylura cristata
GGGCAGTGGGGGGAGGGCCAGGGGGCGGGGTGCCTCGGCGGGGAGGAGGGTCAGAAAGGCCTGGACCCGGGGCCTGAGAGCCGGCAGGCGTGATTACAGGAGAAAGTAATTCTGGCAGGAAGATGGAGTAAATTAAAGGGGAAGAGACACAGCGAGGCAGGAGTCAGAGGTGCTCCCCCTGCTCAGCCGGGAGGCCCCCAGAGCCGCTTCACACACTGACAGGGGGCCGGGCCGGGGGCTGCGGGAGCCTGGGGGCAGCCTGCGGGGGGGCACTGGCAGGGCCTGTGGGGGAGGGCAGGGGGGGGCAGCCTGCCCCGAGATGGAGCGGAGAAGGGAGACCCGAGGCTGGAGGGGGCAGGGCCGGGAGACGCTCAGCAGCCTGGTCTGTGGAGAGCCCGGAGCGGCCCTGTCCTCTGCAGGCCCTGACTGACCCGCACACCTGGTAGGACGCGCTTACATTGCCCCTGATACGCAGGACAGAAAGCGTCGTGAGCCCCCACTCTCCAGTGCCCCACCGGGGCTCAAGCCCTCTGCTCAGCCACTGAAGGCCCTGTCAAACCCCCACCCGGGGTGCACCCACGAGCGGGGAGGCTTCTGGGGTGCAGGTATATGTGGCAGGAGGGGGCTGCCCCCGGCACCCTTCGATGAGCCGGGCCTCTCCCCGACGCGGATTCACCCTCCATCACCAGGAAAGCCTGGGCCCGGCGCCCGCGTGGCTGAGGAGGGCTGTGAGGCCAGGCAGGACACAGGCAAGCAGCTGCTCTCCAGGTGAAGGGAGCACACGGTGGCCGCAGGGCCAGCCCGCGGGCCGCCTGCCTCTGGGCAGGACTCGCCCTGCCCCACAGGGGCCTGGGAGCCAGCTCACCCGTCTACCGTGCGCTGGGGCCTGAGGAGCGTCTCGGCCTAACTGGCCCCTCTGCACTGTCCAGCCCATCCTAAGTCCCACGTCGCCCAGCGGGGGCACCTGTGTCGCCCAGCGGGGGCACCTGTCCCTCCCAGCACATCTGTCCCCCCAGGCCCCTGGCAAAGACCAGATGAGACACCCCCGTCCTTTCCCAAGGGAGACAGAAGCGCACAGACTTGGGCAGGGGCCTCCAGGGGTTCCGAAGACAGAGGAAAGCTCACAGCAAGGTTTAGGAACACGTAGTGTGAGTGCCCCTGGGCTCGCCTGGGAACCTGACGTGGCCTCCTGCGGCCCAGGGCCACTGTGTGCCTTTCTCACTGGCGCAAGGGGCAGTTGGGTTCCTGGGTTTTGCCCCAAGCATGGCTGCCGGGTGGCAAATTCTGGCCGCGGGCCTGCAGGCCAAAGAGCTGCGTGTGACTCTTGAGAAGTGCCCAGAAAATCATCCTGCCGTGCTCCTTCCGCCTTCCTGCCAGCTGGAAGCAGGTCGTGATGGCTGGAGCTCAGCAGCCATTTTGGGCCGTGAGATGAAATCTTCCTGCTGACGGAGGCGGAGGAGCCAGAGAAAAGGGACCTGGGAGTCTACAGGTTGTGAACTACCCTTCCAGCCCAGGGCGGCTGACCTACAGACTTTTGCATGAAAAAGAAATTTTTATCTAAAAAAAATAAAGAGCAAGGCGGCACTTTTGGAGCCCTGAGCTCTCTGCGTTCGTGGTTTCCTATTACTGGGGACGGTTATTAATGACTCCTGAGTGCCTGCCACTTGCCAGGCACTGTGTGTGCCTTCTTTAATGAAATGCAGTGTCATTCAGCTCGGTCACTCTCCCTGACAGGCAGCGTGGCAGCGACAGTGTTACCACCCCCATCTACAGGTGGGGCACCAAGGCGCAGAGAAGTCGAGGAGCTCGTCGAAGTCACACAGGCCCGGCGGGGCACAGCCGGCCTCCCGATGCCTGTCCTTCCCGTTCTCCCTCACTGCCTCCCCTAGGAGTCTGGGCGCCTCGCATTTGCTCCCTGCGAAGGGCCCCCCAAGATTGCAAGCAGCCAAGGCGGGCCCACCTTCCTGTGTCCTTCCGTCCTCGACACTGAGCACGTTCCCAGGGGGCTGAAGGAAAACTGAAATCATGTCTTAATATCAGTATATTATTTTCTTTCTCTGCTTAAGGAAGAAGGAAAAAAGCCCGTCGTCAGCTAGAATACATCCAGCTCAATTACCCTTATTATAGTGATTACCGCTCTTGCGCTCTAATTGGCTTCTCTCGGGTTTTCATTAAGAACCCGTATCTTCAAAGGTTGGTAACTCAGACGCATTTTTACTTGGAGCTGAAATTTGACTTTAACGGCCAGATCGGGAACCCCGGCGCCGGGGGCTGCCACAAAGAGAAGGGGCCCAGCCCCCACGGCCCTGTGCCTCGATGGTGCGGTGGGTGCCGTGGCCAGCCCGCTGCACGCCGTCTCCAGCGAGCCGTCCTGTCGAGACAGGCCCTGGGCTCCGGGCGGCCGGGCCAAGCCGGGCTCATCTCTCTGCGAGACAGTCCCCCAAGGACCCTCCGGGGGTTGGGGTGGCGGCAGGAGGCTGGGCAGAGAACCACCAGGCCTGGCCGCAGCCCCCACCCCGGACCCAGGCAAGGGGCTGGGCTTTTGAGTGCCTCAGTTTCCCCAGCATCAACGTGGACGACAGTTGTCGCAGGCTACTCGGGACGGGGCGACGGCCGGCCAGTGCCTGCTCCCGGGCCTGCGGCCTCTCTCAGGGGCGGCTGGGAGCGGGTTTCCTGGCTGCAGATGCAGGCTCAAGTCAGCTCGGCCAGCATGCGCAGGCCACGTGCGGGCGCTCCGTCAGGACCGTGGCCCTCGCAGGGCCGTGGCCTCCCGCAGGCAGAGGGCCGGCTCCTCTGTGGGCGGCCCTGGGCTCGGGTCTTTCCTGAGACCCCGGGGGCTCTGGGTAAGTGGCTCAGCTTCTCGGGTGCCAAATACAGGTAATAACTGAGGTGCAGGCTGGCACAGGCCGGCCCTGGACACAGAGGCCTATTGTTGCAGGCAGCGGGGCCTTGCAGAATGCAAGGAAGCTGGAGAGCGGAGGGGACTGGCTGGCAGCCGGCCTTCCTGTGCAACGCTGCTGCTCCGGAGACAGCGCAGGGCCTCCTGCACCGGGGACTGGCCGCCGGGGACCCCGGGAGACGCCTGTCCCCAGGGACTCGCGTCTGACTCCCAGGCCCGCGCTGGCCCCACCAGAGGGGCGGGACTGTCTTGGGGCTGGACAGAGCCGGCCTGGCCCTGTGGGGCTCACAGGGAGGGAGGAGGAGGTGGCAGGCTCCTTCCGAGGCCCGGCCCGCCCGCCCTGGGGGTCCCTCCGTGACATCATCGGTCAGCCCGAGGCCGACCCGAGTGGGCTGGGTCCCCCCTCCCTGCGCGGGGGGCCTCTCGGCCGGGCTCCATGTCTGTAAACGCCCCCCTGCTGGGCTGTGGTCAGGTTTACTTTATTTTCCACTAGAGTGTGACTGCGGTGGCCCTGGCCCACGAGCCGCAGGTGT
>NW_004567121.1:37403841-37405081 GCF_000260355.1 Condylura cristata
GGCCCTCCTGACCCCTCCTGGCCCTCCTGGCCCTCCTGGCCCCTCCTGGCCCTCCTGGCCCCTCCTGGCCCTCCTGGACCTCCTGGCCCTCCTGGCCCCTCCTAATTTACTGTGGAAGAGGCACCCCTGTCCTCCTGCGGCTGCTCTGGCCGCGCCCCACTGGGCCCTCCGGACACGTCCCTCTGGCCTCTGCCAGCACTGCCCCTGACCGCAGAGCAGGCACGCGAGGCGAACCCCAGCCCAGGAGCACAGCGCAGCCCCCGCGCCCAGGCGGCTGTGTGCAGGTCTGTGCCGGGCCGGGTCTGTGTGGGCCAGGCCTTCACGCCAGGCAGCTCCTGCCTCCTGGGCTCCGCACCCCTGTCTGCCAGAGACGCCGCGCGCCGACTGCAGAGCTTCTGCGCTGCCGGGCCCGCGCTCCCTGGGACTCTGCTTGGGCTCCAGCGCCCCCCCCGGGCCCAGCTGCTGCATCCATGTCCCCGCCGGGCCCAAATGGCTGGGTCAGTCCGCCTGTCAGGCCGCCCACTCCATGTCACGCTGTCACGCTTGCCAAGCGCAGCCGGAGGGGCCTCCTGCGACCGTCTCTCCCCCGGGCGTCACCTGAGCCAGGGGCCCCTCCATGGACACCAGGCCCCTCCTGACCCGCCCAATCTCGCCTCCTAATTGGGGCATCGCACCTGTGCCTCCCCTACCTGGGCCGGGCCCTGCCTTCCCGGCGGCCTCCTGCCACGCAGAGCCCAGCCCCACGGAGACAGACGGGCCTCTCCTGGGAGACCAAGGCCCGCCACACTGCTGTCCACACTGCTGCTGCGCCTGGGCAGGCCCCGGCCAGGCGGCCCCTCCCCTGCGGGCTGACGCCGCCGGCCGCTGTAGGCCGAGACCCGCACGCCGCGGGCTGCCCGGCCCTGCCGCCATGCTGCCAGGTGAGCTCTTCTGGCGAGTCCTTGGGGCCACAGTAGCGGCTTCCGTGGCCCTCTCAGCGCGGCCACGTGGCCTCCCGCTCTCCTCCACGCTCAGGGCCCACACGCTCACCTGGCCTGGAGCGACTTGACCTGAGCAAACGCTCCCCCGCGCGCCGCAGGTCTTTCGTCTCTTTCCTTGGAGGCAAAAGGGTCCATTTCTGAGCAGCTGCAGGTGCGGCGGACACGAAGCTGCTTGTGCGCGTGGCCTGCTGTGGAGTGCGGTCGGGCGGCGACTCCTGGGCCACGCTGGGCCCTCCGGCCGCTCGCGCTGTCCCAGGGGC
>NW_004567121.1:37406661-37407685 GCF_000260355.1 Condylura cristata
GTAAGAAGCCAAACCAATGTCAAGGATGAAACGTAAAAAGTGACAAGGATGTTTAGACGTGTGTCCATCAGAGCCCTCTCACAGTAGCTCAATGACCCCAGAACATAGCCATTTGGGGTACAGGCCAGAGGCGCAGGGGCGGTGAGAGGATTCACCAGAGACAGAGCGGGGAGCAGAACAGGCAGATCGACGAAGTCCACTGCTGAGGGGAGCAGCGGGCGGTCAGGAGAGGGCTGCCGCGCCCTGGGGTCACCATGGGGATGGGGATCGACCTCGCACTGAAGCAGCTTGCCCAGCTTGCGGTGCGGAGTCCTCACCCGTTGCGCCATCCGGGAGGGCCCTGGAACCACTTCTAGAGGCCCCTGCAAGGCAGGTCAGGTGCAGTCGTGGACTGTGTGCACGGGGATGGGCAGTGGACACCATGGCGACGACGCCCAGTCTTTTTCCTCTTGAAAACAGTCCTGACCGTTGCCAGCGGGAAGCCACTCAGGCCAAAGGGAGAACCAAGAGCAGCCATGTAAGGGGACAGTCTCTTGGATTCTCAAGGTTCCTCAGAGTAAGCGCCACATGAACACACCACATGAGCCAGAGGGGGCCTGTCCACAGTCCGCTGGGGAAGGACAAGCCTCCCTGATCAAACAGAGACCGCTGGAGTCACAGCCTAAGACATGGCGTGATGCCCAGAGCTATGCAGGCCATCTTATGGCAACAATGATCAGAGCCAGGAGTATGGAGGGGAAATATGGACGGTCCCCAACCCAGAGGCATTCTGAGCAGAAGACCAGGCCTCTGCACCTCAACTTCTAATTATTTGTCAGGTTTCTAGTATTTGTAGTGGAAAGATTTCTTTCCAATGTGTGTCTCAGTCCTCTAAAGCTGGTTTATTGTTCTAGGATGTTTAATTTAAAAATGTATCACGCCTGATGGCCCTCCCTGGTGGCGCAGCAGGTTACAGCACTGCACTGAGAAGCTAAAGCCACTTACACATGAGTTCGATCCCCGCCTGCCTCGGAGGTGACCACAG
>NW_004567121.1:37408210-37413988 GCF_000260355.1 Condylura cristata
TGGAGTGGAATTGCTTCTAGGTGCAAGTGCAAATCCTTTCTAGAAGTCACAAGCATTCTAGGTTTCAGAAAATTCACACTAATACAAAAACAGTAAGGAAAAAGTAAAGAAGCACACAGAGAAAAAGGAATCAGGATAAAAAATTCTCTCCCTGCCCACCAAATACTTTTAAAAAAAAATGTAGTAACAGGAAAACAATTATGTAATGTTTATTATGTTAAAAGAAATAAATGCTTTAAAACATCTTCAGAAGATTAAACAAAACTGACCTAATAGATTTTTAAGAGTCAAGTAGATGTTTTTATATCAGTGAAAAATACAGTAAGTGAAGTCTAAAATTCAACAGATGGGGTTAGCAGTAGGTTAGATACAGAAGAAGGGAGAATTAATGAACTGGAAGATGGGTCAGAAGAAATTACCCAAATGCCAGCATAGAGAGACAACTGGTGAATGAAAAAGAGGTACAGGGACAAGAAGCCCCTGAGAAATGAGAAGGTCTGTCATTGCATCTAGTTGGAGCTCTGGAAAGAGAATCAAGAGAAAAGGATTTGGAAAGATAATCGCTGAGAATTTTTCAAAACTGAAGAAAGTACTAATCCACAGATGTAAGAAGCCAAACCAATGTCAAGGATGAAACGTAAAAAGTGACAAGGATGTTCAGACGTGTGTCCATCAGAGCCCTCTCACAGTAGCTCAATGATGTGCTCCAGCAGCTGATACTACCCAGCCCATTCTGGCATGTGGAGCTCCAGCTGGGGAACCAGCCGGTGCGCTTCTGGAAGCCAACCCTGCTTTCCTGGCCCAGGCGGGCTGAGTACCGGCCAGAATGGCAGCTGAGAGGCTGGTGTCTTCGCTCCTCCTTCATTAGTTGCCTATAGCATGAAAGAGATGGTGGAAACCACGGAGACCCCACTTCTCCAAGGCTACATTAATTTATGATTAAGAAATTTAGCATAAATCCACTTTCTTCCCCTTAGTCTCCACATCTACTTTTGTAGCAAAAAAAAAAAAAAAAGATTCATTGAGAAAAAATCAATATTTTAAACTTTTTCAGTGACAAAGCTTAGGTTTGGTATAATCCAACCTCTCACTTCAAGATGGGAAAACTGAAGTCAGAGAAGGAAAGGAACTCAGGGACAGTCCATGGCAAGACCAGGATGGGCTGGGGCCTCTGGGCTCCAAGTCTAAACAAAACTGACCAAGGCCTCCCCCCACCATTTAGCAGAAGGAGAGGGAGGAGGAAGATTATTTCATTCTCGGGATGGCACTTCCACTATTGTTTGTTATAGCATGTACCAGGGTGTGTAAAAAAGAAGATTCCCCAGAGCTTCCCAGGGTGACATAGAAATACACATATAGACACCCCAACAAATCAAAACAGCTCCAGTTACATAATCTCGACAGCAAATGGTGAATCACTGCCGCGTAATGAAAAAATCAGATTGGTCACTAGGAAAAGCCAAAGGCTCCTGCTGGTGAGTCACCGGGCCCACCCTGGTGTGCAGGCTCCGAAGCGCTACACCTACCAGTTGATTCAGAGTCTGGGCTTTGTCTTTCTTTCTTCCACATCGATGTTTTGATATTTCACAATGGAGCTTCGCAGATGACGTAAATTTCCCGAGAAGGCTGGGCCAGAGCCGCACGCTCTGTCTCTGGACTGGCCTGATGGGAGCAGCACTGACCCCAAAAGATGGTAGCTGAACAGGTGATGGCGATCATATTCTGGGAAGCTCTGGTGCTCCAAAAAGGCATTCAGGCTGACGAGACTCGTCACATGGCTCAATGCTCGTAACCACTCTGTGAGGTCAGCATTGTCCCCACTTTGCTGATGAGAGAACTGAGGCCAAGAAGGATTAAGAACGTGCCCAGAGTGTCACAGTTAGTAGGGGATGACAAAGACAAGACTCATCCCAGCAACTACACCCTGAGATCTACCCTCTTTCTACCAGGAGGAGGTTTCCTCTTGCCTTACGTATGACTCCTTTGTGACCTAAGAGGAGTTGTGGTTGACATGTGTAAGAGGAGAGCAACTGTGGTGGGCCGTCTCTCCCTGTCAGGTGGTGGTGCAATGGATTTGAGTGGGTTGGAAGAGCTGCATGGCAGGGGGGTAGGGAAAATAAGGCACAGCGCTTCTAGGAGCTCTTTCGTTCCAAGAACAAGGTTAACATGTATGTTATTTCTTTGCTAGATCATGTTTTAACCATCCAGGCCATGTGGAAAGTTCTGGAAGCTAGTGTGGTTGTGGGGCACTTTGGGGGCCGTCTTCCAGCAATGCCCTCCTCTGATCTGTATCACATAGTGGAAATTCACCCAGAATAATATTTTTCAAAGTAGCCGTGCATTTGGTGGGCTGGGTGGGTAGAGTAAGCTCTTCCTCAGGAAGTTCAGGCCGAGCCACATGGAAACACAGCTTTGATGACCTGAAGAGCAGTTCGTTTACTTATATACATTCGCGACCCACTTTCCTTCCCATCACGTTTCTCTTTAATATTTGGATGAGTCAAGTGAGCAGGCATCTACTCGAGTACCTGAGGGACTCGAGGACTCGGTCCCAAAGGACCAGCCCCTGAGTGTCTAGTTGTAGCGCCCGGCAGTCCAGTGCCTCTCCTGGCCCGTCTTGACGGTGGCACACCAGCCGGCATGCGGGTGGTGCTGCAGGGTGCTGAGATGGCCCCTCCGCTCTTGGGAGGAGTCCCGCCCTCAGCAGGCTGAGTGCCCCACACTCAGGTGGTGGCCTCAGCTCCAACCCTCTACCCGTCTCACCCTCCCTTCCACTGGGCAGTGGCCAGGAAAGCAGTGAGTCTACTTGTAGGCCCCTGAGGGCTGACCTAACTCCCCTGCTTGCCAGCCCAGACAAGATTCCCTCCCTGTTGTCCTCTTTCTCTCAGAGGTTCTGATGTTAGTGAACCCACCCAACTCCTGCCTTAGATACACCTAAGTCAATAACCTTTAGACTAGAGCTCTAAAAGTGAAAGGAGAAACAAGAAAACCTTCAGAGGAAGAAATAGGAAAACATCCTCCTGATCTTGGATGGGCAATGATGTCTTAAACACAACAGACAACACACTAAACAGAAAGGGGAAAACAAATAAGTTTTTCCATTAATCAAATGGCACATTAAGACGGAAAAGTGACCCACAGAGTAGGAGTGATCTGGAACACACATTTGTGCGAAAGGATGGGTGTTAGAATATATATTGGAAGAGTTCCACAAACCAATAGTAACACACAGGCAACAGAAAACCAGGGAGAGGCCTTGAAAGTGCCTTCACAGAAAATAAGTCCAATGGCCAAGAAGCAAATGAAAATATGCTCACTTTACCCACCCGCTGGGCAAGGTGGTACCACCACACGATGGTACCAGCGGTACCAAAGCACCCTGTGGTTCCACTACACACCCAGTGCCACGACCCATAGCACTTTGTGTTGGCAAAAATGTAGAGCAGCTGGGTCTGTCAGATCCTGCTGGTGGGAGATAAAAATGGATGCAATCATTCTGGGGAAATGTTTGGCAATATCTGCAGAAGCCAAACAGATGCTGGCCTCAGCCCAGCAATTCCGCTCCTACATGGCACCAATGGCACATGCACATGTGCACAGAAGCTGGTGCTGAAGTTCCCAGGAGTCCAGGCCAATGGCTGCTTCCTGCAGAAGCGCGTGTCAGACTCACAGAGGGGACCCTGAGCAAGGGCTGCAGAGGCAAGAGAGCACACACCTGCTGCTGGAGATACGGTGCTCGAGACCAGCCAAGGGAAAAGAAGGTTCCGCCCTTGAAGGAGCTGGAAGACAGGTTACCCTTGGTGACGGGGAGGGGCGCCAGCTGGCTTCCGGAGCATTCCATTTCTTGCTCTGGGTACTAGATAGCAGACTTGTCTCACTGAGTTGTAACAGCTGTTTATGTACACTGTCAGATACATGACTGACAATATTTCCTACTGACCTGTAGCTTATTTTATTTTCCTAATGGTGTCTTTTTTTTCTAGATTTATTTATTCATACAGAACTGGGGTACAGGCCAGAGGTGCAGGGGTGAGAGGATTCACCAGAGACAGAGTGGGGAGCAGAACAGGCAGATGGATGAAGTCCACTGCTGAGGGAAGCAGCGGGCGGGCCAGGAGAGGTCTGCTGGGCTATGTGGTCACCTCTGTGGTGGGGATCGAACTCGTGCGGAAGCGGCTTTAGCTTCTTAGTGCTGTGCTTTAACCCGCTGCGCCACCAGGGAAGGCCTCCATGGTGTCTTTGAAGCACAAAAGTTTTAATGTTGGTGAAGTTCAGTTGATCACTGCTTTTCTCTTACCACTTGTGCTCTTGATGTTGTATCTACGTGTTTGCTGCCTAGCCCAAGGTCACAAATTATTATCCCTTGATTTTCTAAAACTCTTAAAGTTTAAGCTGATTTTTATGTAAGGTGGGAGTTAAGGTTTAAATTCATATTTGGGCACACGAACCTTTTTGTAGACCTTAAGTTTCTCTTGGAAATGTTGCGTTGTTTTTGGTGCTCAGGGCTTGCACTTCTTTTGTTAAATGTGTTTCCAGCATTTTGTCCTTTTTGATACCATCAGGAGCAGAATTTGCTTTTGAACATTTCACTGTTGGATTGTGCATTATTTCTGTACATCGATATTTTACTATGACCTGGCTAACCTGGCCATCGCTGCCGGCAGTGTGCGTGCTTAAGACTTTCTACACATGGGATCATCTTGTCAGATAATAACAATCCAGCGTGCATTTCTCTCTCGCTCAGTGTGGTTTTCTTTGGTTTTCTTGCCTGACCGTGCTAGCAGGAAGAGCGAGAATGAGCCTCTTTGCCCTATTAGCTGTTTTCGGGAGAAAGCTCTCGTAAGACATGATACTGGCTGTTAAGTTCTTAGTAAACACACTTTATGAAGCTGAGCGTTGTCTGCACCGTGAACGAGTGTTGGATTTCATCTGGTGCATTTTTCTGTGTTAGCTGACATGGTGGCTTCTGTTCTGGTGATGTGATATTTTTCCATGAGTCCTTCCTGGCATTGCCAGAAAGGTGCATGTTGGTAGGTTCGGTTTTGTAAGTACTTTTGTAGGTTTTTGCATCTTTCCTCGTAAAAGATATTGTCCTATCACTTTATTTTCTCGTGGCGGCCTTGTCTGACTTTGGCCTCAGGGCTGCTCTGACCTAGAATGAGCGGCTATGTGCCCTCTGCTGCTTTCTGGAAGAGTTTGCCAAGAACTGGGGTTATCTCTTCTTTACATGTCTGGTAAAATTCATCCCTCGCGCCCCTGCATCTGGACTTCTCTACTAATCCAGAGGTTAGTCTGTTTAGATCTCTCTTTCTTCTTGAGTCGCTTCTGGCTGTTTGTGTTTTACAAGTTTGTCCTTTCCATCGTACTTTTCATTTGCTGGCGCCACCATCCACCACCTGAGGGTTCTTTCCATGAGTTGTCAGCCCACACTCCGAGTTACTCCATTGTGTGCAGTGAAGACTAAGGTACCAGCTCTTTAGCGTGGTGTTCTAGAACATTCTATAACCTCACCCAACAGACATTTCAGCTCCATTCATTCCTTCATTTATTTACACAACAAACAGCAGCCCTCGCTCTGTGGCGGGTACAGTGTGGAATGGGCTGCAGTGGTGTGAGAGCAGACACACTGCCTCTGGGAGCTTGTGCTGTGGCAGCCTCCGACCACACACCCCACACACACCTCATACACACCGCACACACACCCCACACACACCGCACACACACCCCACACACCTCACACACACCCCACACACACCCCACACACACCCCACACACACC
>NW_004567121.1:37414561-37416690 GCF_000260355.1 Condylura cristata
GCGGTCCTCACAGACCACTCGCTGCAGCTGCTGTGGCTCCGCCCACCTGACGGGCCCTAGGCTCTGACCTCGCTGGGAGCTTTCCTGGCTCCGTCCAGCCAGGGCAGACGCCTCAGGTCGAGCGGGGCCTGGAGCCGGGCCCAGGGCTGGCGTACTGGAGTGGGGGCTCCTGGCTAACAGCGAAGACCCCTCCAGAATGTTGGGGCTCGGGGCCCACCCAGTGTGGGAGCTCCACAAGGCCCCTCCCCTCCACAGCGATGGGCGAATCTGGAGCCCACCTCCCAGAACCAAACTGGCCAGAAAGGGAGGTCCACATGGTCAAGGCCCAGCGTGGTGGCCGCATCTGAGCCGGGTCTCGGGGCAGCACGGGGCACACAGGAGCAGCTCCCAGCAGGGTCTGCTGCGGGCTGAGCTGGCCAAGCATGGCCTCCAGGCTCCCAGACGGTGGCCGGCTCTGCTCAGTAGGGTGAGTTTTGTCCTGGACTTGTTTCCCCGTCCTTCCTGACCCACTCCTGGCCTGTGGCTGGACCCTTCTGGTGTCCTCCAGAGGTGCCTGGCGAGTCTTGTTCCTGGGAGGCCCACCCAGGCTTGTCTCTCAGAGGCTTTCACTGAGCTTCGCTCATCCCTGGCCTTGAGGGAAGGAGAAAGTCAGCTTGTCACGGGGTCAGAAAGGCCTGGGGTGGGGTCACACCCCGGTGCAGGCATGGGACTTCCTTTGACACGACAGTGGAGAGTGCCAGGCGGCAGGGGTCGCCTCTGGTCCAGGCTCACAGGCCCAGACAGCAGGAGCCCGAGGCGCGCTGGGGGCAAGCGTCGCGGGTTCTATCCTCTCGGCTCAGCGACGCTGGGTCACCTTGCTACCCCGCTCGCACAGAGGAAACCAAGGGGCACACGGCTGCCCGGGGTCACCTCGCAAGCAAGGGTGGGCAGGACTGGAGCCTGGTGCTCTGAGCTTCCCCTGGCTCAGCCCCGTCCAGCTCCCCCCGAGGGTGGGAAGGACCAAGGGCGCTGCCCAGCCAGAGCTGTGTGTGCCCTCTTTACGCAAGGGGAAACTGAGGCTGGGGACGACAGACTGCCCCGGGCCCCCCGGTTCAGCCCCGCCCCGCCCCCGCCTCGTCCTCCAGCTCACCCTGCCCTGCCAGACCCCGGCTGCCAAGGGCCTGCCTGCCGTCTGTGGGAGAACGGGGTGCTCACAAAGCCACCCCAGAACATAGCCATTTGGTCCTTGCAGCTTTCTGCAAATCCTGAAATATCACCATTTAATTGCTTAATTTTCGGCATTCGCTCGCTTGATTTAGACTAGCCTGGGGCCCTCCAGCCTGGCATATTAGAGAACTTCTTACTTTTTAATAATAATACTTAGCGTTTATATAGTGCGTTTCATGTTCAAAGTACTTTACAGACTTCGCTAATTAATCGGAACGCAACTGCCGCCCTGGGCAGGTTTGACCAAGTTCTCAGGCTTCTAATTGCGAGGGGGGAATTCTTCCCGGGGCCTGACCCCCAGTTCCCTCTCTGGACCCCCGTTTTTGGCCCCAGGCCTTGTCCACAGGCTGGGCCTGTGTGCTGGGCCAGACCCAGGGCCGGCCCCTCCGGGAAGCCCCAGAGGAAAAGACCGAGTGGACGTGCTGGGTGGGCGCACGGGGGAAGCCAGGAAGTTGGGGGCGCCCAAAGCGTGACCCTCGGGGCCTCCCCGAGGAGGACCTGAGTGACGGGCTCTCCAGGCAGCAGGAAGGGCGTCCTGGGCCGAGGGGGGCCGAGAGGCAGCTCAGTGGGCGGTGGGGGCGCACATGGGTGGACGCGGGGCCACACTCCGGGGGGTCGGCCCTTGGCAGCCCCGTGCAGCGGCGACTGGGCTCTCTGGGGGATACCCACGGGCGGCAGCGAGCTCGAGGAGACGGCCGGATCAGGGCAGGTGGAAAGCACAGAGCCGGGGTGACGGGGCAGGCGGTCAGGGTCTGGGCCAGTCGGGCCGGCAGCCCGGGACCAGGCGTGCGGACTCCTGCAGGTGCCGCTGTGGCCGACGTCCCCGGGAGGGGCTTGGTGTGTCCCCAGAGGAATCTAGAAAGAGCTGCACTTGGGAGTCAGCTGGCTGGGGACCCTGAGTGTCGGGCGCTCTGGAGACGGCG
>NW_004567121.1:37417716-37418504 GCF_000260355.1 Condylura cristata
ACCACAGACTTGGTCCCGACGGCGGCGTGGGCCGGGGGACCTCTCGGTTCTGACTAAGGTGCTCAGTGCCAGGCCCAGCGGCTCCCAGCGGAGGCCCGGCTGGCATGGAGAGGGAAGCTGACTGAACAGCTCATAGGACACAGGCCCTGAGCCAAAAAATAACCACTAACTTTTATTGGGTGCTGCGTTCGGACTGCTCTTCGCGCCTCACAGGAGTATGGCACTGACGCCTCCCCACTTCACGTGGTCCCCACTTTACAGGCAGGGAGGCCGGGGCAGCTTGACGCTCTGCCGTGCCCGAGGCCAGGGCGCCGGGCGGCGCCTGCGCCTGTCTGAGCCGTGCCCCGGGGCAGCGGGGTTTTGACTGCGGCCGCCTCTGGCCGGGGCGCCACGGCTCACCGGAGGGCTCAGGAGAGGTGTGTGTGGTGCGTGTGGAGTCCGGAGGACGGTGTGGGCGTGCGTGTGCGAGGGTGTGGTGTATGTGTGGTGTGTGCAATGCACAGTGTGGGGGTGTGTGGTGTCGGATGTGTGTGGAGTGTGGCGTGCGTGTGGAATGGAGTGTCTGTGTTGTGTGGAGGGTGCGTGTAGTTTTGTGTGCAGTGTGTCTGCACTGGAATGTGTCTGTGGTGTGTGCGCAGTATAATGCATGTGTGAAGTGCTTTGTGCACAGTGTGGTGTGTGTGGTGTGTGGCACGTGATGTGCTTTTGGAGTGTTTTATGTGTGGTGCACCGTGTGTGTATGTGGGATGGTGCGTGTCTGTGGTGTGGGATGGTGCGTGTCTGTGGTG
>NW_004567121.1:37419232-37433382 GCF_000260355.1 Condylura cristata
GGGGATGTTGCGTGTCTGTGGCGTGTGGGGATGGTGCATGTCTGTGGTGTGTGGGGATGGTGCGTGTCTGTGGTGTGGGATGGTGCGTGTCTGTGATGTGCCCACCCTGTCAGAGGAGCCTCGAGGTGACCTTGGGTCTTGCGCCCCTTTCCGTGCACCCGAGAAACACCAGGGCGTGTATTTTCCTTGCATCCTGCCATCTGCACTTGAACTCCTCCTGTTAGCCGGGCAGCTGCGGGCCTCTCCTGTCGTGGACACTCAGAATCCGGGGCCAGCCGGGGCCGTTCTGCTAGCCGGTGCGGCTGGCCCCTGCTGGGGTGACCTGCTGCGTAACTAAGCGGGGGCGCCGGACCTGCTTCCCCTTTGCCCCAGGCTCTGCCCCAGCTCCCCAGGGGCCTGGCACCTGCCTGACCCCTGAGAGCAACATGTGAATAAGCCGCTGGGTAGCAGCTGGCGGTGGGCGCCGGCCCGAGCCGGACCTGCCTGCTCCTGCTCCCGGCTCTGCCTGCCCGCGTGTGGCGATCCTCCCTTGCGGGCAGGGAAGCCGGCTCACGGCAGCCCCAGATAGGCTCCTGGGTGGCCGCGTCGGGAGACCCGGACGTGCTGCCCTCCACGCTCCCCGGGTGGCCAGCCCGTCCGTGCCTGACCCTTCTGGCTGCGTGAGGGGGCCCCTTTTCAGGCCTCCGCTTCCACTTCCCAAAGCCTCTTTGCTAGAAAGTTCTCACTCTTCCTCTTGGTGGTCTACACCCATCCACCCTTAGTCCGGAACAATCTTTACCCTGTTCTGAGGCATTTGAGCGCTAGAAAAGAGGATGCCAAGGCTCCCCTCACATCTCCTGAGCGTACAGCGCCCCTCCCAGGCCTGCGGGGTCCCTTCTGCCCACTGCGCCTGGGCTCCTGCTGTGCTGGCGTCCAGACCTCCGTAAGCGGGCGGCGGGTCTGTCCGCGGAGAGGCGCTCGGGACTCCTCCGTGAGAACTTCGCCGCTGGGTCCGGCGAGGCAGGAGAGCAGGGCTCTGGGTGCGGCCCGCAGGCCCTGTGTTCCCGGCTGACCTGGGGCCCAAGGGCACCCCACTCCCCAGCTGTGTGCCCTCAGCTACACCCTCTGCTAAGTCACACTGGCACTGTGAGGGCTGCTCCAGCCTTGCCTGCTGGCATCTGCTCCTGGCGTCCAGGTAACACCCTCGGGGTGCTCAGAAAGATGTGACCGCGTGGGGGCAGATGAAGGAGAGCCATACGCACCCCTTGGGGCACAGGGGGGACCCACAGCGCCACACTTCTTGCCCTCCCCACCCACACTGCGCCAGGACCTGTCAGCCGCCCTGGTCAAGGCCAAGGCGAGAGGTGCTGCGGGTGAGGCTGACCTGACCCGGCCTGGCCGGCGTCCCGCCACACCCACCCTCTCCGCGCGAGGCGAGGCGGCTGCCAGGGAGGAGAGTTAGTCAGCACCCCGCCACCCAGCTGTGCAGCCCTGTTACCTCACAGCCCACACGCCCAGCCGCTGTCACCCACGCAGACACGCAGGGCGACGCCCGGCCCGGCCCGCAGCGACGCCGCACGCCCCGACTCGCCGCTCTGCCCCCCAGCACCCGGCGGCCCTTGAAGCCGCCTGTCCCCCCGGGGGGTGGCTGGGAGCGCACACACTCCCCAGCGGGCCCTGGGGACCGGCCCCCAAGGCCCTGGGGCTGCTTCAGAGGGGGCTGGTCTTCGGGGGGCGAGCTCGCAGCAGCAGCTCTGGGCCCGCACAGCACTGTGAAGTGGGGGGCAGCGCTCTCACTCAGGTGGGGAGGGAGCACCTCGCCGGGGCAGAAGCAAGCGGCACCTCATCGTAGCCTCGGTCTCAGCCTCTGGGTCGGTGAAGATCAACCACAGACTTGGTCCCGACGGCGGCGTGGGCCGTGGGCGCTGGGCCCTTCGGTCAGTGCACGCTGGGTCAGATGGCCAAAGGCAACGGACCCCCGGGGTAGGGTGGGCAGAGCGCGGAAGGAGGAAGGCAGCAGGTCTCTGAGCGCTGACCAGGACAGCTGAGGCGAGGGGGGGGAGCGGGACGCCACGCCGGCCGCCGCGGCCCCGCGCGCTGTCTGCTCGGGGCGCGTTTGGAGTTTTCCATAAGATGATTTTTATGTATTTGAGAATGTTTTCATCCAGATAAGTTTAAATGGACGGCAGGCCAGTGCGTGGCGTGGCTCAGGCCACTCACACCAAGTGACCGGCTGGATTAGGGTGGATTTGGTCACAGCTTTGAAGGGACTCACTCAAGGAATGGGGTGCTCCTTCCCGTGCCCCCGACTGACTCGGAGAGGACCCTCTCGTGGGGTGACCGTCAAGGGGTCCTCCCGCACGGGGATGGCCAGCCGAGGCCTGAGGCCAGGGTCATGGCGGGAAGGCCGCTCAGCGACACAACAGTCGGAGCAGAAGCGTGGGGTGCACAGCGGGCCCCCAGGTGACCCGTGTCGTCCAGCCGAGGGGGCTGGGCACTCACCCGGAGCTGACGAAGAGTTGGCGTCCCCACAGCGGCTGGGGAATTCACTTCGGAGCTGGGGGGCAGATGGCAGAGCCCCCAGAGCCAGGTGGGAAGCGGCTGTCCGGGGACAGGCCTGAGCCAGGGCTGAGCTCGGAGGACTTGGGCGGGAAGGGCGGCAGGGCCCCGGCTGCTGAGGGGCGCTGGGAGGGGCTGGACAGTCCCCACCAGCACACCCCTGGCTGGGGTGGTTCATGGAATCGGAGCCCCAGGAAGGGGCACACCTCGGTGGCCCCCCGGGGCCAAATGTGGTGACAAGCAGCGCTCCCGGGACCTGGTGCCGGAACTTTCCAGGAGGTGGGTGCTTACAGCTCAGCGGTGGCTGGGCCTGGAGGTTGCCGTGAGCAGGGCGGTGACGGCCGGGAGAGGTGGCTCGCTCCAGAGTGACCAAGCAGGGGTCAAGGCCCCTGGGCATAAAGGATGAGTGGGCCGGAAGGAGAAGCCTGTTGTGCAGGCTGAGGTGGAAGGGGCCAGGAGGCAGCCCCCCGAGGACAGGTCAGGGGGACCCCAGTGCGGAGGGGCGGCCCGAGGGGCCACGGGGGCTGGGGCTGGTGGGAGGCCGTGCCCGGGCATCATGGGAAGTGAGCATCATGGGAAGTGAGCATCATGGGAAGTGAGCATCATGGGAAGTGAGCGCGGGGAGAGGGGCGGGCTGCAGGGCCCGGAGAAGGACGCCTGGGCTTCTGCCCCGGAAGGTCTCCGGAGACTCCCACCGGCCGTCTCGCCGGGCTGCTTTTCCATACTTTATGACTTGGGTGTATGAAAATATCAGCCGGGCTGGGGGGCCGGGGGTGACAGACGCTGCCCACAATCTCGTCATCCAACGCACCTGCAGAAGGCGCGCTCGCCCGTGGCGTGGACGGAGCCCGCCCGGGGCCTCACGGCGCCCTGCCCAGACGCGCCTACCGTCAGCCATCAGCAGCGGGAGGGCCCGCGTGCTCGAGTCAGACGCTCAGGGGCGCAAGCCAGGGCCACTCCTGACCCCTGAACCCAGCAAGCACGGCCGCGTGCCGGCCGCCCGCTCTGGCAGCGCCTCTCGGCCGTCGGGGGACCACAGCGCTTCCTGGCGCCCCGCTGCGCCTCTGAGGCCTGGGCACAAGAGTCGCCCAGTGATTCTGCCGCGCAGAACTTGGGCCGCGACTTGCTGAAAGCTCCCGGTGCCGCCAGGCTCCCGCCGGGCTGCCTCGGAGCAGCTCACGCTCTTACTGGAGGGAGGGTGGAGGGGTCTTCCGCCACCCGGAGATCCGGTGGCCTTGCGTTGACTGCACCCCGCGGGTCCGCACCCCAAAGCTACAGCTTCGCCCTCCCCGCTTTGTTTTTGGTAATGAATCGCCCTCTTGACGTCCAGCAGAGCTTTAGTGTGTTCGCGACGACGGAGCCATCACGACCCCCTAGCCCCTCCCGAAGGAGCCCACACCCCCCAGCCGTCACCCCCAGGTCCCACAGCCGCCCCGGCGCTCTTTCTGCTGCCTCGTCCACTCGCGTCGCGTCCGTGAGGGTCCGTGCTCCGCGGCCCTGCGTGGCTTCTCCGGCCGGCACGCTCTTCCCAGGGCTCACCTGGCCGCGGGACGAGCCGGCATCCTGCTTCCCCTGCGGCCAGTCCCCAGCGGCCGCCGGGCCGTGTGTGGGCGTCCGCTCCGCTGACGACAGCGCTTGGGCCGTTGCCACTATTTGGCATTTGGACCCCGCTCTCGGGCGACACATTTCGATTCTCTGGGTCTGCACCCAGGAGAGGACCGCTGGGCTCCTCCTCCAGGAGCCGCCACGCTGTTCGCGAAGCGGCCGCCCCGCTGCGTGGTCCGGCAGCAGTGAGGGGTGCTCTGCCCCCGGCCCCCGCACTTGCTCTTGCTGTGCAGGTGGCTGTGCGAGCAGTGTGCGCTCACCCCACGGCTCCTTTCTATTGCCCAGCGGCTGGTGATGCTGAGCTTGGCGCCGCGGGCTTACTAGCCACTTTGTGTATCTTTTTGGAAGGAATGTTTACCCAAAGTCTTGGCCCGTTTTAAAAACTGCGTTGTTTGTCTTTTTATTATCCTAAGAGTCATAAGAGCTCTTTATCCACCCTAAGTACTGGGTCCTTGTTAAACACACGACTTGCAAATATTTCCTCTTATTCTGTGGGTTGTCTTTCTCTTTCTTGACCGTGTCCTGTGACAGTTTTCAGTGGTGTGCAGCGCACTGTGTTATGACTGACACAATAACAAGATATTTCCCGGGCACGTGATGGCAGCATGTTAGAGATACTGTGGAGCTTGACAAAGTATAATATATCTGTGTGTTTTGCCTCTGTCTTCTCTCTTTTGGGAGTTACACGTCAGAACCCATGGCCTAACTCAAGGTCCTGGAGGCTTATGTTCAGGAGTCTTCCTCAAAGAATTTTATAGTGTCACTGCTTAGGTTTAAAGGTTTTTGATTCAGGGCCCTCCCTGGCGGTGCAGCGGGTTAGGACGCAGCACTGCGAGCCGGCCGCAGCCGCTTCAGTACGAGTTCGATCCCCGCCCGCCCCGGAGGTGACCACAGGGCGCGGCAGACCTCTCCTGACCCGCCCGCTGCTCCCCCCAGCAGTGGACTTTGTTGATCTGCCTGTCCTGCTCCCCACTCTGTCTCTGGTGACTCCTCTTGCTGCCCCTGGATCTCTGGCCTGTACCCCAGTTCTGTGTGCATAACTAAAGTCAGCTGGACTGACTTTCTGTGTACGGCATCAGGCAGCTGCCCAGCTGTCCCGGAACTCTGTGCTGCACAGAATGAATGTCCTCTTCCCGCTGAAGCATCTTGGCGGTGTTGAAAGTCAGTGCGCACACGCAGGCGCTGGTCTGCAGCTCCCCAGGCCTCCCCGTTGAGCTGTGTCCACCCTCACGCCGGTGTCCTACTGTCTTGATTTTTGTAGCTGTGTGATAAGTTTGAATGTAGGAAGTGAGAGTCTTCTGGCTTGGTTCCTCTGGGTCAATGTTGCTGAGAAACTCTGGGTTCCTTGGCTTCCGGTTCAGCTTGTGGGTTTGGCAGTGCCTAGGCTTTGAATCGGATTGCACTGGGTCTGAAAGTCATTTTGGGCGGTAATGGGAATGGTAATTCTTCCCACCCGAAAGCAAAAAATTCTATCTTCTCAGGTCTCCGCTCACTTCAGTGTCTCCCTCGTGCCTCCCGGTCTTTCCTTCCCGTCAGCACGACCGCAGTCCTCGTGGGGCTGTGCACATGCTTGACAGAAGCCTCTCGCCACCGGCCGCTTCCTCAGATGCCTCCCTGCGGCGGACGGTAGGAGGCCGGGACTGCGCGCTCAGCTCCAGCCTGACCTGCGAGATGGGGAGGAAGGCTGCCCTTGGGCGCCCTGGCCCCCCTGACCTGCTGGGGCCCATCTCCTCCCCGTCCGGCTCTGCCTTGGTACACTTGGCCGCCTCCCCGGGACACTGTGCTGGGCCAGGCTGCAGCTCCAGGCTGACTCCAGGCTTCTGTTAATGTTTGCGGAACAAAGCAGGTCCGTTGTCCACGTCTTGGACACCCTTGACCTCCCCCGAGGAGTAGACCGGGAGGCTCCCAGGCACAGCAGACCCCAGGGCAGCCCTGAGGTAAAGCCCCCGGCAGGGGGGAGCACCGCTGGAGCACGAGGTTGTGCCGGCACAGATGTCCTTCCACACCTCCTTCAGACTGACCAACTGGCTCTCACCCAGGTGCTTACATGGGGCATTGTTCGCTCTAGGAGTCCCCAGAGGGGCGCTGAAATGTCTCAATAATAATATATAACTGTGCCATACTTTCTCCTGGGGCTGAGCTCCGAAGTGAGTGTTTGCCACCTCAGGGGACAGCAAACAGTGAGAGCGGACCGGGCCCAGGGAGCCTGGTGTTCAGAGAGCCGCGTCTCTGCCCCGGGGAAGACACCACGCTTCCTGCTCAGGAGGACGAGACGCCAGAAGAGGAGGCGCTGGCTGTGCGGTCACCTGAGCAGCGAGCGCCCAGGTGAGTAAAGACCTGGAAGACGCTGCGAGCCCTCAGCCTGCCTGCCCCTCCGCGCGGGTTCTCACTGCGTTGAGCCATCGGGGAGCCCTGTTGGCCACACTGCCGACACCCCACCCCACCAGCGAGGTACCAGGACGGTGCCAGACACACTCTTTGGCCTGGCTCCTCTCCGGGCGACTTCTCGGCCACCAGACAGTCCAGAGAACGTGCCCCTGGCACGGCCAGGCTGGCTTACCTTCCGGGGCGCCCTCCTCGCGAGGGCGTGGGGCAGTCTGGCCACACACATTGGTCAAGTTCCCGCCACTCTGCTCCCCGCTGCTGACTGCGGGCGTGAGGGTCTGTGGCGAGGACCTGGAGCGGGACAGGAAACCTAAGCCAGCTGTCACCTCCTCATGTCCGCACCCAGAGAGAGGCCGCAGCCGCAGATATAGGGGAGTCACCCCCCCAAAGGCCTAAGAAAATCACCCCACACCCCACCTACGTGCCCAGGAATGCCAGGCGCCATTTTAACATCTCATTTTACAGCCAAGCACCCCAGACCTTGATGGACAGAGCCCCTGACAAGTAGCCGGAAGGAGCCGTGTGTGCAGGGGGAGGCAGAATTCTCCCTCAGTGAAAGCCTGACAGGGAATCTCATTCCATGCAAGAAACAGATGGTCCGGCCAAGGAATGTCCTGTGACCGCGAGCAGGTCTGGGGAACCGAGCCTGACGGGGGAGCAGAGTCCGCAGGGCAGGCCTGGGACAGAGCTGAGGAAATCCCGGGCACAGAGCGAGAAGCCCGGGAGGTGCAGGGCAGGACGGGCAGCAGGTGGCTTGTGCAGGAGGCCCAGTTCAGGAAGGACCGAACCCAGGGGGAACAGAGAAGACAAGAGAAGATAGTGACAAAATCATTCAAGAAAACTCCCCAGCT
Organism: Condylura cristata; assembly: GCF_000260355.1. Classification (NCBI taxonomy): domain Eukaryota; kingdom Metazoa; phylum Chordata; class Mammalia; order Eulipotyphla; family Talpidae; genus Condylura; species Condylura cristata. Next base: position 37,426,612 of record NW_004567121.1, read on the forward strand.
AGAGGGCACCAGGGTCCAGCATGACGTGGACCCCTTGTGGCCGCGGAGTCTCGCCACCGTGGCCCAGACTTTCCTCCCTGGGCCAGGGGAGGCAGAGGCGCCCCCTGAAATGGGGGACATCGAGTTCTCTGGGCTGTTCCTGGTTCGCACGGGTGAGGAGGCTCTGCAGACGCGGTTCCTGGCGGCCAGAACCCCACCCTGTGTGCCCCCACACGCCTTGAGGTGGCCCCCCCCCCGCCTCGGGGTCCCCTGAGAGTTTCCTTGGAACAAAATCTCTCAGGACTCAAATGCAGGGCCGAAGGGCTCTACTAGAGGGGGGCTGCCACAGGGGCCCCAGCCCCCCGCTGCTCCCCGGGGGCTCGCACCTTTGGCTGGAAGGACACTGGTAACACAGATGACCCTCCCCGGCCCCGCCTGGTGGCACACGGTCCCCGAGGAGCAGTGCGGGCGTGTCTCGAGGTGGGTTGAGCAATCCATTCGTTTTCACTCTGGACGGGGCGGAGTGGGGAGACCCAGGCGGGCCCTGCCGACTGTGCGCTGCCTCCCGGAGGCGCCGAGGGTCCCGCTCCAGCAGGGCTTGACCCTGAGTCACTGCCAGGGAGAGGCCCTGAGTCCGGGCGTTGGGGAGAAGCTCGGTTATGTAACAGGAGCACGGTGAGCTGTCCTTGATGTGATTCCCACTCTCCGTAATTATTACTGTTTGACCGACTCAGATAATTCCAACTCAGTAGGGATTGTTTTGCAATCGGGTTGTTCAGATGACAGCAAAGCTCTCTCCCTGCGGGAACCTGAGCCGCCCCTGGTGCGGGCTGCGCGGGGCGGCTGTGAGACCAGCGCCTGCGTGGCCTCACTGCCACGGGGGCCTGTTCCCTCTTCTGTCCCCTGTCTGCTACGGATCTTCTCCGGGGAAGGGTCTTTCATTGTGTCGGACGCTCTTTCTGCATCTACGGAGATGATCAGGTAGTTTTCATATTTCGTTTCATTAACGGGTGGAGCACACGTTGCGTTGCAGACGGCGAGCGTCCTTGCACCGTGGGGATAAATCCCACTTGGTCCTGGTGGAAAAATTAAAAATAAATTAAGTAGTCTCACCTGTACAGTTGTTTCCAGATGTTGAGTCACACAGCCAACTACCTGTAGACCAGGCATGGTTTTCCCACGTTTTGAGTGAGGAGTTAAAGCCCAGAGAGGCCAAGTGACTTGGCCAAAGTCACTCAGCAGAAGAGTCAGGGCTGGCCGGTCTCCTGGCCCCGTGTCATCCCAGGTTGCAGAGAACCCCTGGCTCGCGGCACGGGCCTGTGCTGGGCGGCAGGGAGGCTCGGCTGCAGAAGCTGACGGAGCGGGGCCGAGGGTCAAGCACAAGGCGGGCGTTCTGGCTCCCGCGCTGGCCCGCCGGGCTGTGGGGAGTCGGAGCCTGCCAGCCCCTGGGAGAGGCTCCTGGCGCCATCTGCACAGACGGCCAGACTCACTGACACTTTAAATTAAGATGTGGTTTTCCTTCTGATTGTAGCAACACGACAGTTATAAAAAGCTTGAAAATACAAAGAACTATGAGGAACACTATAAACGACACTCACATCTCTATTAACGTTAGGCATTTCCTTCCTAGGGCTTTTTCATGGCAAAATGGGCATTTCTTTTTTTGTTTTTAAAAAGACAAGATTGTGCCCTCCCTGGTCACACAGCAGGTTGAGACACACCAAGCTGGCTGCAGCTGCTGCAGCGCAAACCCCAATCCAGCCCTGAGGTGACCACATGGCGCGGCAGACCTCTCCTGACCTGCCCGCTGCTCCCCTCAGCAGTGTACTTCGTCCATCTGCCTGTTCTGCTCCCAGCTCTGTCCCTGGTGAATCCTCTCACCCTCCGCATCTCTGGCCTGTACCCCAGTTCTGTATGCACAAATAAATAAATCTTAAAAATAAATAAATAACAGGCTGAGATCATGCTCTACATGGTTTGAGTTCTGAGGGGTTTCTCTCTCATTTTAACTTATTTCACGATTCTTTTCCCGTGACTCTACTCTCTGAAAATGTGTTGTTTTTTAAAAAGATTTATTTATTGGCCCTCCCTGGTGGCTCAGCGGGTTAAAGCACAGCACTGAGAATCTGGGGCCGCTTCCGCATGAGTTCAACTCCCGCCAGCCCCGGAGGTGACCACATGGTGTGGCAGACCTCTCCTGACCCGCCCGCTGCTCCCCTCAGCAGTGTACTTCGACCATCTGCCTGTTCTGTTGCCCACTCTGTCTCTGGTGAAGCCTCTCACCGCCCCTGAGCCTCTGGCCTGTACCCCAGTTCTGTATGCACAAATAAATAAAATCTTTAAAAAAAGATTTATTTATTTATTCATACAGAACTGGAGTACAGGCCAGAGATGCGGAGGGTGAGAGGCTTCACCAGAGACAGAGCGGGGAGCAGAACAGGCAGATGGACGAAGTACACTGCTGAGGGGAGCAGCGGGCAGGTCAGGAGAGGTCTGCGCGCCATGTGGTCAGCTCCGGGGCAGGCGGGGCTCGAACTCATGCGGAAGTGGCTTAAGCTTCTTAGTGCTGTGCTTTAACCCGCTGCACCACCAGGGAGGGCCTGAAAATGTGTTATTTTTAAATGGTGCAATATTCCCACACATGCAAACAATGTTTGATTTGTGTCTTTACAAAAACATAGAAATGAACTAAATTAAGAAAGAATGAGGAACAAGTATATGGTTGTATCCATTTCCAAGTATGTGAACATGTCTTATTGAAAAAAGACAACAACTTCATTTAGAAAGTACACACATGCTAACAATTGAGCAAGAGGTTTTTGACTAAAAAACAGCCTCTTTTCCTACAAACTCTAAACAACTGGTCATGGAGCCTTTAGAAATAAAATCTATTAATCAAGAGCCAGTAGAAGAGTTTGCTAAATGGTGAATCTCTAGAAATAAATTCATTTAAATCAGGGACTTATAAAATGCGATAGGGCACCATCATTATTACTGAATGCAGTCTCTGTGGTTCTAGCAAATATAACAAGATCCAGAAACTATAGAACTGGTTCGAACCTTGGAAAACAAGAGATACGTTTGTCTAATTTTTGCTGATGATATAACTGTGTACTTTGAAACCCAAGAAATTAGTAAACATGATTAGAATTAATGAGTAGTTGTTGACATAACTAGAGATAAGATAAATATACAAATATCAACAGCTTCTCTATCCTGGCATTCAGTAACTAGAAGTGGAAGGGAAATTTTTATTACAGAATCAACTAAGACTATTAAGTACATAGAAATAAAATGTACCAAGAGGGGCCCTCTCTGGTGGCACGGGGGTTAAAGCGCAGCACTATGAACTATCGCAGCCACTGCAGCTCGAGTTCAAGTCCCGGCCAGGCAGGTGACCCACAGGGCGCGGCAGACTCCTGTCCCGCCCGCTGCTCCCCTCAGCAGTGTGCTTCAGTCCATCTGCTTGTTCTGCTCCCCACTCTGTCTCTGGTGAAGCCTCTCACCCCTTATACCTCTGCCCTGTACCCCAGTTCTTGTATGCATAAGTAAATGAATCTTTTTTTTTAATGTTTTAAAATAAATAAAATGTAACAAGAAAGAAGTTCTTACATAAAAAAAAATAAAATGTTCTCAAATGGTATAAACCAAGACTTGAATAAAAGGAAAGCCATACCCTACACTTGGATAGGAAGATACAACGTTTATTTAATGTTCCCCTTGCTGGGATGAATTTGTACACTTAGTGCAATTCCAACTAAAGATTCCGAACTGAGTTTTTCCTTAAGAGTGAGTAATTGGACAAAACAATCATAAAGCTTACTTGGAAAATAAATTCCTTTTTGTAAAAGGTTCGAGGAATTTGCATGACTAGCTAGGACTTACCAGCAAGCCAGTCTATTCAACACAGCTCTGGCATCCTAAGAGCATGCTGGACCTAGAGCCAAATAAAGAAAGAACGAGAGCCTCGTATGTTCCAGACTATAACCGATAAAAGTGGCCTTTCACTCCGGGAAAAGATAATTGCTGCTCAGCCTGACAGCGGACACAATAATCAACACCAGATACCTAAATATAAAAAGCAAAATAATGAAATCCCACAAGAAAAGGGTTTTTTTTTTTTTTAGGAGACTACATAGTTTAGCAGTAGGAAAACAGTTTTTCTGGAGTAAAAACTCAGAAGCCAGTTGGTAAAAAAGAGAGATGGTTGTCAACATTAAATCCTTTAAAACTGCTTACGTCAAAAGACGCTTTCAACAAGGTGTGTGCTATAGATCTGAAACTCAAGGACAGACAGTAGCTTACAACCTGCTAAGCCAATCACCCAATCAAAACTGGATGACGGGCAGAGAAAAGCAATTCACAAAGAGCAAATCCGAAGACTACAGGCAGTTTTTAAACGTCTCCTCAGCTCTAACAGCAAAGGAAAAACAACTTAAGCGAACGGCGAGATAATCCTTCACAACTGTAAAACCAGCAAAATTTAAAATAGCAACAACATCTTTTGCTCCTGGGGATGTGGGGATATGAGCAGTCAATGACTAGTTACAGTTTAATTGAGAGACAATCTGGCAACATCTATTAAAATAACCTGACAGATTCTCTAGCCCAGCAGCTCACGGACCCAGAGGCCTCCACACACGCTTTATAGGCAACAGAGCCCTGGAGACTGTGGGAACCAAGTGGCGACGCACCAGCAGGAAAAGGCGGAGTAGAACACCGCGACTCTCGCCTTAGAATTTTATGTAACCATGAATGAGATTAAATGGGCGCCCTGACGGTTGACTTCTTTGCAAAAACAAGGATGCCAAAGGAGACATAAAATATGACCTGTTTTTGTAAACAGTATCCTTAACAGCTCATCCGGGCTTGCATCTGGTCGTGCAGGCTGAGAGCGGCAGGGCGTTAGCAGGGCGCAGCGAGCTTCCGTGGGTGAAGAGGGAAGAGGAAGAGGCCCAGAGAACTGGCCGCCGCCCGCGGGGAAGTGCGGCTGGTGTGTTCTGGGTCCCTCGCCTCGGCCTAGACCGCGGGGGGGTGTCCAGCGAGAGTCGCCATATCTGGAGATAAATCCTGGGGTGTCCGGGAGATGTAACGCGTCAGCTGAGCTCACTGCGACTCGGAGCAGGCCTGGACCACAGGTCCTGTACGCTTCTTTAGTGACAAGCCGACGGACTCTCACTCTGTCCCCTCGTGTGTGAGAAACGTGTATGCCACCACCTGCCACTCCACACGCCGCTTCTCGTTGCCATCCCCCTCCCCCGCCACCCCCCGGAATGGCTGCTGCCAAGGGCCCCCGACTCAGGTTGCTCAGCCACTGGCAGCCAAGAGGGGCCTCTGGGTTATGGGCCTGTGTCAAGACGGAACCACAACCAGCCCTTTGCCGCGGGCGCACGCAGGCACAGACAGGTCCTGCGGAGTGGGGCTGGGTGGCCACGGGGTGAGGAAGCGGCTGGGCAGGCGGGCAGGAGGACCGCTGGGCGAGAACCCAGAGAGCGCCGTGCTCTCGCGACCCCCCAGCCCCAGCCGCAGTGCCACGAATTTGGCCGGTGCCCCAGGGACCTTTGAGGTGTCCCCAGGAGCCCCCAACGTGGCCTAGCGGGTGCACGGCAGCTCAGGACCCGGGGTCAGCCATGCGAGCTGAGCTCCGTGGGGCGGTCCTCCGGGCCGAGCCTGGCTCCTCGAGGCCAGGTCACTCAGCTGCTGGGCCTCTGGCCACAGGCCCCTCGTCGCCCGAGGCTCGTTTGAGCTTGGCAGAAGGACCCCAAGGCCAAGAGCTGGAGCTGCAGAGTCTCTTCAGGCCCAGCCCAGAGCTCACTTCATTCCTGCCCAGGTCCGATTCAGGATGTGAGGAACAGACTTCACTGCTTCACGGGAGGCCTTGCCAAGGCCTGCGGCCATTTCTGCTCAGCGGAAACAGTGCCCTTCCGGCCAGGGGCGCGGGGGCGCAGGGGGGCGCGGAGGGTGATTCCGACTCCCGACAGAGCATTTTGCCGAAGGGGACGGCAGAACACCTACCAGAGCTCAAGTGCCTCCTCCCCTCCTGTACCCGGAGCTAAATGTCAGGACTGTTCCCCTCTGCGAGTGGCAGGAGCGAGCAGGAGGCTGCTCCAGGGGTCACGTGTGCCTGGGCAGGACCGGCCAACTCCGGCTGAGGCTGGGAGCTCTGCGAGCCGGCAGCTGAGCCCCAAGGGCGTCTCGGCCGGTTCCTATGGACGGACGACAGAATCAGCTCCAGCCCACTGCGGGCGCCCAGGGAAGGGCAAGCGCGGCCGGGGTCCCCCCCTCGGGGTGTTGGGTCCCCCCGCGTCCCCCGCTCGGGGTGTTGGGTCCCGACCCCCGTCCCCCCCTCGGGGTGTTAGGTCCCGACCCCCGTCCCCCCCTCGGGGTGTTGGGTCCTGACCCCCGCCCCCCCCTCGGGGTGTTGGGTTCCGACCCGCGTCCCCCCCTTGGGGTGTTCGGTACCGACCTGCGTCCCCCCCTTGGGGTGTTCGGTACCGACCCCCGTCCCCCCCCGGGGTGTTCGGTACCGACCCCCGTCCCCGCCTCGGGGTGTTCGGTCCCGACCCGCGTCCCCCCCTCGGGGTGTTCGGTACTGACTCGCGTCCCCCCCCTCGGGGTGTTGGGTCCCGACCCGCGTCCCCCCCTCGGGGTGTTGGGTCCCGACCCGCGTCCCCCCCTCGGGGGGTTGGGTCCCGACCCGCGTCCCCCCCTCGGGGTGTTGGGTCCCGACCCGCGTCCCCCCCTCGGGGTGTTGGGTCCCGACCCGCGTCCCCCCCTCGGGGTGTTGGGTCC
>NW_004567121.1:37433661-37435710 GCF_000260355.1 Condylura cristata
GGTACTGACCCGCGTCCCCCCCTCGGGGTGTTCGGTACCGACCCGCGTCCCCCCCTCGGGGTGTTCGGTACCGACCCGCGTCCCCCCCTCGGGGTGTTCGGTACTGACCCGCGTCCCCCCCTCGGGGTGTTCGGTACTGACCCGAGCCCTCCGGCGCCTAAGAGCAGCAGTGACCCCCCCCCGCTGCAGCGCTTGCCCTGGGGGCGACACTGATGGCGTGGCCGGGGCCCCCATCTCAGCTCAGGCGCTCTGCGCCAGCAGCCCCCACTTGCTGGTGGGGTGGTGGCCGCCTGGGGCCTCCAGGGCAGCAAGGGGCGCAGCTGGTAGCCCTGCTCAGTGGCCTCTAGCAGGCCTCGGCTGCGGCGGGCACCCGCGGTTCCAGCGTAGTGGCGGGCTCAGGTCCCTCCCTGCTCCCCGACGGCAGCGGGGAGCCCTCAGGGCACTACATGAGACTAACAGTCATCACCATCGCCGCTGGTGGGCTCTTGGGCCACGTGGCCGTCTGGAAGCGAGACGGCGGCCGAGAAACGTTTCCAGAGGCGCTTAGCCGCTGCCGCTCTGTGGTGGGCGCTGACCCTGAAGCCAGGCCGCGGGCGTTCTTAGAAACTCAGCTGTTGACCTGAGCCAAGAGCTTGAGCGCCACGCGAAACACTGACGTGACGCTGGCGACAGGCCCCAGCCACACGCCCGATTCTGCCCTCCTGGGGGAGAGAAGAGTCTCCCGTTATCTGCTCATAACTAGTGTTTATTTAAAAAACCTGAAACTCCCAGGAGACTTTGCCACAGCTACAGTTTCAGACCTTTAGATAATAGCAACTAAGTTTTTTTAATCTTGCAATACAAGGCCTGCAGCCATGTTTGATGAACATTTCCCCTCTCCCTTCTCTCTGCTCCCCCTTCTTCATTCCCTGGCTTGCACACACACCCCCATTCCGAAGCTGGAAGGTCAGACAGGGGTCAAAGGCTACCAAGAGAAAGGACAGCTGAAGGAAGGCTCCCAGTGTCCGGGCACACGCCCGCACACGGCGGCGAGGACCCGCTGTTCCCCCGGAGCCGGTCTTTCATGGTGGGGAGGGAATATTCATTTATGTGACTGGATGCCCGTCCGCGTTGTTCTGGGGGAAATGCCAGACTGGCGGCAGCACCCTGGCCTGACAGCACCAGCTGCGCCTCCCTCACTGCCCGCCTGCCCCCACCGCTGCTTGCCGAGCCCGAGGAGCACCGGCCTGCGCAGGTGCGGGGCTGCTAGCCCGGGGCCCAGGGGCCACTGAGAAGGCCAGGGAGGGCCTCCCGGTGGCGCAGCGGGTGAGAGCGCAGCGCTGTGGCCTGGCGCAGCCAGGTGAGTTCCAGCCCCGGCCAGGGAGGGACCCCAGGGCGCGGCAGAGCCCTCCTGACCCGCCCCTGCCCCCTCGGCAGTGGGCTTCGTCAGGCGGCGTTCTCGGCCGAGGCCTGGCACACCTGCCCCTGCGTGGGCGCCGTCTTGCCGAGCTCGGAGGGCCTGAGCGTCCGGCTCCTCTGGCGGAGGCTGGGACGTGGGGGTGGCTCAGTGCGGGCTGGGTCCCTGGAACCCCAACTCCGTCTACACCGAGCCACAGACCACACTGGAACATGCTGCACCCGCCGGCCGGAAACCCTGACACCCGTGCAGCCACGAGGTGTGCTTCCCTTTCGGTTGTCTCAATTAGTGTCAAAGAAAAGCATCTGGGAGAACATCATGTTGTGTGAAAGCAGGTCTTTGATCAAAGAAGAATGTTTGGTAAACTCGCCCCGAGTTAGGCTAATTGGTTTGGGGCAGAGAGCATCTCCTGCCATCCAGCTGCTGTTAAATTAGTATTGGCCAGGACGTTTGAAGTTCAGAGGATTCTCAGAGGAGAAGCCATTTGCATAATTGGCCTCAGTGGTGTTCCCAGCCTGATTCCTGCATCCAGCCCTTCTGGAGAGATGAAAGGGCACTTTCCCTGGAACGGGTCTGGGTCGGCTGCCAGTGGACAGGCCTGGAGACTTCCAGCGGCGGCCTCCGGCCTCCCGGTGAGGACCCGGCGCGGACGC
>NW_004567121.1:37436978-37438047 GCF_000260355.1 Condylura cristata
CCCGCCTCGGGCCCTGGTGTCAAAGCCCAGTGCCGGGAGTCACCCGTCTCCTTGCCCACCTGACCTGCAGCTGACGCGTGACGAGCGGTTTACTTTTAGGGATTCCTCTGCTGTCCTCTTTTAAGCTGCTTTCTAGAAAAATCATGTGAAGACTTTATGTACAGTTCAAAAGTTAGCAGATAGGCAACTCAGAAATAGGTATCTTTTGAGTTAACTAGTGACGACATAAGTGTGTATATATGCATATTGTATCATGTAAGCGCAGACAGTATTTGAGATACAAGTTCAAAGACACTTATGACACGCATGTAACTTTGTGACTAGCAAGTGTCATGTATGCTCCGCTGCTTCCTTCTGCCAGGGAGGGCGATTTCCTACCTGCCCTACCCCTCTTGCCTCTCCTTGGCCAGATGAAGAACTACATTAACCTCAGACAGATTAGCAGGAGAAAAAAGCAATTTAATTGCAGACATTGGGAAATCTACAAAGATAGAGGGACTTTGAAGAGGGCAGAGTGGGGCATATATGTGTGGTCCTGGAGGGAGCAGGGGGCGGCCTGGGATTCTCGGGGCAGGAGGCCGTCACACAAGCTGGAAAGGCGGCACTTGGCCACCAGCGTTGGCTGCGTCCTGCTGAGGACAGTGGACAGAGGGGGCTTTTGAAAGCCAGACGTTGCAGGGTCCTCCTGCCCACCACACCTAACTCAACAGTGCCGCGTCAGCTGTGGGCACAGCCGCTTCCCAACGCGTCCCTGTCTGAGTTCTAGGCGGTCAGGCCCCGGGCAGTTTAAGGGGGAGCGGGGTCCTCCCTGAGCCTTTGGGCCTGACAGGCTTCAGCCTGAATGACCCACAGGCCAGAGCAGACATCCTGGGGCAGCCTGCCCTGATCTCCGCCCCCGGGGCCCTGGGGGACTCTCCCAGGGCAGATAGGGACCTTTCCTTCCTTCCTAATGCCACACCTGCAACCTTTTCCTTCTGACAGGTAAGGACACCTGCCCCAGAGAGCCTTGTCTGTCCGCAGAATCAGAGAGGTGGTGGGCCCAGGACAGCTTACCTTCCAAGGAGGACCA
>NW_004567121.1:37439412-37441103 GCF_000260355.1 Condylura cristata
CAAAGCAAGCAGTGGGGAGTTTCCTAAGGCCGAGCCTGAGCTCCTAGCACTTCACCCCCAACTCCTTGCGGGGGGCCGTGATGTAAGGCAGGAAGGCACGCCGTCAGGGCCCGAGAGCTGCCCCACGGAGGGCTCAGGACGTTCCGTGGGGGGGTCCCCACATTCCAGAACGGAAACACTCATAAAAACCAGCCCTGCTCCAGCGTGGCAGAGCCAAGGCGGGAAGGGGCCTGGGAGTCGCTCTCCGTCCGCAGCCGAGTCGAAGCCGCTCGAGTCGTCTGTGACCCCGGGGCCCGCTCCCGGGACCCCACTCTCAGGGTTGCCTTTCCACACCCCCTTCTCCGCCAGCAGGAGCCCCCCGACACACGGACCCGACGGAGCCACAGACACGCCCTCTGCTCTCTGGGTGCCACGTCGCTCCACGTTAACATCTCAAGTCTCAGCGTCGCCAGCTTTTTGTGTCGCCAGGTAAGTTGCGACATCAGACGGCCCTTCCCGCCGCCCCGACCCGGTGTCTGAGTGTCCACCGCGCGCAGGAGAGCAAGGGTCGCCTGCTTCACCATCAGTGCTTTCCATGCTCTGACAGGGGCTCCATAGCCCCAGCATTCACCCCCGAGTCTCAGTTAATAGGAACAGCCCTGCAATCAGCCCAGGTCCCCAGACCCCCATGGTTCCCCCGCCGTCCCCTCATCCCCAGAGGGGAGCGCCCTCAAGGCCTGGGCTCGCTTTGCCCACCCTCCCTGGGAGCTTCGGGGAGGGATGGACGTGTCAGCAAAACAGCCTTCCGAGGCCTCTGACGCTCTCGCTATCCGGTTACCATCTATTAATTCTCTCAGGAGGTAACTGACAGGCGGGGGAGAGCCTCTCCTTTTTTCTCAGGAAGAAAGGAGCCTTGGGCGCGGCCAGTGGCTTCCTGGGGTGGCGCTCACTCACAGCTAGGTGCAGGACAGTGACGGCCCCTCAAGCCACCGGGCCTCAGTTTCCGCGGGAGGAGGCACCTGAAGCCTGCGGGAAGCCCCCAGCAAGGGCCAGGCGCAGAGGTCCGTGCCCATCCCGGAGCTCAGGCAGCCAGAGCGAAAGCCAGGGGAGCATGCTGGCCTTCGCCCGGACCCCGCCCTGGCGTGTCCTGCTGGCCTGTGGGGTCACTGCGCGAGCCCCGGAGAAAACGCTGGGCGTCCCCACACCAGGTGCACGCTCACTGGAGACATGGCCGGCCGCTCTGCCCGCCAGGACTGAGAGTGGCGGTCATCACGCTGCCTCCGTTACTGGCAGGGAGAAGCCAGGACTTCTAAGATTGACATAAATGAGCTTCTTGAACTTACAAAAAGACCACTTTCTATGACTATATCTGCCTTTGTTTCTGCTTGTATGGAAATTAAATTTTTGCCTTTTCCTGCAAAATTACCTTTTATAGTCTACTGGGTGATGATAATCATACTTTGTGCTTTTGCAGGGCCTTTCATCCGGGCATCTCAAAGCACTTCATAAACTTTAATTAATTCTTGCAACAAGCCCCGTGAGGTAGGTAAGTATTATTATCCCCATTTTACAGATAAGGAGAGCGAGACATTGAGAAGTCAAGTAATTTGCCGAAGGCCCCAGAGCAGTTAGCAGCTCAGTCTGAACAAGACCGCAGAGCGCCTGTCTCGGCCCCGCCCGCCGGTGGGGCTCCCCGCTGCTCCCCCCGCAGC
>NW_004567121.1:37442538-37457901 GCF_000260355.1 Condylura cristata
GACCCTAGCCCCAGGGACACTATCCCTGAGGGACCCTGGCCCCAGGGACCCTACCCCTGAGGGGCCCTGGCCCCAGAGACCCTAGCCCTGAGGGCCCTGGCCAGCTTTCTGCTGCTTTCTCTCTGAGAACCGCCATTCAGCATCGAGTCTTGCAGCTCTGCAGACCAGCGCTCCCTGCCCGTAGGCCGGCTCCTCTCCGGGACCCACCTGCCAGTCTGAGTCTACGGTAGAGGCCCTCGTCAGGGTCAGGCGCACTCCAGGTCTAGGCAGCTGGGTGGGGCCAGCCCCCCTTGGATCCGCCCTTCCCTGCCCAGCAGACAGGCGGAGGCCCTGCCCGCCTCCCACCCCAGGGCCTCCCACCCGGTCCCGGTCCCGGGCAGCAGGGGGTGAGGCGGTGCTGCGCCTGCAGCCTGTGGGCAGGAGGCGAGGGCCAGCGGGCTGGGCAGGGGGTCCGGCTGAGGAGGGACGGGGGACACAGCCGCTTGGTTTCTGCTCTGGGCAGCCTTTCCGGGGTCACCTACACAGGGGTCCAGTCCTGACTCAGCAATAGCCAGGGGGTCTGGCACGTTGGCCACCTGGCCTCCCAGACCGAGCGTCCTGGGCACTGCCTGGAGTCAAGCCCAGGGCCCCTCTCCTCCCGCCCCACCTCCCCGCCACACACTGCGGCACAGGCAGTGACACACCCTGCCTTGCCTAGGTGGCCCGGCGGCAGCAGGTGCCTCCACTTTCCAGAGGAGCTGCTCGTCAGAGGAGACGTGTGCCGCCGTCACGCTGCCCCCGGCTCTGCCCGTGGGCACCCCAGCCTAGAGAGTGGGCGCAGGCGCCTGCCAGCAGCTCGCACCCCCGTGTCCGGTCTTCAGCTCCCGGGTGGGTCTGCCGCCTCCCAACCTGGGTTGACCTGAGCCAGTCCCTCGGCCAGCGAGTGTCCCTGGGCCTAGCAAACCGCGGACCGGCTTTGGCCAACCTGCCCAAGTCCAGCCTGAGGGCCCAGTCCCCCGCTGTCTGGCCAGTCTGCCTTACCTGTTTGCACAGCAGCTGAGCTAAGTAAATATTTTCTAAGTTCACGTGCTCAGGTGACCTGGGGACTCCCACAGTCCGGGCCGTCCTCCCTTCCCTCAAGGGAAACAGGCAGCTTCGCCACTGTGTATCCTCCTAGAAGCTTCTGGGCCCGGGCGGAGGGTGCGTGGGTAAGAACAGGAAGGTGCGCCTGGGCCCAGCGCGAAATCTCCGTTCAAACCAGGTCGGGAAACACGGGGAATCAGCCCAGGGCAGCCCCAGCTCGCCAGCCAGACGGCCCTCGCGCTCCGGCCCGGCAGTGAGGAGCCCTGTCTGTGCCCTCTCACATCAAGTTCACATCAGGAAACCCCGTGAGGGCCTGAGGTTAAGCGGGAGGTGCCCAGAGGGGTGAGAGATGGCGGGAGGGAGAAAGGCAGCGCTGGCCTTTAAACCGCGCGACGTGGATACTCGCAATAAGGCCGCGGGCCAGAGGGCGGCCGATGAGACATCGTGATCGCAGAAGCTGCGACGCACCTGTCGCGGGGTTTGGAAGGTGCAGGCTCAGAGGACAGGTCACCTGAAACCCCGCCAGCCCGGCTGGTAACCCGCTTCCCGAGTCCACCGAGAACCCCGCGCTCCTTCCCTCTATTTGGAATGTGCGGTGTCGTTATTTGGAATCTGGGGTGCGTCTTCTATCTAAACGCTGCTGGGAGCGGTCGCCAGTGCCCACAAACTGAGTGATTTTGCAACAGTACCCACGGTGGTTAAAAAGAACAGAAAAGAATGGTCCTGGCTTTCCTGACCTCGCCAGGCCGGGGTGCAGAATAGCAAGAGCTTAAACCTCGAGGTCTCACCCCTACGCCCCGCTCACCCAGCACCCCCAACCCCCGGCCCCCAGATCCTCCCCGTCTCAGACCCTTGAGCAGCTGGTGGCACGGCCGTCTGCTAACTCCTGCCCCCTAGGCCTGCCTTGGGCGCCGCTTACCCCTGCTTTGGGGACGCAGGGGTAAAGCAGTGGAAGCTGCCTCAGACATCGAGCGGAGGAAAGTTAGGTGTCGTCCCGGCAGATAACGCTTCGGTGTCTGTCATTCCTGCTGATGCCAGCATGGGAAATTCCAGAGCTCGGGGTATAGGGAACAGAGTGGCTTCCGCTTCCCCTTCCCCTTAATCTGGCCATGCAGCGCACCTTGATGATCAGCTGCACCCTTGCCCTGCAGCGGTGGGTCCAAAGAGGTTTTTTGTGGGTGATTATCTCGAGCCAGAAGCCTCGGACTGCACTGTGTCCTGCTGTTAGATGGGAACCATGGAATTTCCCTGAGCTTTGGTTTCCTTGTCTGTGGCATAGTTCCTGCTTCGTTGAGCTGTGGCAAGAGTTAAGGAAGACCCAGCCAGCAGAGACTGGAAAGTTCTCGGTGAATGTCAATTATGTAAACAAGGAAGGTGCCGCGTGGCTTCAGGGTGCAGATGTCCCAGGATTTGTTGGAGTTTTCGTTATGGCCAAATGAATAATTATGTGATTGTTTAGACCGGTTAGCACTGCAGTAATGTTCCTCCCTAAGCAGGGGAACTCAAAAAGAAGAACCCAGAAAATAAGACGAGTTCCCAAGTGTCTTGCTTGTTTCAAATTCTGAAATATTTTGGAAACAACCTAAGTGCCCAGCAGCAGATGACTAGAGAAAGAAGATGTGGTGTGGATAGAGGGGAATGCGACTCGGCTGTAAAAAGGTAAAAGTACCGCCACTGGCAACAATGTGGTGAAGCTGGAGGGGCCGTGGTAAGGGCATAAGTCAGAAAGAAAAAGACAAATAGATGATTTCACTGAGATGCAGAGCAAGGAAACACAGCAAACGAAGAGACAAGCCCAAGCCCAAGCAAACCCTAGAAGTCTGACTGCTGAACTGAGGTTACCAGACGGGTGGGCGGGGGCTGGGCCCAGCGGGGAGGCCCGTGACTGCGCTGTCCGCGCAGACCAGGTGTGACGAGACACACGCACAGGTCGAGCTCGCTGGCTGACGGGGGCCCCGCCGGGCAGTGTGACGCTGCACACACAGGGAGCAGCCGGCCACGCCAGCGCGCGCTGTGTCGAGGGCGCATGCTCACCCTTGACGCCGGCTCCCGGGTGTCACCAGAGCGGCACGGGGCAGGAGAACACACCTCTGCTTGCTATTTCTGTACTCCTAAACCGACATTGCTCTGAAGTAGAAAGCCATGTTTAACAAAAGGTGACGACTGCCTCCACTCAGACCCTGGCCACAGCCCCAGGGACAGGCCCGGCTCTGTGCTGATCCCGGAGAGGGAGGGGAGGGGCTGGGGCGGCCATCACCTCGGCCTGGCAGCAGCCCCGCTGAGCTGCTTCCTCCGACTCAGAGGCCCACATGCAGGAGGTGCCCGCCCCCGGAGGACCGGCCCAGCTCCTGGCCCCAGCGGGAAGCAGGTCCCGTCACGGGCTGGCTCCTGCGACCCCAGCTCCAGGCTGCGGAAGCCGGTTTGTGGCTTGAACGCATGTTCAGATGAGCTGGGCTGGGGATGACCCCGGGGCGGCTCCTTATCGGCCCCAGGGTGCGGGTCGGCAAGGACACCCAGGACGCGCCCCGCCTGTGGGCCTCTAAGCCTTCAGCACCCAGGACCGGATGAGAGTGGTCTGGGCAAGACAACCCCGCTGACTTCAATAACCCTCAGAGGAAATGAAAGAGCAGAAACGAAAATGAAAAAATTAAAGTGACATCAGCACTCTGAAGACCTGGCGCGTCCTCTCCCGCCTTGGCGTAGGGAGGCCTGAGCGGCCGCCGGAGCAGGGGCCTCTCCCCGCCACGCCACATCTCCAGGGACCAAGGCCTGGCATCCCCGGGCAGCTAAGCTGACTGGCCCAGGTGCCCCCGCATCCGGCCCCCGCATCCGGCTCCGGTTCCAAGCCCAGGCTGCTGGTGATTCGTGGACCTCCTCCTCTTTGGCTGAAGCAGCAACGGCCTGGCCCATCTGGCGTTGCTGGGAATCTCTCTCTGCGCTCACTCACCGGGAGCCATCACCGCTGGCTCTCGGCTTTGCGGTTATAAGCTAGGACTCTCTCCATGAGCCCGCGCAGATGAATTATCAGCAGCGACAGCCCTGATCTCTGAGCGTAATTTGGCCCTGAGCGAGAGCGGAGACGTCATCGGCGGCCCCAGGTGACCCGCTGCTCAGACTAGCCGGGGCCCGGTCACACCGCAGCCTGGCTCCGGTTCCAAGCCCAGGCTGCTGGTGATTCGTGGACCTGCTCCCGGTTCACTTCTTCTGGAAGCGGGTGGCGAGCCGGCACCGCCAGGCGCCGCAGGCAGCTCTGCTCACGGCTGGGGGCAGCCACCCGGCTCAGGGGTGGTGTGTGCCCCGCATTCCTCAGATCCCGAAAAGCCCCGAGACTCGGCCCTCCCGGCCTCCACTTCACAGATGAGGGATCCAGGTGCGGGGTAGGGAACAGCTCGGCTGGAGACTGGCTCCAGTGGCCGCCCGGGCTCGCGGCCAGGCCTCCCGACGCCGGCTGGCTGGGCGGCTCCAGGAGGGCGCCTTGTGGCCCCGGGCGGGCGCGCCGGGCCAGGGCTGGGACACACCGCCTCCCGCCTTTGCAATTAGGCCAGGAGGTGCATCTCCCCTGCCGTGGCGGCCACAAGGCTGCTCTGTGATGTCACTGGGAGGTGTCACGTGTGACCTCACGGGGTGGGAGGGGGCCGCACACCTCCCCCGGGCTGCAAATCTGCAGCTCAGCATCTTTCCAGGCCCTTCACACAGGCCCGTGTGTGCTTCACAAAGGAGAGGCGCAGATGACACTCGCGCGGAGTAATGAGGGGTTGGTTTTACGAGCAGGAAGAGCCGTCTTTGTCCGGCAGCATGGAAAGTGGTTTTTAAGTGAAAATTATGTCATTGGGTGGCTCTCTGACTCCGGCGATTCACGACACCTCATGAGGGTACCGGGGCGCTTTCTTCCAGAGGGAGGACCCAGCCGAGGATACAGCCTGGGGCCCAGGGAGCCGCCCCCACTGGCTCCTGCAGTGCTGAGTTAACAGACTTCGCAAGGGCGGCCCTGTCCTGGCCAGATCCCTGTGCGGAACAGTCCATGCCATTCAGCGGGGAAGTGGCAGCTGGCGCCAGGCAGGCCCGACGCAGCGGGGAGGCCCGCGAGGGGACCGCGAGCGGTGAGTGCGGTGGTCAGGAGCAAGGCCTCTCCGCAGTGGCTCCGCACAGGTGATGTCCTGCCGGCCTTGGCCTCCGGCGGCAGAGGCGGGCTTGGCTATTTAAGTTGAAAATCAGTGTCATCGAGTGAAATGGGCTGTCTCGGCCTCTCGAGCCACGTTGCCAGGGCCCAAGGGGCACGGGCCGCTCGCAGCTGGCGGCAAAATGTCCCTCCCCAGATGTTTCAGCATATCCCTCATGCGTGGAGTCAGAGGGATCACGCACGGCCTCTCATGCTGTGCTTTGTGGTTTTGGTCCTGGGAATCATGACGGAATTATTACAAGCATAAAAATAAAATGCATATAATGCATAGCACTAGAGATGCCTATATATGAAAATAGAAATTAATCTCTAAAAGCACTATATTCTTCCAGGTGATTCCTAGGGCCTGTCTGCTTTCCAGGAGCCCTCGTGGCCTGGGCTGGGATGGTACTGTTAGTGCGCATCCGCAGGAGAGTCTTAGGGGAGACTCGCGCTAAGGAGTCGGTGCCGCCTGAAGCAGGCAGAAGCCAGTTCTGCCAGGGCTGGAGGCGACCTCTCCTAGGGCCGCGTCTGCTCTCCTAAACTTCCCTTTCCGGCTTCCATGGCCTCTGGCCATTCCTCTCCAGGCAAGTCACCCCACCTGCACCTGCACCTGGGTGACCCTGGCTGGCCAGTCTCCAGGCCTTATCGCCGCAGTATGTAGTGCTGGCATCAGCAAGCCGGACAGAAGGACTCTGGCCCAGCTGGCTTGGGGCGGTATCTCCCCTGAGCTTACTCACTGGAGCCTGGGTGGCCTTGTGCAGGGCTGTGAGGCCCAGGAGGGGACCGGAGCTGCCTCTTTGGTGCAGCTTGGTAGGAGAAAAGCCCTCGGAATACAGTCAGACGAGAGAAAGCAGAACAGCTGAAAGTCTCTGCAGCATCTGCCCTGATCAGATTTGGCCAGAAACTCACGATTGGAAATAAACTCCCAGTGTCCAGGGTGTAGACCAGAGCCAGGTGAACACCTGTACAAAAGCTGATTGAGTGAACAGACGCCCCCAAATTACAGAGTCAGACACAGGGCTTTATGTCACATATTTAATTTAAAAAGAAACTTTTCTTGTGTGCCGGAATGCACCTCAAATTTCCAACATCTTTCCATGTATGAAAGCCTGCCGCTCACATCTCTGGGGGAACTCTGGGGCGTGGTGTTGGGGACGACTCAGCGAGAAGTCAGCAGCTCGCGAGCAGCCTGGAGAGGACGGCGGCCATCTGGGCATTTGCTTCTTACACCTTGAAAAACGTCACTGAGTAAGTCTGCAAAATCACACCAGAGGTAGAGGCGGCTCCTGGTGTCATTTTTTTTTTTTTAAAGATTTATTTATTTGTGCACACAGAACTGGGGTGCAGGCCAGAGGCTCAGGGGCGACGAGAGGCTTCACCAGAGACAGAGTGGGGAGCAGAACAGGCAGATCAACGAAGTCCACTGCTGAGGGGAGCAGCGGGCGGGTCAGGAGAGGTCTGCCGCGCCCTGTGGTCACCTCCTGGGCCGGTGGGAATCGAACTCATGAAGTGGCTTTAGCTTCTCAGTGCTGTGCTTTAACCTGCTGCGCCACCAGGGAGGGCCTCCTGGTGTCATTTTAAAGATCAGGTGGTGTTTCTCCATTCAGGCAACATTTTTTTTTTTAACATTTATTTATTTACTCACACAAGTTAGGGTGCAGGCCAGAGGTGCGGGGGGTGAGAGGATTCCCCAGAGACAGAGTGGGGAGCAGAACAGGCGAGTCTACAGAAATCCACTGCTGAGGGGAAGGGCAGGGAGACAGGAGCGGTCTGCTGCGCCCTGTGGGTGACTCCCTGGCGGGGGATCGAACTCCTGCTGCAGTGGCTGCAACAGCTTCATAGTGCTGAGCCCTGGCCAGCTGCACCACCAGCGAGGCCCAGACAACATGTTAAATTTGCTTTAAATCAAAGTTAGACAACACCGAGCAGCATAAGCAGGGGACTAAGAATCCCACCCACTCCCACTGGCTGGGAGGATGAGAACGTTCAGGAGACGGATAACCATGAGCGCCTCGGATGCCACTCAGCTGTATGGCTGTTTTATGTATTTTTACCACCATGAAAATATTTTAATCCGCACCAGATAGTTTTATAAACACGTTTCCTTCCCACAGGAGGACATCTCTGCAGAGTGCCACACAGCCGGCACAACAGCCCTTCAAAGGTCGCGTGCTACGTCACCATCGGGCACCGCTCCGTCGCTGCGCGGGTCTGGTGTGTTTCCAAGTTGTGTGACTGTGACACTTTCATGAATATCTGTGCGCATAAAACTTCCTGTGCCTCCCCGCGGCTCACGGCTCAGAGGCCGTGGCAGACTTGGAAGGGATGCCCACGCTGCGTGGACAGGCACCTGCCGCTCAGGTGCCACTCGGGCCCACAAGCACGGTCTGCCCGCCCTCTGCTGGGCTCCTCGCGCAAGATCCCGCAGAGCCGCTTGCCATGGGGAGGACAGTCGCCCCGACACCTGGTGTCAGCTCAGAACGTCTGAAAGAACACGGCAGCCGGCCCGGGGCTGCAGGGGCAGAGGGCCCAGGCGCTGGCCGAGCAGGTGCGTTCCAGGGAGAGCCCGAGTGAAGGCAGGTGAGCGCAGGTGCTCTTAAGAGAGACAGGAGACAAGGGCTGATTAGAGGGGGTGCCGGAGGCTCTGAGGGCAAGCCAGGGCACACGAGCGGGACGGGGTGGGCTGACTCCTACCTGGGAGCACAGAGGTCCCTGTTGGTGGGGGTGGGCGCCGTGGAGGGAAGGCCTGGCCACCCCCAGGGCCGGGGCCCAGACATGGCCAGGAGGTCGGGGAATGCCCTGGAGGGGTGCAGTTAGGGGCTGTGCCAAGAGCTGAGGGGAGTACTCAGTCAGGGAGCAGCGGGGGAAGGCGGAAGTGATGGAGAGCAGATTCCAGCCCAGCACAGGCCCTGCAACCCCCTGCCCCACAGAACCCCCCTGCACCCCCACACACTGATGCTGGCTGCCCAGGCTCAGGCGGGGACCTCCGGAGAGGGGGCTGGTGGGGAGGGGCTCCCTGAGGAGGGCGGGAGCCACTGCCATGGGGCCTGAGGACTGCCTTGTCTGCAGAACCGATAACAACTCTGAGCTTGCCATTATCACAGCGCCCATCAGTTCTGCACAATGTCAGCGATAAAATGCTCCTGACAGAAATTCCTTTGTTGTAGGCCTGAATTTTTTTTAAGTATTTTAAAAAAGATTTATTTATCTATGCATACAGAACAGAGAGAGGTGCAGGGCCGGTGAGAGGCTTCACCAGAGACAGTGGGGAGCAGAACAGGCGGATCAACGAAGTACATGCTGCGGGGAGCAGCGGGGAGACAGGAGAGGTCTGCCGCGCCCTGTGGGTCAGCTCCGGGCCAGGGATCGAACTTAGGCTGAAGCAGCTGCGGCCCCTGCAGCGCCACGCCTGACCGTGGGCCACGGGGGAGGCCGTCGTCGGAGCTCACAGCTTGCTCCTCTCAGTTCCGTGCTCTGCTGTCCTAAGTGCTGCCCACTGCACCTCAGGTAACCCAGAGAGGCCCAGCTGCCCCGACTCAGACCTGGCTGTGCAGTGTGTCTCCAGAGTCGGTTTCTCCTGGGGTGACTGTCCTTCCGCAGGCTGACCAGCTGGACAGGAAGGGTGGCCATCGGAACTCCCCAAAGGCCAGTCCCCTGCCTGGAGCGCAGCCCAGGTGTCAAGCCAGGCGAGGCCAGGTTAGTCTCTGCTCCGTGTCACCGGGCCTCTGCTGGAAGACCCGTGGCCGGGTGGCCCCGGGCTTGCTGGATGCCGTCTGGCGGCGGCCTCCTTCCTGGGTGTGGGGCGATGTCCCTGCCGGGCCTCCCCTGTCCTCCTTGATGGCGGCTGGCCACACCGCAGTCGCCTCCTTAGCATCTGGTCCAGACTTCCAGCCTCGGCTCCCCGCTGGGCTCTTCCTCCAACTTCGGGCCTCGTCCGGACCCTGGCCTGTCGCTGGTCTGTGAAGCAGCCCCGCCCCCCCGTCTGAGCATATGGGGGTGTGGTCCTGGCAGAGCGAGCGGGTAAGGGGGGAGCGTTGGTGCACTGTGTGTGCCGGGTTGCAAAGACCCTGCAGACCTCTGCGGGGCCACTTCGCAGAGCGCGGTCAAGGCATTTCCGCAGTCCCTGCAATTCAGACCCGCATCTTTTGAGTAAACCCTCACCTGACCGCCCGCCTGGTTTTGGGTAGTGTTGCCGCAGCCCGATACCCCTTCCCTTTCCCTGCGGGCGCTGGGCCTGCCCTCCGCTGCTCCAAAGCAAGAAAGGCCAGCAGGCTGCGGCCAGCTGCCCCGCAGGGGTGTGGGAGAGGCAGAGGGTGCCACACACCCCTCGCTGGGGCCTGACGCAGTGGGGAGCCACCCTGGCACGGGTGCCACGGTCTGGTGAGGACGGGCGAGAAGATCTTCCAGGGAGGCGCTGCACTGGCTGGGGACCGAGTGGGCTCTTGCTGCAGCCCCGGCCTCTGCCTGCCTGGGAGAGAGGCCTGGGTGGGGCTTCTGAGGCGCTGTCCCTCCGGCCCCGGGGCCGCACACATCCCTATCCTGGAGAAAGCCGAGATGCGGCCATGTGTCCTACCACCTCGTCCTCCTCTCCTGGCCGACTTTGGCCAGCCGGTCCCAGTGGGGCCAGCTGCTGTAACAGCTCGGGGCAGCTTCCAACAACTGCAGCAGCGGGTCACCCCCAGTTCTGGAGCTGAAGTGCAGAGGAGGCGCCCCTCCCCTCCCCAGGCCCCTGCTCGCACCCCGCCAGGGTCTGCTGCCGTCCAAGGAGGTTCTGGTGAACAGAAGTGACGCCTCCCGTCCACCTTCACATCACACATGCACAGCGTCTTCCCGCTGCGCCCCAACCCCGCGACGCCAGTCAGGGGGTCAGCCCAGCCTCAGACTCCCCCGTAAGGCTCAGACAGGAATGCTCGGGGTCGGAAGGGACCCGGCCGGCTGGCCGGCGGTGCCGTGCGTCCTCATCTGCCCAGCGGCCCTGGCGATCCCGCCCCCTGGCTAGGGCTGAGGAGGCAGGGCTGGGGACTCGGCCCGGAAGTGGTTTCTTGTTGAAAATGAGACGCAAGAGGCCCTGTCCTCCCTCCGCGACCCTTCTTTTACCTGCAGGATGCTTTGAGCCTCCACGGCTGTGGGAGCCACAGGGGGCCCCACCCTGGGAGCGAGCAGGGTGGGAAGAAGCCGGGTCTCTGGTGTCGTCTCCAGGCGCTGAATGCCCGAAACGGGAGCCTCCCTTCCTTGAGACGTCACGCCACGTGAGGTGATTAATTTTCCTGGTTGCTTAAGCCAGTAGGAACGTGACCGTACCGGAACTGCCCTCAGAAGTGGCCTGCAAGTGGGCAGGGAGAAGGCTCTAGATTCTGGTGAGTCTTTGGCCGGAAGCTGCGTCTGTCACCGGGTTGCTCGACTCGGCCCCCCGGGACTGCTGTTTCCTGGGGTGCAGTGGGGGTGGACACTGACCCCTTAGCCACGTTTAGTTCTCCGCCCCCGGTTCCTGGGGGGAGGCCCTTGCAGGGGCTGGGGGGTGGGGGGAGCTGAGCTCTCTTCCAGCCCCTCTGGCTGGCACCTGGCTCTGTGTGGCTCGCGTCCACTGGGCAGCCCCGAATGGCCACGGTTCTGCTGGGCCTCCGTCCCTTTGCTCCCCAGCCCTCGGGCGGCAGCGGCCCCTGCAGTGTTCAGACACTGTCACCTCAGGGGCCAGTTCCCAGGGTGAATTGCCTCTACTGAGCCGCCGGAGTGACGTTCTAGGCCCTTGCTGACGGGATAACCCGCCTCCTAAAACCACCAAGTCCTGTTGTCACCAAGGATTTGGCTGGGCTGATGCAAAACACAGGTTGAGGCCAGAGTGAAGCGTGTGCACAAGGGAATTTCCTCCACCCCACCCCAGCGTGGGGTGCGGCCCCAGACCGGCCCCCGACAACCTGGTCTCGCTTCTCACCGTCACCACCGGCCGCAGCCGAGCCCTTCCCAGGCCCGTGCTGCCCTGGGCCGCCAGGGCACCGAGCAGAGCTGCTGCCTCTGCCTTGGGCTCCACAGTGGCACCCCTGTGGCCATTGTCCTGGTCCCCAGAGCATTCCAGGACATAAGCCTGTGAGGTCTTGCCAGGCAGGGACCACCATGTTTCTCTTCATTGGTAGCAGGCAGGGACTCGGTGTAGCTGGCTCAAAGGCGCGTGAAGACACGGCCTCCCCCTGGACCCCAGGACCCAGGCTCCATCCAGGTGACGCTCCAGGCCCCTCGGATGGTCATGGCGCTGATTTGGCAGGAAGGTGGCCTCACGCCCGCCCAGGGTGGGGCATGCACCTCCTGGGTTGTGCAAGGGGCCCCCCCACACCAGTCCCCGGCTTGAGAGAAAGAACTCTTGCAGGCTCTGGGGCTTCCCCAAGGTGGGGCCGTGAGGGTGGGGCTCTGGCAGAAATGGGGCAGAGGCAAACCCAGCAGAGGTGCTGCGACACGTCGGGTCAGAGGCAGACACCAGTGCTCAGGAGAAAAGAAAACAAAGAGGAGGCTTTCCTCACGCATGGGGAGTCAGGCCTCGAGGGGCCTTCTCGAGTCCTCCCGGGGTCCCAAAACCCAGCCCATATCCTGCAGGGGACAGATACTGTCAGCTGAAATGAAAACGGAGAATGGCCAGGAGGATCTTCTGAGCCCGCCGTCTCTGGAATTTTACCAGGAGACAGTCCCCCAAGCGCGTGAGCCATGGGGCAGCCAGAAGCGGCCAGGTCCTCGGGACGGAACGGTGTCAGAGTACCGATGTCCATGGACCTTGGTGTGCCAGGCACTGGGCGTGTGGCGATCAGTAAATCCTGACAGCAAAAGTGGCAGAGGGCAGGTTGTGAGCCGACGCTTACGAGGGCACAAGAGTGGGAAGGCGAGCGTGGCGGCCCACGAGGGTCCTGGGACCAAGCGCAGGCGCCTGGCCCTTCCCCTCGGACCGAGGACCACTGGGAGCGGTGTTAAGGAGAGGAGCCAAGCAGGGCTGTCGGCGCCCACCCTCATGCCAGGCAGGGGCAGCCTCAACACCAGCCGGCGCTCCGAGCTCGAGTCTGCCTTTGGCGGGAAGGCGGGCGGGCAGCCCAGCTCCGCTCGCGGCACGCGTCGGTCAAGTGGGGGCCTGCCGCTCCCCCTCCGGCCGGGCCGCTGCAGTGCTGGTGTCTGTGCAGCCGGGGAGCTGCCGCAGGGCCCTGCTGGCTCCAGGAGGCCCTGGCGCGGCCGCTGCCTGTCCTGGCAGCCGCCCAGCGAGTCGCACCAGGGCGGGCCGAGGCGGGGCGCTGATGCAACAGCCCTTTACACAGCCGAGTCTTGGACTGTATGGCGCACACGCTGCCCTCGGCTTCCAGCAGATGCCTTCAGAGGCACCGGCTGCTGGTGACACCATCATTACTCACACGGGGGGGCTCCCCGGAAGCTGCTCGGCGTGCCTGGGGCACAGCATTTGGCTGTCAGCACAGCGGCACACTGCAGCGTCCCAGGGCAGACTGGCATTTGGAAACTCCTCCAGAGTCCGAGGGAGGGCAAGGCCAGGGCGCTGCGAGCGACTGAGCACCGGAACACCGTTTTCAGCAACCACCGAAAGGGACGAGCTGCTTCCCGGGCCCAGAGGCCGCACTGTGGCATCGGCCGGGACTGTCCTCACCTCCCGGTGGCCACAGTCCTGGGCCTGGCCTGCCCCAGGCTGCAGGTCGACCCTACTATGCTCGGGAAGAAATAAAGAGCAGCACGTGGCCACGTGGGCAAAACACACACCCGTCTTCCAGGAAGTTCTTGATGTCAAATGTTCCAATATCGAATAAGTGTCCTGTGTTGTTTCTCTCCAGAGAAACTGGCTCCCTGGATGTCACCACGCGCTACAGGCCCGTAGAAGCCCGCTCATGTAAATAAGTTAACCATTAAGAACTCTTCCTCCATCAGATGTGCCCAGACTGGCTGGGACAGGGTGCCCAGGGGGCTTGCACGGAGTTGGCCAGGCAAAGAGGGCAGGCTGTTAGAACATGGGAGCCGGGGGCCGAGAGCGGAAGAGGTGCTGGGCCGCACGTGTGCCGGAAGCCGGGTCCAGCTCCACGTCCCTGCGAGCGTTGGCCCTGGACCGGGGTGAGGTGACCGAGGACGCGGCCTGGCATGACCACAGCAGGTTCTGATCGCTCACTTTCCACGCCACGCGCGAACATCTCCTCTTGATGTCGCTGTCTCAGCTTCAAGCACCCTCGCTCTTCTCGAGCAGAGGGAGGGTACGTTCTACTGAAAGACGCCACTCATTTGCACAAGGCCAAGTCTAGTCCCTCCCAGCTGAGGGTCATGACTCCGAGTCAGGAGCTGGGCCGACCCCAGCCACGCTGACTCCCAGTGCCAAGGCCTCCTGCAGGGCCGGAACTGGCCCCAGGAGGAGCAGGAGGGCTCTGACCCCGGCTTGTTTCCCCGCGTGGGTCAGAAGCACCACCCGGGCAGGGCCTGGCCTCCCCAGAGGAGGGCCTGGCAGCAGGCAGGGAAGTCTTGCGTGGGGATGACTGGTGTGTCCATTAGCAGGACAGACCCCCGGTTTTCTCAGCAAAGAACCCAGCTCTGCATCCCAGCTCAGACTCCGAAATCTAAAATATAACCAGCAAGAGAGAGCAGAGAGCGACCTCAGGCCTGATCCAACCCTCCCTCCCCAAGAGGCAGGGAGGCGTCAAGGTCATCACAGCTCCGGAAGGGCGGGTATGGCTGTCCTCCCCTCCTGCAGGCTGCCACCAGGAGCCACACGGGAGACATCCGGGCCCGCTGGGGGGGTGAGGGGCAGCGGGGGGGGGGTGTCAGGCGGGGCCAGTGTCCACCGGGCAGTAAGCAGCTGATGGATGTGCCAGGGAAAACCGGGCAGCGGGACAACGCTCCTGGCCTGGCCTGGGCAATGGACATGGGGACTTCCGGAGCGTGAAGAAAACTGTGTTCCGGGAACAAAATGTTTCTTGACGGAGAGGGGGACAAATACCAGGGTGCTCACAGTGGGAGCCTTGGCGGCGCCCCAAATAGCACCTTGGGCTGGCTGTTCTCTGAGGATAGCTCATCCCTCCCAGGAATTAACTCAATGGGTGGAGATAAAATCCCTTCTCCCACGCCATGTGGGTCACCTATGCATATATAAATCTTTAGGAACAAAATCCCTTCTCCCTCCGCAGCAGAGGCCCCATGGTTGTCTCGGAGGAAGCAAAAGCAGCGTGCATCAAGGTGCGGCGGGAGAAGGCAGCACAGCCCCTGGTGCCTGAAGACTCGCTGTCTCCAGCACCATCCCGTCCTGTGCCTTCGGAAGCTGCCTCTGTCCAGGGCGCTGGGTCACCCACCCACGGAGCTCTCGTTGACTGCCTCAGGTGGGAGCAAATATGGCGTCTCAGAATCCCCCAGGGCTTAGTCGCGTGAGATCTGTAGGTCTAGTGCCGATGACCTGGGCCCGAGAAGGGAGGCCCCTCCCCAAGACCACACCGCAAGCTGGGCTGGCCGGGTGCCCCTGCACCAAGAGCCAGGCGGGCTTCCTTTCACTGACCACCGACGCCTCCCCGGGGTCCCTGGTGAGTTCCAGCCCGCAGCCTGGGGCCGGGCCTGACGGCCTGTGGGGTTTGGCCTTGGCGAAGTAATGGGACAAAAGAAGCTGGTGGTCCCTAGGGCCCTATGAGGGAGGAGAGAGTGGGTGACCAGCGCCCCAGGGTCGGCAGCCTGCTCGGCAGCCTGCTTTTAGGGGCAACCACTTCCCAGGGTCACGGCCAAGCGCGCAGAGATGCTGGTGCGCCGCCTCCCACAGGGTCGCCCAGCAGGCGGCTGCTGCTCTCTGGCTCCGGCTTAAAGGGCAGCAGTTCTGCTGGGGAGCCCTGGCTAGGGCACAGGGGCACCTCGCACTGCGGGGCGGATAACTGGAGGCTGAGTCTGGCCCGTGGCGGCGCCGGCTGCGCCAGGATGTGTGCCAGCTCCCTCCCTGGCAAGGCGGCATGGGCTGTGGGGGCCAGAGTCCGGCTCCACGTGGCCGGCGCGCAGCCGGGCCTCCCCGCCTCCGCCCGAGGGCACGCGGCGTTCTGTGCCAGGGGAAGCTCAGCTGTACGCCGCGCGGGTGCTGGAACTCAACTGCAGTCAGCGGCCGCTTTTGCAATGCTGCGGTGGCAGCTCCAGGTTGCGCGCTCCGC
>NW_004567121.1:37458652-37476344 GCF_000260355.1 Condylura cristata
AGCCGCGGGGGCCGCCGGCCGGCGACCGCTAGCGTTGTGCGGCGTGTGCAGCCCCGGGAGCAGGTGCAGGCCGGGGCGCTCGTCGCCCGTGTGCCTTGGGCTCTGGAACCTTCTCTGTTTTCGCTTTTCGAGTTTTTCTGGCTGTGGGCACTGAGCACGCCCCGCTAACGAAACCCGGCCGGGGCGCCCTGGCCGGTTTGGGAACCCTTGAGCGACCCGACCCGACCCGACCCGACCGAGGGAAGCCGGCAGCCTCCGGCCCGCGAGCCCACGTCGGCGCAGCAGCCAGCCCGGGGCTGCCCCAGAAAGGCTGATGGTGTCGTGTTAAGCTCCTGCA
The DNA here is from genome assembly GCF_000260355.1 of Condylura cristata. Taxonomy (NCBI): domain Eukaryota; kingdom Metazoa; phylum Chordata; class Mammalia; order Eulipotyphla; family Talpidae; genus Condylura; species Condylura cristata. The sequence goes on from NW_004567121.1 coordinate 37,458,990, forward strand.
CGACTGGGCAAACAGCGGGGAGCGGGACTCAGATGTCTGCGGAGGACAAAGAATGTGTTGACTTTGCCAGACTGAAGCGGCGAAGGCTTGGTTTCGCCGACCTGGGAGATGTTTCGGATTCTCTCCCACCATTCCCGGGTACAGAGTCTCAGCAGGAGAGGGGCTGGTGCGAGTGGGCTGTCAGGTAACGGGCAGTGCAGGGCTGCAGCCTGGTGGGAAATGCCTGTGCACACCGTAAGCGCCGCAGGAAAGCAACTTGGGAGATTGGTGGTGTCTTCACAGAGGAAACCAGCCAGCCTTGGCGATCGTTAATGAGACCAGAAATAGCCCCACCTGCGCCTTCTCAGCCTGTTGAGCGTTACTTCAGCAGGTCAGGGGTTTGCCGCGGGACTGTTGCCGCCCCCCAGGCCCGCTTAGGTCTGTGGGAGGACCCCGCCTCTCACACTAGATCAGGCCGCAGCAAGGCCTCCGCATGGGCTTGGATTTCGGCAGGTCCGTCCCCCTGGGCCTCTCACAGTGCCCCGTGCCAGAGCAGACTGCCACCCCGAACCATTGCCTGGTCTCTGCCCGTGGGCCGTGTGCACTGAAGCGGGTTGTACAGTGAAAGAGAAAGCTGCTTGGCGAAAGTCAAGTAGGACAAAAGCAATACTTTGAAGGAAACTGTCCTGCCCCAGCGTCACCGACCAAGAAGGCTAAGGACAGTGGCGCCTGTTGTCACAGGCTTGCTTTTGCTTATTCATAACTCATTTGTGCTGGCGCTTTGTGCGCCAAAAAATGACTTCCGCGTGGCTATTATCACTCATAGCGAAGCAAACATTGGCGTTGGGGCAGTGGGGGCAGTTGGGGTTCCCAGAATTGCCAATTCGCAGGCTGAACTGCCACAGTGCTGGTCTCTGGTCAGACGCAGCAGCCACCGCAGCCGCCTCTGGATGACGATGCGTTATGCTAATTCGACAGTTTGGGGTTTTTTGTTAATGTGCAGAATGAAAACTGACTCATGGGAGTTTCAGGAAACTGGAGTGCTCTCGGAGGTCCCTAGTCATTCTCTTGACCTGCTGGTCTATGAAAGACTTGAGTGAAATTAGGAAACAGCAAGATGCTTCCGGCAACTTTGAGTAATTATGCTGCTGTTTTACACCTGCTGGGTGAAGCTCCCAATAGTGAACTGACCATTGTAAAATTTCTTCCATGTCAGTGAACTAAATGGCAGAAAGCTTCTGAAATTTGCATTCTGCATTTTTTTTTAAGCACAAATACTTGAAATGTTCACTTTGAGATATGTGACACTCTAGGGAGGTCTGGTGTGCTGCTTGAGAAACGTGTGTGCCCTGCGGAGGCTTGTGCGTGCCCACTCAGTGCCTGGCCTCTCGCTGCAGTGTGTTCTGAACTTGACAGCAACCTGTGTGTTTCTCAGGTCTTTTCCACCGCGGCCCCGGGGCACCTCCATTATAGGACGCGGAAGGCCTGGGGGAGCGCCCCTGTGAGGCTGGCGTGACACAGATTCCGGATCTCAGTTTTTCCATGTGAGTATTTGTGGCTCCTGGCGTTGAGCAGTACCAAGCATTGCTGGAGGCCTCCACGGGAAGTTTCTCCACCCTACTTGTAGTTTGTTGGTTTCAGAGGAACAGCCAGAAACCATGAACAGCTTTAGCGATGAAGAGTTTGACTGCCATTTCCTCGATGAAGGCTTTACTGCCAAGGACATTCTGGACCAAAAAATTAATGAAGTTTCTTCTTCCGTAAGTATCAGAAGGCTGCGCCAGCAGTGCAGTGCCGGGCAGGTGCGGGCAGCTTCGGCGGGGGGTGGAGGGAGTGTCACGGGTGGGGACCTTCAGTAGACTGGGCCATCTGGCGGTGATGGTGACACTCGTGTTGGGGCCCAAGTGGAATTTACCAAGATGCTGGGAAGCACAGGAGGCGCTAACCAGCCCTTGCGGTGGCTCCTGCTGCAGGACGATAAGGATGCCTTCTACGTCGCCGACCTGGGGGATGTTCTGAAGAAGCATCTGAGGTGGTTAAAAACTCTTCCTCGGGTCACCCCCTTTTATGCCGTCAAGTGCAATGATAGCAGGACCATAGTGAAGACCCTTGCTGCCGTCGGGGCAGGATTTGACTGTGCCAGCAAGGTAAGCAAAAGCATCGGGACCCTGGATTAGGCTTTGTAACTTGGGGCTCCCAACAGGGCGGATCTAAGTTGTGTTTCTTGTGCACAGCGCCCACGCCCTTCATCCTTCACTGAGTCTATAATGTAGCCACTCATCTTTTTCAGACTGAAATACAGTTGGTGCAGAGTCTTGGGGTGCCTCCTGAGAGAATTATCTACGCAAATCCTTGTAAACAAGTGTCTCAGATAAAGTATGCAGCCAACAACGGCGTCCAGATGATGACCTTTGACAGTGAGGTCGAGCTGATGAAAGTCGCCAGGGCACATCCGAAGGCAAAGTGAGTTCCTCCATTTGAAGGCGGCCGCCCTGGGTCTGGAAGTCACTGAGCAAACGCAACTTTGTGGTTGCTAGATTTCTGTCCTTGAGTAAATCGTGTGCTGGTTAGACAAAGTAGGGAACAGCTTAAAGCCTCGTGACTGACTCTTGATAGCCTGAGGCCACAACCGCTTCGGGCTGCTTTTCCCTGAACCCTTGGCTGAGAGTGATTGTCATGACGAATGGGGTGCTCTTTCTTGTAGGTTGGTTTTGCGGATTGCCACTGATGATTCCAAAGCTATCTGTCGCCTCAGTGTAAAATTTGGTGCCACACTGAAAACCAGCAGGCTGCTTCTGGAACGGGCAAAAGAGCTAAATATTGACGTCATTGGTGTCAGGTGAGCTCTCGATGCTGGCTCGGTTCCAGACTAAGAGTAGGCTTAAAAAGGGTTCATCGATTTCTCTCCTGCTGTGAATAGTTGTTTCAGAAACAGCGTCTCCTGTGTTCTTCCCACAGCTTCCATGTGGGGAGCGGCTGCACCGATCCTGAGACCTTCGTGCAGGCCATCTCCGACGCCCGCTGTGTCTTCGACATGGGAGTGAGTATCAGAGCCCCCGGAGCCGATGGGGCGGCAGCGGGGCTGCTAACCTGGGGTGGGAGGCACCTTGTGTTACTTTTCGTAACTTACTGTGACTCTGCCTGTGTGGTTCATTTAATGTTCTTCATTCTAGGCTGAGGTTGGCTTCAACATGTGTCTTCTTGACATTGGGGGTGGCTTTCCTGGATCCGAGGATGTAAAGCTTAAATTTGAAGAGGTAATTAATAACCAAACTCTGTGTACTGTAGCTATCTTACCAAGTTCCATTTTTGAGCATTTCAAAACCAGGGACGGTATGAACACATCATGTCTTGGCGTATTTTAAATGACTCCTGTGCTATTTAAAAATGGTATTTGATACCCTCTGGTTTTTCTAAACTAGATGAGTCAGTTTTCCCAAAAGTCTTAGAAAACAGATGATCACATTGAGAAACGTTGCTGCGGAGCGGGAGAATGTGCTGACTCTAAGTACATCATTCCCCGGTGTGCTTTGCTAGAATTTATGTTTTTTTCCTTAAAAGAGCCTAAGTGTTTAGTCACAAAGTGAAGCCGCTACATGGTGCTAAAAGTTTCAGACTAGAAGCACACTCGTGTTCGCTGTGTGAGGTGGGCAGAGCTGCCTGTGTGGGTGTATGACCCTGTTGGTGTATGTTTGCTAAAAACGTTGAGGCACCATGATCGCACGTCACTGGTTTTGCTTCATAATTCTGTTCAGTAAACTTAGCCGCATTACAACAGGTGGGAAGGGTGTTTGCTGTTTGCTGGATGACAGCTCTCGGCTTCAGCTCACGTGGTGCTGGCTGCTCCCTGGGTTTTCACCAGATCATGTTCCAGACCCCTGAACTGACCCACTGCTCGTGTCTCTCCCTCCAGATAACCAGTGTCATCAACCCAGCACTGGACAAGTACTTTCCGGCGGACTCCGGCGTGCGCGTCATAGCTGAGCCAGGCAGATACTATGTTGCGTCCGCCTTCACGCTGGCTGTGAACATTATTGCCAAAAAGCTTGTGTTGAGGGAGCAGACAGGCTCTGACGGTAGGGAGGGGCTGAGCTGCTGCTGCTGCTGCAACTAAGAGTTGGCGCCAAACGTGGTAACCGGACTGATCTTTCTTTGTAGATGAAGATGAGGCGAGTGAACAGACCTTTATGTATTACGTGAACGACGGCGTCTACGGGTCGTTTAACTGCATCCTGTACGACCATGCGCACGTGAAGCCCCTCCTGCAGAAGGTAGCTCTGGGCCCGCGCTGCGCGCGTGTCCACCAGCGGGTCGGCGCAAGGCTGACGGCGAGCCTCTCTCCCTGCAGAGACCCAAGCCCGACGAGAAGCTCTACTCCTCCAGCATATGGGGCCCGACCTGTGACGGCCTCGACCGCATCGTCGAGCGCTGTGACCTGCCCGAGATGCATGTGGGGGACTGGATGCTCTTCGAAAACATGGGGGCGTACACCGTGGCTGCGGCCTCCACCTTCAACGGCTTCCAGAGGCCCACTATCTACTACGTGATGTCGGGGCCGACGTGGTGAGTGCCGGCCGCGCGCGTCGGCCTTTGAGCTTTCAGTGAGGGCTAAACGCTAGCAGCTCTACCTCGAGTCCTGCTCTCCCGTTAGGCGCCCTGGAGGGAGGGGGGGAGGGGGGGGGAGGGAGTTCCGTCCTCCATAGCCTACACCCACCTGCGTGTCTCCCGGTTCCCCTAAAGTGTGAGCACGTGGGCACAGGCGGCGCGTGTTGGTTCGTGCCCCCAGTCTTACTGGAGGCGCGTGACCAGACCCCTCGCTTGCCAAAGACGGGTCTGAGAAGTCCTTGGCAAGTGCCGGAGTCGCTCCCGACGCCAGGCCCGGACTCGGCCCGCTGAAGCCGCCCCTCCTGTCTCCCAGGCAGCTGATGCAGCAGACCCAGAGCCGCGGCCTCCCGCCGGAAGCGGAGCAGCAGGACGCGAGCGGCGCGCTGCCGGTGTCGTGCGCGCGGGAGAGCAGGATGACGCGGCACCCGGCCGCCCGCGCCTCGGCCAGCGTGAACGTGTAGATGCGCCCGTCGCTGTCACTGCCAGTTAGTCGGGGGCTCGGGGCCGCTTCACTCACGACTGCTAGTTTCGAAATGTCCTTGTAAGTAGGGTTTTGGCACAGATGCGACGAGGCGGGGTCACACTTATCTGTGTTCCTATGGAAACTCTTTGAATATTTGTTTTATATGGATTTTTATTCACTTCAAACATGCTACTAAAGAAAGCCCCTCAGCTGCTGAGCAAGCGTTTGTAGCTTGCACATTGGCAGGATGGGCCGAACGCCTAGTGTTGTGACCTGTTTTAAAAATAAAATATCTTGAAATAATTAGGCACTGGACATTCTTACAGGGGTCCATTCCAGGTGGCTCCTTGGAGCTGCAGCTAGGCTCCTCCTCCTTGGGTGTTTTCGTCTCGGGCATCTGAGTCCCGCGTTGAGTTTGCTGTGTGCGCTCACCACGAAACGCAGGCCCTGGACCCTGTGCGGGTGGGAGGCAGCTATGGACAGTGCTGCCCTGGCTGGGCGGCCTGGGGGCCCCACCTGAGAGCCCAGCGCCCTGTCACCCCTGCACGCCTGTGGCGGCGGCCTGTTTGGGCGGACGAGGCTTCTGCACCTTTTCCCCCCACGCTTGCCTTGTTCCCGCCTCCAGTGAGGGCGGCAGACTTACCTGAGATGAGGCTTTAGCCCTGCTGAGTGCCGGGAGGGAGGCACAGGGCCAGTGAAAGCCCAGAAGCCACCCCGCTCCGCCGATGCCGCAGTCCTGGGCCTGAGAGCGAGCGGGGGACTGACTGGCCGTGTTCCTGGAAAGAACCACCCTCCCTCAAGACCGAGTCCCACGTGGCCACGCGCTTGCTGTGACTTGCTGCGGCTGGCTTTTGGCTGCTCAGCTAGACTGAGACTTGGCTTGTCCTCAACTCCGGTCTCCCTGGGTCTCCCAAAAATAGGGCTGTAGTTGTCAGAACATGAATAAGGCTTCTCACGAACCACAAGGAAAATGCATTCTGCCTGAGGAGTCGTTGCAGGGACACCTGGCAGGCAGGCCGCTCGGGGCAGGTCAGCCCCACTCCACCAGCGCGTCCTCTTCTGGTTCCCCAGGGCTGGTTGGTGTCCACTGGGAACGCTGGAAAGAAAGGGTTGTCCGCGAGTACATGCAGGTGCCGGGAAGTGACGCTGGGAGGCTCCGACCCCGAAGCCTGCAGGGCTCACGAGCTCTCTCGCCGAGGCACAGTGCAGTCCGCTGGCCTCTGCCAGTGGGGCTGAACAGCCTCCGGGCATCCCACGCCACAGCCTGTTCCTGGCTCCCGAAGCTTGGTAAAGCCACTTGGGGCCTCAGAGCTCCTGGCTCAGCTAGGCCGGGCCTGGGCCGGAGGACGGGAGTGAGTGGCAGGATGGAGAGGGGAGAGCTGGACAGCTGGTGTGTGGACACCGGCCTCAGGCCCTCAAGTCCTAGCTTTGGGGTGTGTCTGGGATCCCCAACTCCTTCGATGAGTGAAGCCCGGGTGAGGTGTTCAGGCCACAAAACTAGCAAACATTTGAAGCTAAGAGACAAGGGGCACCCGGGAAAGGAGAACCTCCAGGGCGGCAGGGGGGCGCTACGCTGAGGAAGTGGCCAGAGCAGGGGTTCACGCAAACAGCCTTGGAGCTAAACTCAGGCCTGTCGAGAAGACTCACCTGCAGATGGGCACAGTGGCAGGCTCCGGGTGCTGGCGGGCGCGCGCCACAGGTGGGGAAGCCGATGGCAGGGATGTTCCTGGGCGCTTGGCACTCTCAGCCATCTGACCCGCAACGCACGGTACCGCGTGCGTACAACACGGCTGAGGGCCTGAGAATCTAGGTCTGAGGGGAGAGGCAGCCTCACGTGGACTTTCATGCGACTGCCCCTTCCCTCAGACCCTCTTCACCCTCCTTTTCCTTCGGTCCCCATAATTTGGTTCTCAGTGCTCACTAGTTTGTTTTTATTTTACTTGCAAAGTTCATCTGCTTTAGTTTCTTAATATTAAGCCATTAGATGAAACCACCCACTTCTGTCTACCGCGCCAGCAGCATCACCTCCACGGCTGCCATCTCACTGGGGACAGGCAGAGGCTCGGCCCTGTTAGGTGGGGTGGGCCGGAGGCTTCAGGAGGGCTGGGCTGAGGGGTGGGGGGTCGGGGGGGGCCCTCAGGAGGCCATTGCCCCCAGCCCTGGGGGTGGCCTGCCCCTCCAGCTTCTCACCTGCCGGAGTCTCAGCTTCATGACTTAACTATTGGGTGGCCAGAGTTAGCAAATAAAAAATAATGGAAATGGACACCTACAAATTCCAAGTTAATCAGGCAGCCCTACTGACCAGGCCTCCAAGTCCTGGGCACCAGGAACTGTGGCCACGGCTCTCGGGGCTGCATGGCCACATCGGTCACTGGGACACAGCAGAGGCCACTATATATAAAGCAGCCCCCCTGCTGGGAGATGCCCCAGGGACCAGCAGGGGGCCCCCGCGCCCCTCCTGGCTGTGGCCAGCAGGGGGCAGCAGCGCCTCGCAACTGAGGCTCCTCTGGCTTTCTCAGCTGTCGCTCAGTCTAGGACTGAGCCCCGCTGCAGTGGGACTGGGGTACCGGAGGACGAGCCAGCGCCAGCCCCTGCTGGGCCTGGGGCTCTGACTCAGGGCCTCAGCAGCCCTGTCCGCAAATGGCTCCTGAGCCCCCACAGGGGAAGCCCACGTCCCACCCTGGCCCTCTCCCCTCCGGCCTCACCCTGGCGGAGGTAACTATGAGCAGCTGGTGGGCCCCTGCAGCCTTTGCGCTTGCTGGCCCTGTCTGGGCAGAGCGGGGTTCACTCCGGCCACCTTCTAAGGGGCCCACTCCCCTGGCCGCCCTGCTGCCACCCTCTTACCTGGTCACTATCCACACCAGCACCCAACCTGGGCTGCATGGCTGACCCCGGCTCCCCGACGACGCATGGGCGGTGTGGGGAACAGAAGGGTGCCCTTACCACTCACGGGGTGGGCTTGTCCAGGGTCAGGTGACTCATCTGTGGCCACGCCGGGCTTGCGTGGCCCCTCTGCACCCAGGCCGGGCCAGGCCGCTCCAGGCTGCCGGCAGCGTGGGCCCCACTCAGCAACCGCCGTTCACTCGTCCCGAGGAAGCCTCTCAGCTGGGCAGGGGGCCACCAGAAGCGAGTACCAGCTCAACATGGGCGGTGCTGAGAGGAGGCAGGCCAGGGCCTGCTGTGTGGGTCAGTTCAAGGGGGCCGCCGTACCCCGGGTGGGAACGGGCAGGCGGGGGCCCGCCGGCTGGTGAGAGTCAGGCCCCCACCCCACCCGTCACCTGAGCTGCCACCCAGCACAGCCGCACACTGGCCTGGAAGCCGCCTACCTGCTGACGGACCAGATGTGCCCACCGTGACGGGCGTCTCTGCAGAGGACGCTGGTGTAGGGGCGCGACGCCCGCAAGACCGCAGCTTCGGGCTGGCGCCGTCCCCCGGCGGGCCACGCGCCCTCTCCTTCCTCTCCTCTCCTCCAACGCGCACAGCCCGCCTCGCCCCGCCACTTGGCTGCAAATGGGATGCACCTGGCCGGCCCCTCCTCCCTCCCCCAGCCTGAAGGGCGGGAGCCTTCAGCACACGCCTTCCGCGGCCTGGCTGGCCAGGGATCGTGGCAGGCTCCCCGGGCCTACCCAGAGGCAGAGTCCTAAAAGGCCTGTGCTGCTTAAACTGGGCTAACAGCACGCGCCCCGCCCTGTGAAGCTCCGCCCCCACCCCTGTGAAGCTCCGCCCCACCCCTGTGAAGCTCCGCCCCCTCGGCCTCCTGCAGGTGGAGACACCTGGCCACGGCACTGGCCTGGGTGTTGGCCAATGAGAGGGGAGACTAGGGAGCGTTCTGGAAAGTTCTCCTCCCTCTCAGAAGTGCAGAAGGCAGGGCTCCTCTTCCTGCCTGTGGCCTCCTGCTCCGGGCCTGCCCAGGATCGTCACAGCCACGGGGACTCCAAGGTGGCAGGACAGAGGAGGCCCGCGAGCAGGGGCAGTGGTGGGGACCTGGCCAGAATGTGGGGATCCCAGCGACGCTTGGGGACCGCCAAATCAGGCTGGGCTTGCCAGACACCAGCCCCTCGGTACAGACCTGCTGGGCTCTGAAGCTGGGACCACAGCTACGCCCGGCCACCTCCCACTGGCCAGTCTCCGGGCCCGGGGCCGGGGTAGGCAGGGAGGCCACCTGCCAGCACCGGTCCTCTTGGGTGTCCACAGACAATATGGCCTTAAGCAGAGACTGACCAGCAGGTTTACAGACACAAAGCAGGCCCCCGGGGTGCAGGAGACCCCAAATTTACTGCGAGCGTCTTGGTGGGCCCTGGACCACAGGAACCACACAAAACTCAGAGAACTCAGTTTATTTGATCATTTTAATACAAGAAATGCCAGACCAATCAACAGGGACGACAGACCTCACAGGAGCTGTGCTCACGACGCGCACGGCAGGGCCCGGGGTCGGGCACGCATGCATCCCCTTAGACACGGCAGCTGAGAGCATAAATACCACAGATAACCAGGCTCGGAGGGGTCACGGCCACGGGGGAACCACGCTTCCAGGCAGTCACGGCATTAAATACGGGCCTACACGTTACACGTCACTTCACCATACGTATAATTTATACATGAAAAGGGGGCCGCGGGTGGACGCGGCGCGGCTGCTCGAGGGCGGCGGGGCGAGGCGAGCCATGCACGGGAGGGGCCGGCCTGTCTGCACTCCCTCCGTCCCTGTCCCCACCTGTGAGTCGCCTGTGGTCACAAAATAAATGAGCGGGGGGTCCCCCACGGCTGCCCCGGGCCCCTGCGGCCGGGCGATGTCTGGAGGCCAGAACACTGGGACCCTGCGTGTAAACATCCCCGGGAGTGGCCCTGGGGGTGTCGGGGAGGGGCGGGCGCGGCGGCCCAGGGCCAGGAATGATGGAGGAGGCATCCACTTTTGCAAGCAAAGCTTAAACGGCAAGACAAGCCTGTGTTTCTCCGCGACTGTCCGGAGGCCTGAGCCCTCAGAACTGGCTGGCGCTGCTGGGGTCACACTGCAGCAGCCGGACGATGGAGGGGTCACTCTTGGCACCTTTGATGAACTCTTCCAGCGACAGTTTACCTGCAGAAGGGGGCGGAGAGGGAGCTGCCACACCCGAGGGCCCACAGCAGCTGGGGCAGGCGGCAAGGTCATGGGCACCTGGGCGGGCCCCCACCCCCGCGGGAGGGAGCTGTGCCAAGGGCTCCCCGGTCTCACTGAATCCTCACAATCACGCTGAGTTTACTGTCCTCCCTTCTCAGAGGAGTGCGCGGCCCTGGAGTGACCCCCCAGGGCAGGAGCCCGACGCCTGCGGCCTTGGTCCTGGGCCCTGGACGTGTGAAACCGGCCCGGCCTCGGCAGGCCTGTCACGAGTCCCGGCCTGCGGGCCGAAGGCGGCTCCCCCTCACACTCGCGGGCCCTCCCCCAGCCGCAGGCTGTTCCCTGCTCCTCCTGAGAGTGGGAGAACCTCACAGGGAGCCGACATGTTGGCTTGCAGCGCCAGGCCGGGCTGGGGGCTCTTCCTTAAACGCATCTGTCCAAGCACTTGAGTCTCCAAGGCGCTTCTGGTGCGAGAGCTTCTGCACAACCCCTAGCGTGCCCTTTTTAATTCATGCAGAACTGGGGTACAGGGCAGAGGTGTGAGGGTTTGAGAGGCAGAGTGGGGAGCGGAGCGGACAGATGTACTGACACACACTACTGAGGGGAGCAGCAGGGAGAGGCGAGGCCTCTGGCCTCTCCCTGGCCGGGAAGGAAGCGGCTCAGGCAGCTGCAGCCAGCTTAGCAGGGCGGCGCTTTACCCCGCTGCGCCACCAGGGGGAGCCCTCTCTATTCTTTTCCAAAAGTCCAATTTGTTGGGCGGCCGCTGTGCCCTGGGAGCCCCTGAGAAGGGCGGGTCCCCTCCTTGCTGGGGGGCAGATCTCACAGCTAATGCAGTGAAGGAAACTTGCAGAACATCCTATCACTGTGCCCCCAGCCCACTGCTGCTGGGGGGAGGGGGCGCCTGTGACCCCAGAGACCCCCACACAGCTGCCACAGGTGTCCCGGCTCTTGCATCTCAGGATACAGGGGAGCACGCTGCCCCGGGGCCCAGGATCTCACGCCCGGGCCTCGTGACCCCCACCCTCCAGGGGTGGCCTCCCCTCCCTGGCCATGAAGAGGCTGGGGCGGGGCCGGCTCCAGGGACAGAGCCCAGGCCGCGGGCCCTGAGCCTGGTTCTCCCCACACAGCAGGTCTGGGCGGGCTGGGCGCAGGGGTGGGGGATGCACCCAGCCACCTTGGCCCCACCCGCCCGCACACCAGCGACCGGCGCCTACCGTCGTTGTTGGTGTCCATCTGTCTGAAGATCTTGTCCGTTCGCTTCTCTGGAGTGGACTCGTCCTCTGGCATCTTCATCACGGAGGACACCATCTTGTAAATGGCCTGCAAAGGGGCCCAGAGACGCCTGTGCTCACAGATCTGGAACTTTCCCGAGCAGGCGGGGCCTGCCTGGGCCTGTGCCAGCCTGAGGACCCCGTCGGCTGGACTGGCCCTGCACCAGAGGGACTCGGAAGAATACCCAGACGGCAGGTCAGGTGAAGGGCGCCCCGGGGTGCTGGGAGGGCTCCACAGCTCCCTAGAAGGAGGTAACCTGTCCCCCCCCAACCCCCATAGAGCCCTTTACGCTGCACATGCATGGGCATCCCACGCCGTGACGTTACACCTCCCTAAAAACAGGAACACTCAGCCTCGGAGGCCCAGCAGGCGAACCCCATAACCACCAGGGCCAGGAGTGGCAAGTGACTGGAGCCCCTGTGGGGCTCATTCTCCCTGCGTAAAAAGCGCCCCGAGAAGGGGTGGGCCCCCCACAGGCCACCGCTGCTGGGCTGGCGGTTTGCAGCCGCGGCCCTCTGCTCAGCTCTAGCTCTGAGTCCTTCCTGCGCAGCGCAGCTCCTCTGAAGGGTTCTAGAACAAAGTCCCCCCTGCACCCCACACGAGCCAGGCAGCTGTTAGCTCTCGTGCCTGACAAGGTGCGAAACTTGTATTTTTTTTCCTTTTTCTGGAAAACAGCCCAGCCGTCTGAGTTGTGGACTGGCGGGCGGGGAAGTGGAGTCCCCTCGGAGAGGTTTCCACCTGGCCTGGACCCGTCCTAACGTCCCAGCTCGTACTCCCGCGCCGCCGGCCTGAGGGGCCTCTCAGTTATTGTAATTCTCAGCTGTTGATTGCTACAAGATCTGTAAGCTACAGATTTGGGGACCTGCAGAGGACGACCCCCGATCGTGTTGTGAAGATGAAAAGGGGAATAGAACACTGAGGCCAGGCCTGCTGGGCCACCGCAGCGGGGCCAGGGCCATCTGACCGGCCCCTGGAGACAGCCAGGGACTAAGCGAAACGGCCTCGGATGCCTCCGTGGGGCCTGCTGTGCCTCCCAGGACTGGCCTGGGCAGGGGGCAGCGACAGGACGGGCTGGGGCGCCTGTGGCCTGAGGGTTGCCCCACCAGGCGCGCCCCCGCCCCCGGGCGCACCTGCAGATCCCAAGGGGACGCCCAGCCCGCCCCGCCGCGCACCTGCACGATCTCCAGCATCTCGCTGCGGCTGATGTAGCCGTTGCCGTCCAGGTCGTACATGCTGAAGGCCCACTTGAGCTTCTGCTCCAGCTTGCCCCGCGAGGTCACGCTCAGCGCGATGATGAACTCCCGGAAGTCGATGGTGCCGTCGCCGTTGGTGTCGAAGGTGCGGAAGACGTGCTCGGCGAACTTGGACGCGTCGCCGTAGGGGAAGAAGTTGGCGTAGATCTTCTTGAACTCGTCCACGGTCAGGTGGCCGGTGGGGCAGTCCTTGAGGAAGCCCTTGTACCACTCCTGCAGCTCGTGGTCCGTGAACTCCGTGTTCTCCCGCAGGTCCTGCAGCACCTCGGGCCGCAGCTTGCTGTTCTGCTTGCCCATGGTGGCCGGCAGCCGCAGCACCTGCAAGACACAGGCCGGTGGGAGGCGGGCGCCTGGCGGCTCCCGGCCACAGCGCCCGCAGGCCGAAATATGTCCCCGCTGCCCAAGGGCCACCGCGGGGCACAGGCGTCTCGGCCTGTGCAGGGACGAAAAAGTGACAAGAAGGGGCGTTGCGAGGGGGAATCATTCGCCCCGCGGGGGGCCAGGCCGCTGGTCCAGGAAGAAGGCCCACGGGGCGGAAGGCGAAAGCCGCTGGACGGTCAAACCCTCACAGGCCTGGTTCATGCAGACTCAGGGGAGGAGTAAGGGGGATCACAGCTGGCCAGGTAGGGAGGAGGCAAGAACGAGGCCCGGGAGGGGACCTGCTCACCCCCGCCAGGCGGGGCTGTGCCGCGGGCCCAGCTGGAAGGGGTTCCTCTCGCTGCTCTCTGACCCGCCGTCACCTGCGTAACGAGCCCGGGTGCTCCAGCTGGCGTCCCCCTCGGCGCCCTCATCTTCAAGCCGCTCACCGCCAGGGTCTGGCCAGCTCTCACGGCGATCTTCATGAAGTATGGTGTAAGGCCGTGACGCCAAGTCCAGCCAGAGCCCGCACGGCCGGCCTGCGTGTGCTCACCCAGGGCCGGGGAGACAGCTCGGACGAAGGGGTTCATGTTCGCGCCCGGGCCGCGCTCCCAGAGAGGCGAGCTCGAGGGTGGCACCAGAACACCTCTGGCTTAACGACGCGGGGAGCGACCTTCCCCCAAGGGCCGGCTGGGAGACAGCGGACAGAGCAGCCCTGCGGACGGAGCCCCCCGCCTGCCTCCCGGCAGAGCGACCCCTGGCCCTGGCCGGACAACACCCAGGCTTCTGAGCCAGAGAATCTCACTTCCACCTTCGGGAAAGGTGGCGCGAAGAAGGGGGAGAGCCACCGTCCCGGGCTGGTGTCGTCTCTGCTGGGGCTCAGAGCTTCAGGCGCAAGCAGGGCTCAGACAGACAGGTAACAGCCTCCGGAGAGCGCCCAGGTGGCATTTTAGTTCACCTCACTGGAACAATGGGGCGGGAGCCCAGGCCCGCTCCCCTGCAGCCCGCTCCCCTGCAGCCCTCTCTGGCTCTGGGCTACTCCGTCATTGTTCTTAGGGCCTCAATGGTGTTTAAAATGTAAACATGCAGCTTGGAGTCCTGTGAACATATTTAACCCCAAAGTCAGTACTGCCTGCAAATTAAAGCCTCTTCGTGGCATGGCTATGGGCTGCTCGTGCGCTCCGCAGCCAGGGCGCGAATGTGCCATTAACCACAGCTCAGGGCGGCTGAGGCCAGTCCTGCTCCATCTCCGGCCCAGCGCCCCCAAGGAGGCAGCGCTCCAGAGCTCGCGGGCGGGCGGCGCACTCGGGGACACGGGAGGGAAGCCGGTGGGAGGGGCGGCCAGCAGGGGCCAAAGCGATGAGGCTGGAGGGGACGCTGCTGGGACCCCAACTCCGAGAGATCGGGCTCCTTTGGAGGCGGGAGCACCAGAGCCGCCCACAATGCTCCTCCCGACATGGGGAGAAGGGGCTGGCGGGGTCGAGAGGCAGCGGCGGCCTTGGCGTCCAGGGCCGCTGTCGCTGTCGGGGCAGAGGCTGACCTGGGCCGCCCCGCCCGCCGCCGGGCAGCTCAGGCGCAGTGCAGATGGGCGGGCACTAGAGGGCGAGCTCGGACAGGCGCCCAGGCGGACGGAGCAAGTCCTGCGTGGCGCTGGGCCCCCGACCTGGCTGGGCCACTGCCGCGGCCCCGACCTGGCTGGGCCACTGCCGCCGGCCTCGGGTCTCAAGTCTCAGCCAGGTTTGTCCGATGAGCTAACTCCCGAGCGCTGGAAGTGAGGGCGAATCTGTAGACACGCCTTACGTGTAGAAGGGACACTGGACGTGCGACTTGGAGAATTTAACATAAAGCGCCGTAACAGTTTTCTATCTGGACTGCGTGCAAAATGCCACCAGTGGAGAAACAGGGGTTAAAATGAGGTGTTGACATTCACCTCCCCTGCTGCAGAGGCTTTGGGGATGTCCCGCCACGTCTGTGTGGCTCTCGCTGTATCGCCAGTGTCTGCTCGGCCCTGCTGGGTTCTGGGACACTGTGGGTCCGGGGCCACCAGGCAGGGGCGCTTCAAGTTCACGGGCACCCAGCTTACAGTCCACTGCCCGCAGCCCAGAGAGGTGCGCTGTGTTTATTCCACTCCTCCGTGCCCTTGAGCGAGAGATAACGGTGTTGACTCTCCCGGGCGGGCGGGGCCCGTTTCTATTCTCAGCAGCTCGCACCCCTGTACTAGAGGTCAGCGGCAATGAAGACCCAGGCCGGCCCCACTAAGGGCGGGGGGCGGAAACGGGGTGCCTCTCCTCCTCCGAGGGAGACTAGCCGGGGCCCCCGAGTGCCAGCCGCCAGCGAGGTCAGAAAGCCCTGCTGCTCGGTCCCGGGTGTGCGGGGAGCTGGGCCACCGGCGCCTCCTGAGACCTGCTGCGACAGGGCTTTGCCCGCTGGCGGGGCTCCACCCGGCGACCTTGGCTGAGAAGCGACACTGCTCGTTTCTGCATCCAGCAGCTTCACATCCCCAAACTTGAAAAAGAAATGGGAGGGGCGGGGAGCCAGGCCGAGCCAGCCCGCGTCCTGCCTTAGGCCATCGTCTCCCTGACTCTCCAGGGGCTGACATGCCGGCGGGAAGCGGGAGAGAGAAAAGGGAGCTCCCGAGAGGATGTGCTTCCCCGTAGAAACTGCTCGTGCATCCGCGAGGGCCCGCGGGGCTCTCCCTGCACACTGCCCCTCTGCCGCGTCAGCCACGTGGCTCCTCACCCCAGCTACCCGGCAAACTGCTGCTCGGCCGCCAGAGCCCAGCGCGAGTCACCTCCTCGGGAAGCATTTCTCAGCCCCTGCAACCAGTTGCTCTCTCCTCTGCACACTGAAGCGTGTGAAGTCCATTTCCAGTGCACCCCGCCTTCTGTTACTGGCCGACCTGGGTCAGTCCTCACCGCGTGCCAGCGCTTGAGGAAAGAGACGCCATGCTCCTGCCCACTGGACAGCCCGGCCGCCTCAGGGCTGCTCTCTGCCTCGTCCTCAGGAGCTGCCAGGCCCACGCCTAGAGGGCCCACTCCTTGGCGTCCTGCCGGCGTCTCGCCAGCCCCGCGCCCCAGCGCTCAGGACAGCCTGCACAGTCGGGGCGCGGCCAGTGCACGGGCGATGCGGCCTGCAGATGACGGGGTGCGCTTCTTCCCGGACCCTCTCCTCTACGGCACTAGGGACACAGGAAGGAACAGCAGGGACTAGGTGGCAGAGCGCCAGGTTTGATGCTCCAAGAAGGGACATCCGGTAATTCAGACTCGGTGTTCTGGAAATTTCCATTTCCCAGCCCAGGAACAGCTGCACCAGAGTCGAGGGCCGGACATGTCAGCTTGCAGGCCCTGCTCCAACCAGTGCCCCGTCAGCCCGGCCCGGGCCTCACTCCGGCTGTGTCGCCCCGGTTCCCTGCGGCTCACGGTCTGGCCCCCCGAGAGCCCAAGTCAGTGCCCCCCGAGGCCGCTCTGAGCTGCTCCCTTGCGCAGGGAGGGCGGCTGGAGGGACAGCGGGACAGAGTGGCCGGCAGAGAACCGGAGGGCAAAGGCAGAGACAGCCCGAGAGGACAGCCTCCCACGGAAGGGAGAGTCCAGGCAGGCCGAGGCTGTCCTCAAAGGCCTCCCCGGGGGCGCAGGGGCTGAGCCTCGGCACCATGACGCTGCCCCAGCTCCTGCAGCCAAGTTCGATCCCGGCCAGGGGGGAACCCTGGGCGCAGCAGACCCCTCCTGGCTCCCGCTGCCCCTCAGCAGTGGACTTCATCGATCCGCCTCTTCTGCTCCCCACTCCGTCTCTGGGGAGTCCTCTCACCCCCTCCCCACACTTCTGGCCTGCTGTCGCCCACACCCAGCCTCCGGGGGGCCGGAGCAGGCGCCCAGCGGCTTTACTCGCCTTCCCCGCGCCTCCTTGCCCCGCTCTGAGGCAACGGGGGGCTGGCAGATCCCAACCGCCGGCTGAGGTGGGGCGAGGGGTCTCCGAATCGGTCCCTGCGTCCTCCTGGACACGTGGGACATCTCCAGGACAAGCCGCCCAGACGCCCCCAGGGCCCCACACCCCACCCTCGTGAGGCGGGGCGACCGGGAGTCCGCGAGGCGCCTGCTGCCTCAGCTGGGCTCCGTCCCCCCCCTCCCCCACGCCGGCCGGCGGGTCCCTCGAGGCTGGCGGGTCCCTCGCTCCGCTCTTCCCTGTAGGTGGTGCTGCCAGGCGCCCGCTCGGGACGACCAAAGCCCGGTCACGGGCCCAGACGCGAGGTCTGGGGGATGCTGAGGGTCGTGGAGGAGACGCCGCTGCGCGGGGCAGGCCCAGGTGTGTCCCACTCGGCGCCTGGGGCCCGGCCC
>NW_004567121.1:37477727-37483370 GCF_000260355.1 Condylura cristata
CACGCGAGGACGCCCCGCCGCGCCTGGGGGTGCCTGTGCCGACAGCCAGGTGCCTGATGTGAGCAGCTGTGCGCACCTGGATGATTCGGGGACGCCTGGCCGCGCGGCCCTGGCGGCCTGTCCCTCGGGCTCCAGGGGCCTGCCTGTGCCACGCTGCGCCCACAGCGCGCAAGGGAGCCTCCTTCTCGGGCCGCTCGGCTGGCCGCTGCCCTCGCCACCCACCGGGCCTCCCGGGCACTCACCTACGGTCGGCGGCGGAGGCGGAGACGGAGCGGGGGTCAGAGCCTCGGGGCCGGTGCCGCGTCCTCGCCGGGGCCGCTAGACCACGCCCTGGAAGAGGGACCACAGGTGAGCGGCGGGTGCCCCTGCCCCCGCCTGCTGGGGCTCCCAGGCACCGAGAGTCCCGCGCGCCTCCGCCCCGCCCCCGGGGAGCGCGGCCATGGGGACCCTGGGGCAGGAGCCTCCACCGGCACTGGCCGCTCCTCAGGCAGTGGCCGGTCACCAAAAGCCGGAGCCATGCTCTCCTGTGTCCCGACGGCGCCCTGGGGCGGGCGGGGGCCTTCATCCTCCCAGGCCTCCCCTGGACACCCCCATGCCCAGCCCCAGGCAGATGACACACGCAGGGCTCGGTGCCCAGGGCAGGCAGGCGGCACCCCACCCCCACGGCTGCCAGCAGACCCAGGCAGCCGCCGAGGGGGGCCGGTGCCCCGCCCCGCCAGTCACCACCAACAGCTTCCGGCACAGCATCCCGCGTGTTTCTGTGCCGGGCTAACCCGCGGGGCCTCCTCCTTCACCCCTCTGTGACCCGGCGGCGGCCGGGGGGGACGTGCCGGGCACATCCATGCGCAGCTTGCTGTGGCCCGCGCAGCCCCCAGCCCTCTGGGAGGCGGGAGATGGCTGCCCCAGTTTACAGACAGGAAGTGCACTTCCGGGAAAGCCGCTACGGCTCGCGGTCACGCAGCCGGCCCGGTGGCAGAGCGGCACTGCAGCGCGCTGACCCCGCCCAACCGCCCCCCGGCGCTTCCCCGTCAAGGCCCTCGGCGGAGCCCGGCCCGCTCTGTGCGCCGGGAAACCCCGCACTGACAGACCGAGGGCCCGCCCAAGGCCACCCTGAGAACGGCAACCCCGGGCTGCCCGCTGTGCCGGAAGGCTGTACCCGGCCGTCGGCCCAGCAGCCCACCTTCCTCCGGCCCTCACACGGGAGTCCACCCTCATGGCCGCTCAGCGCCGACGGAACGGGAGCCGCGCCACGGTCACACGCGGCTAAACAGGCGCCCGCGTGCACCGCCGGCCCCGGCGCCTCTCTGAAGACGCAGGAACCGTCCACGCCAGGCCCGGGGGCACACCCTCAGGTCAGGGTCCGCGGCAGCGGCCAGGCGCAGAGCAGCCGCCGGCCTCTCGGCCGGGCCCTGCCCTCCGGGACACCCCTCACGCCACACGGCATCTGGGCAGGGGCCGGTGCGCCGTATGGTGCCCAGCCTGCTGGGAGCGCTGCGTGGCCAGCATGCTTGATGACCACTCGGCGACTGGGCAGCAGCCGTGCCCACAGCACACAGCAGCCTCGTGGGGTCGGCGCGGGCCGGCGGGCAGAGCGGAGGGCCTGGGGCCTCACGAGCCGGCCATCCCTGCCACCTCTGCCATCTGCACGGCGGGGGTGCAGAGTCCGGGGCTGGCCGGGGCTGACCCTGGACTTCCGAGCAGGAGGAGGGTCCGGCATTCCTGGGCCTTTGCAGCCCTGGCTCCCGGCTGCTGGGAAACACGCCGTTAACTCGCGTTGCAAATTGCTGCCCTGCTCTACCTATCACTCAGCCGCAGGGGCTCCCGGCCACCAGCTTTCCTGCGACAGATGGAGACTACAGGCCTTGCTGCAGCTGGAACCAGTAGCAGCAGTCATGATGCAGGAAGAATTACGTTGAGTTGTGTCTGGTTGCTGTCTAGCGATTGTCTCACAAGTGGCTGCACCGCTTCCTCTCCGCCACAACGGTGAAGCCCGACTGAGCAAACACATCTAGTGGTTCTGCTCCGCCACGCCCAGCTCCCCAGGGAGGGGCCTGGGCACCTTTGGGGCAGCCTCTCTGGTGCGCCCTTGGAGGCTGAGCAACTTCCCCAGGCCCCCTGCCGGGCACCCAGGCCACGGCACGTGCCCCTTTCTCTGTGGGGCCCTTGCTGACGCCCTGACTTCTCCCTTTGCCAAGGACAGGCACGCCCTCTCCTAGGTTTGGGTTCTCTGGGGAGCGACCAGGTCTGACTCGGTGTCACACTTCAGCCACTAGCACTGACCTGGCCCGGGGGCAGGGAGGGACTAGACTAGACCCCCCCCAAGTCCCAGCTGTTCTTGTGTCACCTTGACCCAGTACTTGACTTTTTTCTTCCTCTGTTTCCCACTTGTAAAATGGAAAAGTTGATTGAATTCTTGTAAGAATGTAATGGTTAATGGGGAAAATAATTGGGATGTAGGAAGGAAGAATTTAATAATTGTCAGCTACGATGAAATCAGCAGAAAGGCTGCGAAAACATTCCTATAAGAACCTGAGCCAGGCCCCCCTGGGAGCGCAACCGGTAAAACAGCAGCACCATGACGCTTGCTGTAGCCACCTCTGTTGAGTTCCATCCCCGGGCAGGGCGGGACCCCCAGGGCACAGCAGACCTCTCCAGTCTCCCTGCTGCTCCCTCAGCAGTGGACTGCCTCGGCCTGTTCTGCTCCCCACTCAGTCTCTGGTGAATCCTCTCACTGCCCCCGCATCTCTGGCGTACAACCCAGTTCTGTATGTATGAATAAATAAATCTCAAAAAAAAAAAAAAAAAAAAACAAGTTATCTTAAAAAATAAAAGCCTAAACCAACTGGAAAGATACAAACTACCAAAGCGGATACAGGAAGAGATAGACAATTTAAAAATCTGTAATGAGATATTATTCTATCTTGAACAGATATAATCAGAAAGAGATTGAATTACCAATCAAAAGAACTACTCACAAAGAAAAGCCAGGCCCAATGGCTTCACTGCTGAATCTGACAAACATTTGAAGAATTAATACCAATTCTTCACAAACTCTTCTGAAATTCACCCTGAGGTCAGTATTACCTTGATACCAAAATCAAAGACTTGGTAAGAGAAGAGAACTATAGATCGCTACGATGAAGATGAATGCAAAAATCCTCAAGAAAATACTAGCCCTCCAAATCCAGCAACATAAAGAACAAAGAGAATTACATACTTTGACCAAGTGGAACGGATTTCAGGAATGCAAGGTTGGCGTACCAGTTGAAAATCAAGTCACTGAATGTAGTAGTCTTTATCAATAAAATGAAAGGCAAAATCATACGTTCATCTCCATGGACACAGAAAAAGCATTTGACAAAATCCAGCACACTTTCGTGATAAAATACTGAACTGACTAGGATTTGAAAGGAACTTCTTCAATCTGCCAAATCCTCCTCTGCAAAAAACTCATCACTATCATCACACTTAACGGTGAAAGACTGGATTCTGCTTCCCCCACCAAGCTCAATCAGGAATGAGACAGGAGACATACTTTTACCACTTCTTTTCAACACTGGACTAGAGTCCTCGGGGTGATTTGGTGAAAAAAAAGAAAGAAAAAGAAAAATAGAAGGGCATCGGGATTAGACAGGTGAATTTAACTCTGTGAACAGCAGATGTCATGATCCTTCCTGTATATAGGACATTCTAAGGAATCCCTAACACAAAAACTACTAGAATAAACAAGTTCAGCAACATTTCTGGATAAATGATCAATGTGAAGGAAAAAAAATTGCATCTCTACTGTTTCCCCCCCCCCCAAAAAAAAGTAAAAAATG
This sequence comes from Condylura cristata, assembly GCF_000260355.1. Classification (NCBI taxonomy): domain Eukaryota; kingdom Metazoa; phylum Chordata; class Mammalia; order Eulipotyphla; family Talpidae; genus Condylura; species Condylura cristata. The sequence goes on from NW_004567121.1 coordinate 37,481,549, forward strand.
AAACTAAGAGAAGAACTTCGTTAGCAATTCCACCGAAAAGAATACAATTCTTAGGAATACATTTAACAAAAAAACTTACACTTTGGAAACTATAAAACTTGCTGAAAGAAATTAAAAATCTAAATAATTGGCAAACCACATCATGCTCATCTATCAGAAAAGTGACCACAGCTAAAGGGGCAGAACTCCCCACACGGACGCGCGGACTCGCCCACATGGCCGTCAGAATTCCCGCTTGCTCCTTTGGAGAAACTGAACTCATTCTACATTTCATGTGGAATGGCAAAGGGCCCATGAAATCAAAAACAACCCTGAAAAAGAACTAAGCAGGAGGACTCACACCTCATGGTTTCAAAAACCATTACCAAATGCCGGTAGGCAAGACACTGCAGCTGGCACAAGAAGACATGCGGATGCACGGGCCTGAGAGCCCCAAATAAACCCACGCAATGGCATCGACCGGCTTTCACACAGGTGCCAAGGCAACGCAAGCGAATGACGGAATCCCTACCTCACACCATTCCAAACACCAACTCAACACAGATCAGAGACTTACATATGACCACTAGAACTACAAAACTCAAAAGAAAACACAGGTTGATCTTCATGATTTTGGATCTGACAAGGGATTCTTACTCTTGACAGCAAAAGCCCCAACACCAAAGAAAAGACAGACAAAGTGGACTTCATCGAAAGTAACAACTTGTGCTTCAAAAGACACTGAAAAGACAACACACAGAATGGGACTTGTATCTACAATACATAAAGAACCATCACAGCTCAGCGAGATAAGTGACCCAATTTAGAAAACAGGCAAGAGATTGAAGATATACAAGAAATAAGCACAAGAAAGTATCAATTAGAAAAATGGAAATCAGGACCCTCCCTGGAGGTGTCCAGGTTAAAGCGCAGCCATTGCAACACGAGTTTGATCCCCCACCAGGGAGGTGACCCACAGGGCGCAGCAGACCTCTCCTGACCTGCTACTGCTCCCCTCAGCAGTGTATTTCAGGCAGTCCGCTTGTTCTACTCCCCACTCTGTCTCTGATGAATTCTCTCACCCCCTGCACCTCTGGCCTGCCCTAATTCTTGTATGCATCAATAAATAAATTGGTTTTTTTAAAGATTTATTTATTGCTGCATACAGAACTGGGGTATAGGCCAGAGGTGCAGGGGCAGTAACAGGATTCACCAGAGGCAGAGTGGGGAGCAGAACAGGCTGACTGATGAAGTGCGCTGCTGAGGGGAGCAGCGGGCGGGTCAGGAGAGGTCTGGCCGCCATGGGGTCACCTCCGGGGCCGAGGATCAAACTCGCACGGAAGCAGCTGTGGCCACTTGCAGTGATGCGCTCTAACCCCTTGCGTCACCAGGGAGGGCCCCGAATACATGGTTTTTAAAAATGCAAATCAAAAGCCTAATGAGCTTCCACGTCACACTCACTACGATTTCTTCAGTCAAAGTCAGATCAAGTGCTGGTGAGGACTTGCAGGAATTGGAACGCTCCGGTAGTAATACTGGGAATGAAAAATGGTGCCCCACTTTGCAAAAACAGTGGCAGTTTCTCAAATGATTAAACACAGTTATCATAAAACCCAGAAACTCCACTCTAGGCATAGACCCAAGAGAAACGAAAACATAAATAGTACACAGTGCTCATCACAGCATTACTCACAACAGCCAAGGGAGGAACCGCCCCCACGCCCCCGACAGAGGGGGGGCGACAGGGCAGGCGATTCCTGTGCGGAGTATTACTGGGCCGTGCAAAGGAGCAGCGCAAGCCGCAGCCGCTGAACCTTGAAAACAAGTGAGGAAGCCACAAACA
>NW_004567121.1:37484995-37486982 GCF_000260355.1 Condylura cristata
CCACCGCCAGGCCGGGACCCCTTGTAGCTCCACAGCGCGAGGGCGTGGGCAGCAGTGGACGGTGCGGGCCGCCCAGGCCCTCTGCAGGGGCCACAGCACGGCGGCCCACGCATGGCAGTGCCACCAGACGGGCCCTGGCGACAGGCCGAGACGGGCACGTGGCCGAGAGCCCGCGGCCACCCTGGTCCACGTAGGAAGCGGAAGAACAGGCAGACTGAGCCTCGGTGCTGGAGCCAAGCCGCTGACTCGCCGGGGCGGCGAGGGGACGGGGCCGGCGGGGCTGGTGACGCCGCTTCGCCCTTCTGGGAAAGCCACCAGCGCCCGTGGGGGCCGGCTGGCGGCCTGGGGGGCGGCGGCGCTGTCCGGCCGGCGTCAGAGGGGCCAGGGGTGGGAGGCGGGGCGACCGGCCTTGTGGAAACTAGAATGTCCACGGTGAGGCGTGACCGTGTGCGGCTGTCAGCCAACCCCATGGACACTGGAGACCACGCGTCCAGAGACGACCCGACTGCTCCTGATGTCCGCGTCCGGCCGCCAGCGGGTGGCACATGCGTGCGACGGGCGACCCAGAAACCTGATTTCCCCGCGAAGAGACAGGAAGGACAGCGCCGCGTGGAGGGCGCTGGACCCCGAAACGCAGCCCGCAAGCCAACAGCCTGGAGAGCCCCAGGGCCTAGGCAACCTCCCGGCGCGCGGCTGGGTCAGCCCTGCGGCTGTGGCCCCCCGCTGGCGTGAGGAGGAGCCCCGGAAACACCAGTAAATCACTCATTCCTCACAGACGAGCAGCCCCTGGCCCCTGCAGCCGCCCAGCTCCGCCCGAAGGCCTGCAGCCCATCAGCGACGCTCACGGGGGGCCCGGGCCGGTGTAGGCAGCTCGCGTCAGCGGAAAGTCACAGCCTGGCCGTGGCCGGTCCCCGGGAGCGGCCGTCCCAGCCCCGGACGCCCCAGCGCCCACGCGCTCCCCGGCGGCACAGAGGGGTCGGTCTGCACCAGGGCTGGGGCTCGGAGTCACCCCGGGATCAGCCACAGCTCAGCGCCGGGGGCGTCCCCACTCGGGCTGCCCTCCGCTGGGACCCGGGGGCTCCGGCGGGCGTTGGGAGGACGCCGGGGAGGGACGGGCCGAGCAGCCGGCCGCGCGGTCCCTGAGTCCAGCTCGCGTCACCTGCGAAGGGGGGTCCGAGAGGAACATGGGGGGCAGCTGGCCCGCACCTGCGACTCTGCCTAGACTCTGCCTCCCCCGCCCCCGCCATCGAGGGGACCCCGTGTTCACGTGAATGCGCCGGGGGCGCCTTCGTGGCACTTTGCGGGGCTCCCTGGCCGGGAGGAGGCGCGTGGGTCGCGCCAGGCGGTCCCCGCAGTGTGGGGGAGCCCAAGCGGGGAGACGGCCGCCCACGGTCCTCGTGAAGCCTGGATGTCAAGAGGGCTGCTCCTCGCCGCACGCCCGCCGCACGAAGCCGCGGGGGTGGGCAGAGCAGACGCAGGGTCGGCGCCGGGAGATGCTGAGACCTCAGCACGGGCAGCGGCTCGGCCTCGGCTCCAGCTCTGCCGTAAACCCCACTGCGAGCCCCAAATCCGAGCCAGTCACCCCAAAAGGGCAGTGTCGTCCGGCCCTGTCCGGGGTAGCAGATGCGCCGGCCGGGAAGCCGCACCCCCGAGGAGGCCCCTCACCCCGGGGAGCCGCGCAGTGGGGACCGGGCCGCTCTGGCGGGCTCGGCTGGCCCTGGCCGGGCGGCCTCGGTCTGCTCACCCCGGGGGGCCGCACTGAGCAGCAGGCTCAGGTAAACAGGCCTCAGTGCTCACCGGACGCGACCTCGCCGAAGCCTGCAAAACGGGGCCGCAAAACGGAAAACTGGGAGCCGACCTGCCACGACGTCACACCGGCGATAACGTGGCGTGTAGAAAACAGCCTCCTTACGGAGAGCCGGAGGAAAGCTGCTGAGACGTCGGCACTGGGAGCTGTCAGACGGGCGGGGGCGGGGCGGCCGCTCCC
>NW_004567121.1:37487255-37489618 GCF_000260355.1 Condylura cristata
CGGCCCGGGGCCGGCCTCTGCTGGCCTCTGGCCTCTGCCCCTCCGGCACACCCGCAAAGCCCGAGGGCGCCGGCCAGACGCACCAGCCCCGCCAGGGCCTAGCCGCTGCCCAGGAGAGGCAGCCTCGCTTTCAGGGCGTCGCCGCGCCCAGGCGCCCACCTCGGGGCTGCAGGCGCGGTGCCCCGAAGGCCGACGTGGGGGCGAGGTTCTCATAAAAAGAAGAAGAACAGAGCCTTGTTTGGGGAAGGCCAAGGTCACTGAGGTGTCACGTAGACGAGCAAACTCACCTTCTAGCTCTCCTGCAGTGTTTGCGGAACAAAAAGGGTCTTTGAAAGTTACGTATCAGGAAGCAGCGAGGGGCTCTCTGGCTTCTCTGGCTTCTCTCACCTCCTCTGCTTAACTGTTTCATCATCTCAGAGTTTCTGAATGCGCTCAGGGGAGCGGGCCGGAGAGGGGCGGCCCTCCGGACCCCGGGCACGCGTCCCCTGCACGCCCACCCCCCACGCCAGAAGCCCCTGTCTGTGGTCCGGAAGGCACCGGCACTCAGGGGAAGACGGGGCTCGATGCGGTGACCCCCAACTTGAGAATGCACATTCGGAAGAAGCAGGAACGTGAGACAGGGTTGCCGGGCTGCCCACGGGACTGACCCTCGGGGGGACGGGCGGGGGCCCAGCCCCGCACCTCACGTTTCTGAGTCTCCTTCACCAGGACCCCTGACACCCACGCCACACCCTGGCCTGTTTTTCCGATTTCTCTTCACTCTGGGCTCAGGTCACCCCGAGACCATGTACCTGCAGCCAGGGCCACCTCCCCTTGCGGGCAGGGACGGCCCACGCCTGAGGGAAGGGCCCGCTCGGCCCTGTACCCTGCAGCCATGGAAACACAGAGGAGCAGCTCCCGAAAGCGGTGGGAAGTGCCAGGTAGGGGCCCACGCGCAGCAGGGGGTGGTCCCAACACCGGGGGAGCACAAGGCAGAGGGCACCCCACAAGGCAGGGCCTAGACTCCTGATACTCTGTGCCGTGCGCTGACCCTGGGCTCCGGCATCTGGCCCCACTGACCCAGGCCTGGCCTCAGCACGTGGCCCAGCGGCTCAGGACACCTGCAGCAGGGGCCTCAGGCTCACGGAGCAGTCGCCCCGCTCCTGAGCGCCCGTCAGGAGATCAACGACGCGTCCAGCTGGAACCCCCAGGCCCAGAGGGACGGTGGCTGACGCTCTAAGCCAGACCACAGGAGCCCACGGCGCTGCCCAGGGCTCTCCGGCCCACAGCTCCCACCCTGGTGAGATCTCAGGGACAAGCGCAGGGCTGAACCCCCTCGGTGAAGCCCACATCTGTGGGGGCTGCTGCTGGGCCAGGCCAGGGGCCCTGACACCCTTGTCGCTCCAGAGCCTCAGCTGAGGGCGAGGAGGGGCCCGGAGGGAGGGGGGCGGTCTCCCCTCAAGGCTGTTGAGCCCCACTGTCCAGCTCTGGTGTCCACTTTGCTCCAGCAGGAGGTGGCCATCCCGGGAACAAAGGTCCCACCCAGTGACAAAGCAGGGGTGTGAGCCCGGGACGTGGGGTGGTAAGACAGGGGGCCCGGTACCCCAGGAATAAAGGAGACCTCGTCCGAGCTTAGAGCCCAAAGTAGTTAAAGCCCACACTGCCGGGTCCCGCGCTGAGACACCTCCACAGACACCGCTCGGCCCGGCCTCCGGTTTCCCGGACGTTCCTGTCACTGGCCGCCGAGGATCACTTTAAACTTTAATTTTTCTATTATCAAGTCGGATGAGAACGACGAGGCTCCAGGCCCTCTGCAGTGTTTCATTCCCGGGGGTGTCAGGTGTTTTGAACACAGCCCCTGCTGGAGCCGGCGCCCGGCCCTGGACAGGCCCGGCTTCCCCCGCCCCCCAGGAGTCCTGTCTGTCCTTGCCCCACTGGGTCACCCCTGGCAGCCTCACCCCCACGTTACCTGCTGCTCCCACCACCTGATGTCGCACCTGCTCGCGACATCCTGGCCGGTGGGAGCTCAGCTCGGGGAGCGAGGAGGACCCCGCTAGCCGGGGGGGCCCTGCGGCACTGATCTGCTCACTCAGGAGGCACTGAAGTGCGGGGGTGCAGGGGTGGGGCTTCCAGACACAATGGGGCGACCCTGAATCGCCTCAGCCTCCAGGCCAGGAAGCTCTGGGCCCCGGCTGCCCCCGAACAGGGCAGGAGACCCCACGCCGGCCCCGGCTCCGCTCACCTGCTCCCCGCAGCAGCAGGCACAGGGGACAGCAGGAGCTAGCGGATGGCGGGGGACGTGCAGCGGGCACCCCACATTCCGTGGCAGCCAGCTGCCCGCGAGGCCTCTCCCGGACACCTCCCCGGCCGCACGGCTCCTGAGC
>NW_004567121.1:37490003-37492153 GCF_000260355.1 Condylura cristata
CTCCGTGCCCGACAGCCCCTGCGTCCGGGCCCCGCAGCAAAGGGGCCAGAGCGCCCCGATCCCGTCCAGCGGCAGCGCCACGAAGGCCGGAGGCCGGGGCAAGGCTGGAACCTGACCGAGGCCGGCCAGCACACGCTGCCTGAGAGCCCCCCGGCCGCCAGAAGCAGGTGCCACGTCTTTGGGGTCTGCCAACAGCAGGAGTCCCGGTGCCTTTCGGGGGGTCTTGAAGCACCCCACTGGCAGGTCCCAGCGGTCCGCAAAACACCGGTGTCGGTTGCCCCGGGCCTGGAGCCTGGCTTTGGTGACCGGTTGCCACGGGGCTGCCTGACCTCCCGCCAGCTCCCACCACTGTCGCCTGGGCGCAGACACCGCTGGGCTGGCCCCGAGGGGCACCTCTGCCCGAGCCCTCTTCCTGCCAGCGTCAGCCGACCACTCCCAGACCACCCAGCGCTGCGCGGGGGACCAGGGTCTCCGCAGGCCGCAGAAGTCACAGCAGGCCAGGGCTAACCCGAGAACGTGGCACGGAACGTGGGCACAGGCGGCGGCTCCCTGGCGCCCACACCCCCCAACCCCCCCCGGGACTGCAGGGGACAGAGTGGAGGGGAATGAGGCGCGCTCTGGACTGTGGGGGTTGTCCCCCTGGAAAGGGCTCTCCCTGCTGCACCCTCACACGCCCAGCCGAGCCAGGCACGGTGACTGGCCAGCCCAGGGCCGGGGCTCCCGCCCTGGGCCGTAAGTGGACCAGGTAGCCTGCACGTGCAGGCTATATATAGAAAGAGAACGCTGTTTTCCCCGAATGCTAAGAAGCAGTAAAAGGTTTCAAGGACACGCTGGGGTGCCTAATGAGGTCGGTCCTCTCCTTTTTCAGAATCAAAGGCTGAAACTCCTAAAGTGTAACCAGTTCTGGTCCGGAGGACTCTGCCTCCTGGAGCTCCCTTCCCGCTCTCCCCAGTGGAACCGAACAGCACCTCCACTATTATTTGATTCCTAGGGGATCAGTGACAGTTTCCAACAGCTGAACCGCCTCCTCCTCCAGGAAGCCCTCGAGGGTCCCTCCCCAGCGCGCCCCTGGGCCCTCCACGCCCCGGGCGGAGGCACCCTGCTGCCCCGAATCAAGTCCAGACACAGGCTGACCGCGCTGCAAAGCCAGCAGCAGGCTCAGAACACACGGTGCAGGGGGCACTCACTCAGAGGTCACAAACACTTCCCCAGCGGGCGACCTGACTGGTGCGTTGGCCCCGTTCTCTCCCCGGGCAGAAAGCACACTCGTTCTCACGTGGTCCCGTGCCCGGCGCCGAGAGGGCCCCACGCAGCGACGCCGGGGCAGCCGTGGCCGGATCTCACCCCAGCTGGGCTCCTGCAGCCTCCCCACCCATAGGCGAGCTGGCGGGCGGGCGTGGCGGGCCGAGAGCCGAGGGGCTGCAAGCTGACTCCTGGACGAGACCCCAGAAGTTCTCCAGGAAACGCGCTGCTTTCTGGAAATGGCTGGAGTCGGCACGCCCCTGGGAACTCAGTCCCCGTCCTCTCTCTGGGGACCTCTCTGCGGCGGCACAGGCTCTGGAGTTTGCCCTGGCAGGTGGCGGCTGGGAGACGGGGGTGGAGGCAGCTGCCCCAGGAGATCGGGAAGCCCAGACAGAATTCCCCAAGGGGTGGAGGAGAGACCCCGCGGGGCAGCCGCCCCACGCAGCCCTCGCTCCCTGCCTGGGCCCCGGACGCGGGACAGGTGGGCGGCGCGGGCTGAGCCCGGCCTGGGGGCGACCTCGGGCCCTGGGCGTACCCTGTCCAGGGAGACGGGGCGGTGCCAGCCGAGGGACAGGCTTTGGGGAAATCAACTCCCGGCAGCATTCCTGTGCCCGGCTCCACTCAGGATAGATGTCGGCTAAGAAGACGAAGCCGGTTGTGGCAATGACTTCCAACAGATATAATCAAATAATCTATTCCTGGATTCTGCAGGCACCGAGACGTCGTAATTCAATTCCTGAAATGTCATTCCGAGCTGCTGGTGCAGGCGCCGCAGCGGCCCAGGACACACACTCATCGCTCAAGCCCCGGCCACGGCGGTCCCGCCCGCCCGAGGGCCGTGCTGCTGGGCGGCAGCCTCAAGTGAATGGACAGCGCCGGGCTGTGCGGCTGGGAGGTGCTGACCAGCG
>NW_004567121.1:37496910-37498207 GCF_000260355.1 Condylura cristata
CACCCGGCCCGTGCTGCTGGGAGAGCCTGTTCCCCAGGAGGTGTGGGGGGGCCAGGCCCGCCTGCTCCTCACCGCCCTCACAGGTGGGAGGCGCTGTGCAAAGGCCACCCCCAGAGCAGGCCCTTCTGGGTGTCTTTCTGGGGCGGAGGGCAAGAGGCAGCAGCACCTCTTTCACGGGAGGGAGGTGGGCAGGGGCGAGGGCCTGGCGCCCCTGAACAAGCCGCACCTGGCACGGCCAGGCCCCCACCCCGGCAGCAGAAACGGGATCCCCGTCTGCAGATAAGCACTGCTTGCGACAGCACTGTGAGGCGGCTCCTTCCACAGGCGTCCTTCCCCAAGGACCCGGGTGCAGCTAGATAAGCAGTGGGGGGCGAAAGGCCCTGCCCCCTCTCCCCAGGGTGGGACCCCGCCTCTCCCCCGCCCTCCCTGGGGAGGGGGGCCCACGGCGCCCGCCCTCTGCCCGCCGGCCCTCACCCCACCTGGAGGCCCAGGTCCCCCGGCCCAGGTCTCGCCGCACACTGGCCAGGGCCCCTCCCGCCCCGCCAGGAAACAGCAGCATCGAGGCCGAGGCCGGCCAGACCTGGGGGTTGGGCCACCCTGACTCAAGGACAGCAGCACGGGGCTGAGCGGGGCCCAGCCCTGTTCTACCACTTCCTGCCCGGTGACCTTGGGCTGGTTTCTTCACCTCAGGGGCCTGGGGCCTGGGGGCTTCATCACACAAAGGGATGGAGGCACCAGTGACAATCAGCTTGTGCCCAGGGACCACTTGGCGAGCTTTTGGGGGACTATGCCATTCCCGGGGCGACGGCAGCCGCGAGGAGGCCTAGCCCTCAGTGTGAGGGACCAACACAGAACCGAGGGGAACAGCGTGGTGGACACAGCCCAGGAACTCATCAAAAATAGCCGACACACCCATCCAGCCCCTGGGGGAGGGCCAGAGAAGGCCGCGCCTGCTGGCCACTAGGGTAAGGGATTCAAACTCCTCCAAGAGCAGACGCCCCCAACGCGGCCTGCCGAGGAGGCAGGCGAGGAGCCCCACCAGCGCCGGGGAGAGCCAGGCCGGGTCCAGGGTGAGCTGCCCAGGGGGGGCCCATGCTCCTCCGTCCCCCACAGCCCCTGGGAGGGAGAGGAGGGGGCTCCACAGGGCCCGGCCGCGGCCCCTGACTGCAAGCCCCAACCCCTCCCAGGCCCCACAGCCTGACAGCCTCAGGCGGTCCTCCCTGCACAGGCCGGCCAGTAGCCTTGGGAGGGGACACCCAGGCCAGCGGCTGGGAGCTGCCCCCACGGGCAGACGGGC
>NW_004567121.1:37499418-37503834 GCF_000260355.1 Condylura cristata
GGGACTCAGCACTCGCCGGACGGTCGCCAGTGGCCAGTTCAACCCAAAAAGCAGAGTCAGCCTGCTCAGAAATTCTGTTAGAGAGAGTGTGCAAGGCAGAATGTTCCAGGCCTGGGCTCCCGCCCTCCCTCCTCGCGCAGGCACCCTGGGCTGGACGCTGACCCCGGGCACCGAGTCCTCAGAGGGCGACAGGATGGGACAGGCCTGGGTCTTGCTCCAGCAGGCCTGACCGGCGCAGGAGGGCCAGCTGGCCGGGGCGAGGCCAGTGGCTTCCAGGATCATTAATTCAAACCTACTGGGAAACCAGCCCATTACGAAAGAGGTTTAAGGCTGGAACGGGGGTTTCAGTGGTACCAGGGAGGGGAGCGAGGTCGATGTTGTATCCTAAGGAGGAGCTAAAGCAGTGGGGGGTGGGTAAGGGCAGGTCCCAAGCAGGCGGAAGGAGCAGGGAGCAGAAGGCGCACCCCCCCACACTGGACCTCTGAGTGGGGGTGCAGAGGGGAGAGAGTGGGGAGACAGCAGTACTCCAGGGAAGCGAGTTTCTAGAATAGCGGCGTCATCACACTGGCATCCAGGCAGCTCACTCACACAGCACAGAGCACCGGCAGCCACTGGGGCGACCACCACCCCGCCGCTTCAGCACCTCTCACCCCCCCTTAGCTGTCACTCCCCGCCTCCCTCCAGCCCCGACCCGGCCGGGGCAGCCCAGTCTCTCTAGATGCGCCTGCTCCGCACCTCTCCTGTCGACGGGCCTCACAACGGGGGTCTCCTGTGCCCCCTCCCCACGCGCAGCATTCTGCCTTCTTGCTTTATCAGCGTCCTAGCAGGTGACCACACCTCGCTCCTTTTCGCGGGCATGTAATATTCCGTGGGGCAGGCCGCATTTTGTGGAGCCGCGGCCCTGGCTGGGCCGCTTCCTCGCGGTGCGCAGGCTCCATGCACGGAACCCGCGTTTCCAGTTCTCAGTCTCCAGCCGGGAGTGGGGCTGTGGGTCCAGCGGGAACCGTTTAAGGAACTGCCTCGCTGTTTTACAAAGCAGCGGCATCATTTCAGTCCTGTCGGCTGCACTCGGGGGTTCTGGTTTCTCCAAGTCCTCCCCCGCGGCTGTGTTTATCTGACCTGACTCCAGACATCTTGGCCGTGCGAAGCGGCGTCTCACTGTGGTCTGGGTCTGATTTCCCCAGAGACTGATGAGCCACAGAGAGCAAACGTGCTGCCCTCAGGCTCATGGGTCCCTTCGGGGACACAGCTGCTCAAGACCCTTGGCTGATCTGTCTTTCTTTGGCGAGCTGTAAAATCTCTGTATGTTTTCACGACAAGTCTGGGACACGTAGGATTTGCAAATACTCTGTCACATCTTGTGAGCTGCCCTGACATTGTCTTGATGGCACTGTCCCTCGAAGCACAAAACTTTTCATTCTGATGACATTCAGAACCTGCTTTTTTGGTGCTGTGCCATGAGTATTATGTGTGAGCAACGAAGGCCTAAGGCAAGGCTAAAAAGATTTGCATCCATTGTTTTCTAATTGCTTTATAGTTTTAGGTCTTTGATCCATTTTGAGTTCATTTTTATCAACAGTATGAAGTCAAGTCTCATTCCTGGCAGGTGATGCCCTACAGCACCCCAGCACCACTTGGTGAAAAGAATATTCTTGAACATTTGCTGCATTTGAAGACCGAATGGCTGAGATGTGAGGGTTTCTGTCTGACCCTCCATCCTACTCCCTCCACGCCAAGCCTGTCCTCATGCGAGCCCCACACCGTCTCGATCACGAATGCTCTGTAATAAGTTTTGAAATCAGGAAGTGTGAGTCGTCCCACTTACTTCTTCTTTTTCATGGCTGCCTGGGATATTCTGGGTCCCTCGAGTTTCCTTACAAGGTTTAGAACCAGCTTGTCATTTTCTGCAAAGATGTGGGCTGGAATTTTCACAAAGATGTTGCTGAATCAGAAATTAACTGGGAAGCAATGCCCTCACTCAATGAACATGGTATGCCTTTCCACGCTCTTCTTTAATTTCTTTCAAAACATCGTTGTTACCATAGCACCTCTTTTCGTACTGTGTTCCCAAGCATCTGGGTGGGGAGGGTGGCTACTGTACATGGATTTGTTTGCTTAACAGTCACAATGCTCATTAATTGCGAAATGCAAGTCATGTATCTATATTGATCTTACATGCTACAAATTCACTAACTTTGTGTATTAGTAATGATACTTCTCTTAGTGGGATCTTTAGGATTTTGTAGATTGGCATGTTTTGTTCTCTCGTACCTCCTTTCATCATGCTTTCAGCTACTGCTTTTTTGCTTTAAACAGATCAAAGCTTTGTGTCAATCAAGTCTACCAGCGTGTTTATTCAATAGCATGAGCCCACTTAGTATCTGGCGGCACATTTAATTAAGATATACACAATATATTTTAAGAAAATGCTATTGCATGTTGCGTGCGCTGCAGCAGAGAGAAGACATAATGTTCACACGCACTGGGAAACCAAATATTCAGTTGGTTGACTGCAAGGTGTGAGATTCTCCTTGCTGTGGTGGTTTGCTCCGAGGTGTGCCTGTAACAAAATCAGGTCATCTGCAGACAGCCTTGCTTCTTGCTCCAGATTAAGATGCGTCTTATTTCTTCTTCTTTCAGAACAGCTGTGGCTAGAGCCTCTGGCACAATCTTGACTAGAAGGGGCAAGAGGAGACATTCTTGGAGGGTTCCTGGTTTGGGAAAGAAGCTCTCAATCTCCCACTGTTAAGTGCAATGTTGGCCACTATGTGTTTAAATTTAAACACTTCAGGCTGGAAGTGACCACACTATGATATTCGTCCGAGTAGAGAAACCACACAAAAATGTCCTGTCTAAACAAAGTGAGCATAGACACAGAAGGGCCAAGAGCTGAGTCCACTACCCCGCCCTTCCCCCACAGCTCCCGCGAGGCACAGGGTGGGCCAGACCTGGGGAGGGCAGTCCCCTGAGCTCACCCCACAAAGCTCAGCAACTTGCGTGCACGGCCGACTTGTCCCTACTTGTGCAGTTACATAAATGATACATTTTCTGTAAACCCTTGGAACAGAAGCTAAAAGGCAGAGTTGAAGATTTGGGGAAGAGCGATGTCAAATCAGGCATGGACAAACAGCTATATCTCTTTGGGGACGTAAGGAACGCTCTAAGTGTTGGGCATTCAGTTTTTACTTTACTTGATAGAAAGAGAATCGCAGAGAATCATTCCAAGGAAAACGCAGAAAAGACAGTGAAGGTCGTCCAAGAGGCCTGTTAATCCTAGACAGGCCTCAGTCCTCAATCAGGAGATGGGAGAATAAATACATGTTTTCTGTGCACATAAAATGGCCTTGGTACATTCGTGTCCGTTTATGATTCCTTTTTTAAATCATCTTTTTCAGTTAACCAACTCGTTGATCTGGCCAGCCAGCACACTGGAACCAAGAACTCTCCTGGGCACTGTGGTCTGGTGGTTACCTGGGCAGGTGAGACATCAGTTCTGCTTCCACTTCACCATTTGGTGCTTTCAAGACTTTGGCCTGAGCCCGTATAGTTTTTATAATAAAGTTTGGCAAAATTTCTTTTTTAAGATTCCGGTCCTGTTACTTCCTGTCAACAATAGGGAGGACTCAGAGACAGGCACTGCCCTGGCTGGCGCGGTCCTGGCCAAGGAGGTGCCCGGGCTACAGGGGGAGATATGGGACTCTGAGAGGGAAGCACCAGCTCGGCTCCCAGGCTCTGACTGTCCAGCTAATCACCCTGAAGCAGACCCCGTCCAGATGGGCACCGTCCGAGCTCTTGGGAATGAGGCCGGCAGCTGCCCCTGCAGGCGGGAGTACACCGCCCCCCCCCCCCCCACAGGTCTGGATCCCCTGGGAGAGGGCCAGGATTTGGAGTATTTTTAAAGAAACACGAAGTTTCTGTTCTGATTTACGCAAAATGAAACGGAAGAGGTGGTTTCACTGCACCTAAATTCCTCCCCGGGGCCTTCTCTCCCCTACCCAGCACCACACTGGGCTTGCCGGAGGGGAAGGAGTGGCTCACCAAGGCCTGGATCTCCTGTGGACTGGGTGGGGGGTGGGGGCAGGGGGCTCTGAATCTTACATCCTTCGGTTGCACCCCACCCCCAAACTCACCCTCGTGATCAGCTTCCTGATGTTTGAAATACATCTGTAACCCCGAGGCCCTGAATCAGTGCAGACGCAGAAAGGAAGGAACTGGGGAGTCCACTGGGCGACCACGGGGCTCCAGGGTACGGGAGGGGTTCAGAGGGCCCCAGCCCCGCAGGCGCCAGTAAACGGCCAGGGGCTTTCGCGGGGAGGGCGCGAAACAGCCTCGCCTAGACTAGGGGACTGGCGGGCAGAAAGACCCGGAGGCCGGGCAGGGCTGGAGGGAAGTGACGGGTGTGGCTGGCTGGGCCTG
>NW_004567121.1:37510785-37511678 GCF_000260355.1 Condylura cristata
GGGGTGCGCCAGGAGGCACCTCGGGCCCCCAGCTCCGTGCAGAGGGCAGCGGTCAGGAGGGAAACGCCAAACCGGCCCCGGGCTCGGGTCCACGGCCGCCCGGGCGACGCCCTGCTCCCCAAGTCACCGGGGAAATGGGCGCTTCTACCCCGGGGACAAACACACGAGAGAAGCCACAGCCACAGCGCCACGGCCCCGACCACGGGGAGCCAGGGTGGCCTCTGGGGCCTGGCCGCCGGCGGAGGCCTGTCCGCTCCCACTCAGCCCCTGCACCCTGGGCTTCTGCTCACACTCCCGGGGTTGCACTTTCAGCAAAGGTCACTCTAGCAAGAACCCCAAGCCCTGGAGTCCCCGGTGGGTAATGTCCCACCGTGACCCCCGTTTCCTAGCTGGAAACCCCGCTAGTCTCCCCTGTACACGGGGGTCCCCGAGACCGCTCTCCCTCACTGGACCTCCGGAGGCGCCTTCTAGCAAGTCCCAAGCAAGGTCTTCCCGCCCCTCTCCTGGCTGGGGAGCCCAGGGGTGGGCCTGGCCCCCTCGCTGCGCCGCCCACCCAGGGCGAGGCAGCCCCGAGAACCCCAGGCAGGGCTGGGACAGTGGCGGAGGGAGGCAGGCGGCTGCGGGCAGCGGGCCCCGCGCCCCGTTCAGAAAGCGCCTGGGTGAGCTTTACTTACATGTTTGCAGTGAGAGTATCAGAGTGCGGCCCAGGGGCCCTCCAGGGGCTCCCCAGTCCTGGAACAACGCCGCTGGATCTTCTAAGCCAGAAACCCGGCTGCACCCCCGGGGCGTGTGAGGTGCCCCCACCCCGTGGCGCAGACAGGGGCTGTCTAGGCAAGTCTGAGGGGAAGAAGATGGGGGTCGGGGGCACCTCTACTCCCGGCTCAGCAGCCTCC
>NW_004567121.1:37514222-37517491 GCF_000260355.1 Condylura cristata
CCCCCAAGCCCTTCCGAGCGCAGCGTCCGGCCGTCGGTCGGGGAATGGCGTCGCCGTCCACCCCGGGCTGTCAGCGCTTCTGCGGCACGCAGAGCTCCACGGCCTGCAGAGCCCGGGGGGGGGCGGGGGCGGGGCGGCCCCACACGGGCCTCCCGCCCGAGGCGGCTGGACACCGAGGGCTGCCCCGCCCCCGACGCCCGCAAGCTGGCCCCGGCCCATTTTTAGAATAAAAGTAATAAAACGACTCCGAGAAAACAGCACCTCACGTCCACCGGCTCGGCCGACGCTCACGGCCTGGCCAGGTCGAGCCGACGCGGGGGAGACCGAGGCTGGGGGTGGCGGGCAGGCGGGGGGCTCACGGCTCAGCTCCCTCCCCACGCTGGTCATGGGGCCAGGACACAAGGGCCAGCAGGCCCCCAGCTGCCCTCACAATAGCTACCCACATTTTGGGGTAACACACCCACGAAACGCACATTTGAAGTCTGCTTAACGCGAGCGAAGCAAGGTTTCTCCAACTCCTGGCCAGGGCTGCCAGTCCCGGGGCGGGAAGGGGGCGCGGGGCTCCCCAGGAGGCCACGTGGAGCCCCTGGCGGATGAGCCCCGGCAGATGCTGCGCACAGAGGCGGCTGCGTTTCCCTCACAGGCGGGGTGCACAGGCGAAAGCTGCCTGCTCTGCTATGGGGGCACCCAGGTACGCTGGGCTCAGCACCCCGTAAAGGGCTCCCTGTACTTCAGCGGCGGACTCCAGGGCTGGGCAAAGGGGCAGAGCACAGGGCCGGGCAGAAGCGCCGGGCGCCGTGGGGGTGGCGGGCACAGCCAGCTGGCGCAGAGGGAGGCCCGTGTTGCAAGCAAGACAGCGGGTGCCGGGAGATGGGGCCCGTCCGCCCCAGCAGCGGCCCGGGCGTCGGTCCGTCCCGCCCGAGTACCCCAGGACCCTGGGAGCCCTACACACCCCGCGGCCTCCGCACACGCATTCTGCCCCCCGGTTCCCCGGGCCCAGGCAGCCAGCGGGTGTGGTGGCCTCACCCGGCCGGCCGGCGGGGACGCCCGCAGAGCGGGCGGCAGGCCCAGGCTCCAGCAACACCAGCCGCCCCGCCCCGGCACCCCCGGCCCCCCTCTGAAGCAGGACTGAGCCAGGGATCCCGGCACGGGGCCCACACCGCTGATGCCAGCCCCCTCCCGGCGCATGCTGGAGGGTACCCCCCGAGTGTACCCTCACAGCGCCACCGGGGTGGGGGTGGGGGAGTGCCCTCTGCACTTACCTTGAGAGGAAACCCCAGAGCAGTGGCTCACGCTCCACAGAGGAGCAGTGCCCCAGGCTGCCCCGGCTCCTTGCACAGGGTGAGCCGCACCCGCCCGCGCCCACAGGCCGCGGCCCCGCCTGCCCTGCAGGGGGAAGCCTCAGGCCACAGCCGATGTCCCACAGTTTTCAAAATCCTCAGTTGCTTCATCTTTTCCCAACAACCGCCCGCAGAGACGGGTAAAAGGGCAGTGGGTATCATTTGACCAAGACCCGCCGAGGGCACCGAGCGGCCGCAGTCCGTGGGCACCGGCCCGGGGCGGGCGGGTGGCCGCAGGGAGGCGGTGAGCCGTGGCGCTGAGCTGAGCTCAGGCCTCCTCCCACAGGGGCGAGCAGGGCTCACAATTCGGGCTCCCGACAGGGCAGCTTGCCGGGTGACTGACGGGGCTTTTTCTGCAGGGAGCCCAAACTCACGTCCGGCACTGGGCACAGGCCCGGGCAGCCCAGAAGCTGGGCGGAGCCCCGCTGGGCGGGCTGGTGTGGACACTGTGTCGGGAATATTCAGGAAGCCTGGGCGCCTGGCTCCCAGGGACACGGTGCCAGCCGGAAACAGGGGCCTTGGGGCCTGGAGACCTGGGCAGAGCCACCCTCCCGGCCCCAGTGTCCTCACTGGGCAGCCGACGACTCCAGGGGAATCCCGTAGGAAAAGTGACCACAGCAGCTGAGGGCGAAACCGGTCAGAACAACCCGCGCGGGCCAGTCTGGAGCCGGGGGCCCCGCGTCCACCGGAGCCCAGTTAAGACCAGAAAGGCAGGATGTGGACCGACCTGAAACTCACACAGTTAAAACGACCGGAAAGATGGCTGAGTCGGGACCAGCGCTTCTTCGGCAGTGCAGGCCGAAGGCCAGCAGGCACGGACACCCCAAAACCTGTCTGTCTCAGTGGCACTGACCGACTGTGAAATGCACAGCCGCGCGTGACTGTCCCCAAAGCCAGGAAGCAGAGGCGGCGGGGACGTGACCCTGCTGATCCAGATTTCTAGGGGCAGAGTCTTCTCCCCAAGACTGGCCCAGGGCTATCCCCCAGGCTGGGGGTTCCTCCCCCTGAGGGCAGGCAGGGTTTCCCAGGAACAGACCCCTCCCCAGGTAGTGCAATTGCCGGGCAACCCAAGTCTGAACATCGCTGGCATTTCCACAACCGTAGATTGATCCAGTTCTCAACATTAACATTACAATGAAATCGGATTTGCATTTAATTTATTTTAATTGGCTTTTACATAACCAAGTGTCTGGTTCCGCAACAGGGTGAGTGAGATCGATGGCGGGAGCAGGGCAAGGTGAGAGCCAGCGTGCCGCCTTCCGGTTTGGAGAACGGCTTCCGGACTTTCCGGGCATCTCACTCAATTTTTCTCTTTCCCCCAAGACAGAGGTAGTTTCTGCAGGCTGAAGTTCATCCTTAGACTTGGTATCTCATTCGAAAACTAAAGCTCGAATGCTTTTGTGGGTGGACTCAGGGTGCGCCAGCGTCTGAGGGGACATGGGCATGCACGGCAGCAACAGAACATGTTGCCACCCCCAGGACGTATCAGGTACGGGGGCGCCACAACCAGCCACGGACGAACAAAGGGCCCTGCCCCCCCCCGGGTCCACAAGCAGGGACACCCGCTCCAGGGGGAGGGGTCCAGGTGTTGGGGGACAGGCCTGGGGCCAGCGGTAACTGCCAGGCCCCCACACCCTCGGCAACCCCACCGAACGGCCGCCCGCCAGGCAGGCCCGGCAGGCCCGCGCAGGGCCAACCAGTCGTGAGACCGCAGGAGGGGTCTGGCCTCGGCTCTGCAGGGGACTCTGTGCCCAGGAAGGGACCAACTCGAAACGAGCCTCCACCACGGGGCTAAGGCACGGGCGGGCCCCGGCGGGGAAAGGCACCACTCACAGGACGCGGGGAGGGCCGGGCCCCAGGGACGGGACCACAGGGGCCCGCCTGGAGGCCGGGCATCCAGAACCGGGGCTGACGGGAGGCGCGGCGGCG
>NW_004567121.1:37518821-37523160 GCF_000260355.1 Condylura cristata
CCCACAGACCCGCAGGCCCTGGCCAAGACCGCGAGAGGGCGGGTGCTGACCCCTTTCCTCCAGGAGGCCAGGCGGCGTGGAGAGCTCGTTCTCCGGCCCCTTCGTGGGCCCATGAAAACCACAGGCTGACCCCGGGCCTCGGCCCAGGGGACCGGCACTCCCATCCCTCAAGGAGTCAGATTCACGACTTGCTGACACAGGTCCACAGCACACTGGTGGGGACAGTCGCGCGGCTGTGGTAGTGGGACATTTCTTCAGCACGTCTGAGTCTACCCGAAGCCCGCCGGCCCAAGCAGGTGGGCAATTCCCGCTGACGCAGGAGCAGGCAGAGGCCCTGGGCGGTGCACAGACCCAGGCACCTGCTGGGGAAGCAAAGGGGGGCCGTGCTGCCTGGGGGGAGCAGAATCCACAGGTCCCCTCTCCTTTAAAAGGACCCATGGGCTCACTGTCCTTGGGGCTGTAAGGACCCCGGTCAGCTTCAAGAACAGACCGCTCTAGGCCGCCTTTAGCCTCCAAACCAGAGTTCAGGGACGCAGGATGGCTCTAAGCAGGGGCGCGTGGGCTGCCCCCCAACTTCTTGTTCGGATCCCAGTGACCTCTTCAGCTTCATCAAATGGCGGTGCCCACAGAGACTGCAGCCCTCAGCATCGCCCATGTCCAGAGCAGCCACCCACTCTGGTCCGGGTCCGCGGCAGACTCTCCGGGCTGTGACAGGCCCACCCGTCCCCGCTGCCGACCACCTGCAGAACCGCCACCCAGGAGGGAGGTGGCGGGGGACCGTGGCCCACCGCAAACCCAAAAGAAAGCAGGAAAAGGACACATGGCTTTGCTGACCACCCCAAAACCCACAGCAGGGGAGAGAAAGGGTGGCCCTGGTGGGGGAGAGTCGAGAGGCCTCCCCTGCTCCTGCTGCTACCGCCCTGTGGGGCTCTATCTCATGGGGCACGAGGATGCCGAGGCCAGCTGGACACAGGACGGAGAGTGCCAGTGCCCGCCCAGACAGAGATGCACGCAGCTGACCGCCGCGGGCTGCCTGGAGAAGCTGCTAGAGAAGAGCTCAAGAACATGCAGAAGTTCCTTCCGCGTAGGGAATTATGGGAAGTACACCCACTAGCACTGTTCCACATTCTAGAAAAAGCCACAATAGTTCAAATAACACAACTGCTGTACCGGCCCCTATAAGGCGTCCACTCACTTGTGGGGCAGGACGTCAGAGGGGCCTCGGGGTCACCACCCCTGAATGCAGTGACCTCGGTGTCAGATGGTGGGGACCCGCCCACGGCACCTCTCAGGTCACACCCTAATGTGAACCCCACGAGTGCGGCACCTCCGGAAGTCAGCTCACCCGTGTCCCCACGGCCCAGAGTCAGGGGGGCAACCTCATGGAATCTGGCCTAGCGGGCTGGGTTCTAAGTGGTGACCCTCATGCGCACTCTGGCCTTGCTGCAAGATCTGACTCTCACTTTTCACACAGGTGTTTCTTGACGCTGTAGGAGTTTCTGGGCGAGTTAGTTACCCAACGTGAATAACTGAGTAGTCAGCATGGGGGGGCAGGATCCTGCCAGACACCTCAGTGCGAGTCAACCAACGCAGGCATTTATTCAGCAAAAGCCACCTCACACACAGCCTCAAAACCACCGTGTGGGGCTGGGTTCAGCCTCTCCAGCACAGCAAGGACACCCAGGAAACCAGGGGGCACACCCAGCCTCGGACACAGCCCACCTGCGTCAGATGCGGGGTTTCCTTCCTGCCTCCTGGGCCTGCCACAGCCTGAGGGTCCAGCAGTCGGAATCATTTTGGAACACTGGAGTCATACCAGTTCTTTTTAAAATATGGCTTTCTTATAGTGAAGATCCTGAAATAATTTACCAGATGTGTATGGAATTTTGTTGACAATTATGCTTTCTTTCTCAAGATCCTAAGTGTGGCTCGAGGAGTCTTAAAATTTTCTAATCTAGGGCCCTCCCTGGTGGCGCAGCGGGTTCCAGCATTAAGAAGCTGAAGCCACTTCCACATGAGTTCGATTCCCGCCTGCCCTAGAGGTGACCACAGGGCACGGCAGACCTCTCCTGACCCGTCCGCTGCTCCCCTCAGTAGTGTGCTTCGTCAGTCAGCCTGTTCTGCTCCCCATTCTGTCTCTGGTGAATCTTCTCACCGTCCCTGCACCTCTGGGTTCTGTATGCATCAATAAATAAATCTTTAAAAAAAATTTTCTAATCCAACAAGCTATAAGCACACACTGAACTGGGAGCAAAGACTGCCTCTAGCCTTCATATTTTATGGCAATATTCTTTGTCTGGACAGTCCAGTTTCCAGCATTTTTCTCCTTCATTTACTCTAAAATTAATCTTTCATAGTAGCCAATTTCTCTGATGACTGCCCCCCTCTTTATAACTTTCCACTACTGACTCAATATCCTGGATACAGAGATTAATCTCTGAAATATGAGGAAATAATAGCCTCAGAAGTCTTTGGCAGGGTGTCACCAGAAGTCAGGCACGACCCTTAACGTGGACCAAGATGGCCCTGACCCAAGGTCATCCCGAAATCAACCCCCTGTCAACCCAACGTCATGCCGAGTCAAGCCAACGTCAGTGCAAGATTTAATTCAAGTCAACCCAAGGACCAAAGCAAGAACAGCAAACAGAAGGGGGTCACCCCCAGAAGTCCTCCAATGTGTAGGCAATGAAGACCGGTAGCTAAACTCCAGGGGACCATGGAGGAAAAGCAGAGACCAGGAACAGAAAAGTTAGCAAGATCTACCTACTAGCAAGTCTGCTGCAGGGAGTTCAGTGGTAAGAAGGAAAAGGAGGAGCTATGAGGGAGAATGAGGAGGAGGAGGAGGAGGAGCTATGAGAGGAGGAGGAGCTGTGAGAGGAGGAGGAGCTATGACAGAGGAGGGGGATCTATGAGGAGGAGCTTTGAGAGGAGGAGGAGCTGTGAGAGGAGGAGGAGCTATGAGAGGAGGAGGAGTTATGAGAGGAGGAGGAGCTGTGAGAGGAGGAGGAGCTATGACAGAGGAGGGGGATCTATGAGGAGGAGCTTTGAGAGGAGGAGGAGCTGTGAGAGGAGGAGGAGCTATGAGAGGAGGAGGAGCTATGAGAGGAGGAGGAGCTGTGAGAGGAGGAGCTGTGAGAGGAGGAGGAGGAGCTGTGAGGAGGAGGAGGAGCTGTAAGGAGGAGGAGGAGCTGTGAGAGGAGGAGGAGGAGAAGGTCCAAGAACGTCAGACCGTCTATCTGGGGGGGTCCAGAAGCTCCCCCTGAGTAGAGACCGAGGTGGATGTCTGGTTTCAAGCCACACAGAAAGGCGCCCTCTCTACCATACGCCAAGTCTAACCTCTACCACGCTGAAACGGCGCATTTCTCAGCAGACTCGAGTAATTTTCTTTACATTGCAGCTAACAGAGTAACTCAGAATTGAATTTGGCTGAGCTTAACATAGTCTCATCATGTATTAGGACAAATTTCCATTAACTCAAATCACAACAAGTATGGAATTTGTGGGTTCCAGCCAGTCTGACTATAAAGTGGAAGTTGCTAAGTAAATTAAGAGAGCAAACAAGGTTATCAGAGGAATGTGTTCTCAGGGTTCATTTCAAAACCTTTTTCTCGCTGCAGAAGTAATCACGCTCAGGGGTGAAAATTAGGGCGCAGAGATAGGAAAAAGCAGGAGAGACACCGCCCAGGCCGCCAGACCCAACCACCGTGAGGAGTGTGGTCTGTCTCCTTCCCGTGTATTTTCTCTGGCATTTTTTTCCCTCACACACCGCGACACGAGAGGGCCTGCATGGTTCTCTACCTTGCTTCTCAGTCCCATGTGCAAGAGAAACACCTGAATTGCTTATTCTCAACCTTTCTAGCAGAGACCTCCTAACTTGCCACCACAAATGTTCACATTTCCAAAGATCCTCAGCAATTCATTGAAAGATCTAATTTGAGGTGAAATCTGGCCAGGAGGTTGCATTGATACATATACCTCAGCCTGCAAATAATACAATTACTTGTCTTCTACAATATTCCCTAACTCTGACTTCCCCTCAATCACAAGGAGTCAAAACAAAGTTCTGTCTATCAATTTCTCAGAAAGAGAGGCACATGGTCTCCCAGGAAAACATGCGCAGGCCCAGTGACGAGGGAGCCAACACCCTGCAGAGGGTTTTTCCTAGAGGTCCTCAGAGAGGAAGAGAGGAGAGCGTCTCAGTAAGGGATCCCACTTGAGGTCAAGTTCTGACCAGAACTGGAGAAGACCATCAGCAAAGGCTGGAGAGAGCAGCAGGGGGTCTGACTGTCCCTCTAGGAAAGGGAGGCAAGTGGGAGCTCAGGGTCACTAGAACAGGTGA
>NW_004567121.1:37523720-37530680 GCF_000260355.1 Condylura cristata
GATGGATGGAGGATGGATAGATGGATGGAGGATGGATAGATGGATGGATGGAGGATGGATGGATGGAGGATGGATGGAGTATGGATGGAGGACGGATGGAGGACGGATGGAGGACGGATGGAGGACGGATGGAGGATGGATGACAGACGCATACACAGATACATAGATTGATCAGTGGTTGGCTGGATGAATGGAAGGATGGACAGACACACACATAGATACACAGATAGATGGATAATCACAAGAATTGGTTCATGCAACTGGAGACTGAGAAGTCCCACCAGCTGACCTCTACCAGCTGGACACTCGGGAAAGTCTGTGGTATAATTCAGTCTGAGGACAAAGACGTGGGAACCGGAAGAGAGCGGGTATAAGTCCCAGCCCGAGCCCAAAGAACAGGAGGAAATCGATGCTCCAGCTCAGGCAGACGGCAAATCCCTCCCCCCGCCCTTCTGTACCATTAGGGGCCGCAACCACTGGTCACTGTCACCAGAACCGCCGATTCAAAGGCTGACACTTCTCAGGACACTCTCAGACACCCACAACAACACACTGCCCCCTCCAGGCGAGCTTGGCCCTGTCTTGCTGACAGCAGTGAACCGCCCAGGTGGCATCTGTCAAGACTCCCAGATCAGCGATTCCCACGAGGCGACTCCAGATGCCGCCCTGAGCCTTCCGGCTCTGTCCTGGCCTGACTCCCCCGTGGCCCCCAGGAGCGGGGCCACGGGGAACAGGTAGCGCGGCACATGGGCTCAGGGAAGATGTGGCCACAGGCAGGTGACGGACGCAGGCGCGGTGACTCGGAGCCGGTGTGGCCAGGCTGTGGCTGCCCTGGGCTGCCCGCTCTGAGCTGCCCGCGCCGGGCCACGATGACAACGGACACGCGTGAGGTTCCGGCACCAGAGACCTGGATTTCCTCACCGCCTGCCCCCGGGGCCCCCCACCCCGGCGCCCCAACAGAGAGGCTCGTTCCCAAGTGCCCTGCTCGACAGTGCTCCAGGGACGGTCGGCCATGCCGCGTCGGCGTGGGGTGCTGCCCGACCACGGCTCGCAGGAGCAGCGACGTCCACCCGCCGCTTCCGGGGCAAGACAAGAGGGGAGCGAGGAGGGGCTGGCTGCCGGGGGTCGGCGTGGGGGAGCGGGCCTTCACGTCGGCGAGGCCCCTCCCCAACTTCACCACTAAGAGCCAAAGGGCCGGTCGGCCGCCCCGGGCCTGGCACCACGCACAGGGACGTCCGCGAAGCCTCATTCCCACCACAGCCACCGGCGCCTCGGTGAAAGCTGGGGGCGGGGGAGCCCCTTCCCCACTCAAGCTCCTCTTCGGGGGGCTCTCCGGCCCCACGAGCTCCAGGCTGCGTTGGAAATGATTTCCTTCGAGCCCGAGTGATGGCTGTTGAGAGGCTCTCGCTCGCCTCCAGCATGGATCGCAGCCCGCGAGAGGCCGGAGTGACAGGGAAGGGTGGGGACTGCCGTCAGCTCTGCTTTCTGGAAGCGTCTGCTGAGTGCACAGGAAGGAAGCAGAGGCCTGAGCGTGTCGGCCGAGACCGCACTCGGCACTGCTGGAGCCGAGGTCCCGCCGCCAGAGCCCCTGGGTGCTGGCACGTGACGCGGCCACGGCCTGGCACGCACCTGCCTTCCTGGGGCTCGTATAGCGGGGCACCCTGCAGATCTCTGGGCGCAGCCCCCAAGCGGGGGTCACCGGGGCTACGCTGGGGAGCCTGGGGGCTTCCAGAAGACGTGAGCTGGGCAGGGGCGCGTGGCGCTGCCGGCTCCCGCCCGTGGCCCTCCAGCAACCCGCAGCAGCCCCGCCGCCGCCTGCAGCGCACCTCGCGTGGCGCCTACTGGGCCCGACTCCAGGGGAAACACTCGGCGGGCGGCAGGCGCGGCCACCACTTCCTGTGGGCCTGCCACCGCGGGCCAGCGGGGTGACCTCCCCCGGGGTTCCAGGTGATCGTGGAGCGGCCAGACCCCTTTTGCACAGGGGCGAACATCCCCCAACCCACAAGCCCCAGAGACAGACGGGAGCGGGTGGGGTGGGGACCCAGCTGCCCGCGCCGCCCGGGTCAGCCTGCAGAACAGCCCTAACGGCCCCGGCGCTCGAGACAGCACGGGGCTCTGCGCCAGAAGTCCGCTGGCCGCAGGAGAGCCCACGGGGCCGCGGCGGGTCTCCCTGGGCGCCGGGCGCCACCAGCCCGGGCTGCACACTTCTGTCGGCGGCTCTGGACGTGGCCGCCTCCCCGCCCGAGGCCCCTCTGGGCCAGGCCTCTCCCCGCACACACTCCGGGCAGCCACTGTCCCCGCTCGGCGGAGAGCCAGGTGCGGGGGCCACGGCGGGCGTGCCGGCGCCACTCAAAGGGTGCCACGCCGGGGGGGACACGGCACTGGGCCGAGCGAACCCCTTGCCCTTTCCTTTGCCCAGGGCGAGGCGTGCGTGGCAGGGGCACGTCCAGAGGCCGGCAGGCGGGTGAGAGAGAAAGCGACTGGCTCACTCTCGGTTCCGCTCTTCTGCCGCCGAGTCTGGGCTGCTTACTTTGCTCTGGGCAACGTCATCGGTCCCTTCTGCTCACAGGCTCCTGGGGAAACGCGACAGTGCGTGGGCCACCCGGCTGCCGCTGACCAGCCCTGGGCCGGACGGGCTCTCTCCACCCTGGGAGGCCGTTCGGCGTCGGAAAGAGGAGGTGGGACCGCTCCCAGCAAAGTGAGGAGGGCGCGGGCGCGGCGCCCGTCAGCGGGGAGGCACGCACGGCCGCTCCACCCGCCGTAAGAAAGGACCCCAGCGGGCAAGCTGACCACGCGAAGGAAGCGCAGGTGGGGCCCGAAACGAGCTAGAACGAGCGACCGGAAAGGAAGCGGGTCTCCTGGGGCTCGGGGGCGGGGGGCGGGGGTGCCTGCGGCCCGCCTCACAGCAACACGCTCTGCCATTCCATCCTCACGCCCGCCGGGCACGCTGGGCTCCAGGACAGGGACGTGGCCTGGCGAGTCACCTGTGCCAGGTGGGAATGAGGGGTCTCTAACGCCCCTTCTCTTGTCTAAGGGCCCCTCGTCCCGCGGGGACGTCCGGCGCCAGGAACCTGCTCAGCACTGATGGAGAGGCGGGTTGTGCCAGAAGCTTCTAGGAAGGTCACGTGAAAGACGTCCTTGCGTCCACGCAGGAGCCTGAGGGCAGGAAGAGACAGGCCATGGAGGCCGGCCGGGGCCAAGGGAGCGGAGGGCGGAGAACAGTGGGCCCCAGGGAGCCGGGGGCTGCAGCGGCGGGGACACCCCAACAGGCGACCACGGCACGGCTCTGGGAACCCACCTGAGACGCGAACAGTGGCGTCTCGGGCCGTGGAGAGACGCTACCTCCGTGAGCCGACACCCCAGAGAACTTTCCTAAATCATCAACGGGCGCTGGGCAGGTCACGAGGTGTGGGGGGCAGAGAAGAAAGGGAGACTCCGGCGAGCCGCCCGCCTGCTCACGCTCACCCAGCTGCCCCCCACCCCTGTGCCGCACCCAGAGCGGTCCAGCTCCACGGTCCTGTCCACACCCCTGTCCACACCCCAGGCCCCCAGGTGACGCCCACACAGGCAGGGATGACCTGTGTCGGCTAGCGCAGTGGTGCCCAGAAGGTTCGAGGAGGAAGAGAATGGGCCTGGCGGCGGGGAATGGAGATGAGATCTGCCGTAACGCCTGGCTGCTGCGTGAGGCGGA
Organism: Condylura cristata; assembly: GCF_000260355.1. Lineage (NCBI taxonomy): Eukaryota > Metazoa > Chordata > Mammalia > Eulipotyphla > Talpidae > Condylura > Condylura cristata. Next base: position 37,527,412 of record NW_004567121.1, read on the forward strand.
GAGGGAGCCCGAAGCCGAGAGGCCCAGGGACAGCCTCTGGGAGAAGGCTTGGGCCTGTGGGGAGCGACCCCGCCCCACTCCTGCTGGAGAGGGGAAACAGCCTGCAAACCCGCTGGGATTTCTAGCTGTAACAAAGGGTAGAAGCAGGCTGGGTCCGGGGAGTCTGGGCTCCGCTTCCAGCCCCAGGGGCAGGGCAGGGGTCTGGGCACAGGAGGCCCGGTGTGCTCAGCTGCTGGGCCTGGGCAGGTGGAGGAAGCGCGCTCAGCAGGCAGGCTGAGGGGACAGCCCCCGTGTGAAAGGGACCGGCGGAGAGGTGCTGGTCAGGGACCAGCCATCACCGCGGCGTGAGGACGGACACCAGAGCGCTCTCGGCCCGCCGTCGGAGACCCCTCCCAGCCCGGGGCAGGCGGGGGCCCGGCCACCACCCGCCTCCTGATTTCCACGCCCTGCTGAAAAGCAAACACCCAGAAAACACAAGCAGTGGCTGAGTGTACCCTGGGAGGCGGCGCTGGAGGGGTGTGCTTGGCTTGTAAAGGTAAACAAAGAGCCCGGCTCCGGCTCAGGAGGCACCTTTCCTGCCCGCGCCAGCAGCGGAGGGGTGCAGAAGGAGGGAGCCCAGCTCCGCTGTCTTTGGTTAGTCATGCCTCATAAATGCAGGGGTTCGGGAGCTCTGCCTTTGAAATTCAATTTCACTCCAAAAGGCGCCCAAGGTAGGGCTCTCTAAGGATTTACTGCGCTTTCAGGTGATAGAGTCCTCAGACTTGCACCTTGCTCATCGTCAGCACCTCAGATGTTCCACCTGTCAAACTGCATTGCTTACCTGGAGCTACATGAAAACCCACACCCCTGGGTTAGAGTCCAGCTGCTGTGTGTGTTCATTTATTCATTCAGGCGGAAAGGGGCTGGAAAGAGACATTCATATCCAGGGGGCAGCGGCAGTGAGGCAGTGAGCCGGGAGTCCATCCGCCCTCTCCAGATACAATTACCGTCACAATTACCTTCTGCGGTCCCCTGTAGAGAAACTCAACCCAAAAGGAGAAGGCCGCAGGCCACCTGCTAGGGAGCAAGAGGCACCCAGCGATGCCCTGAGGCCACGGCCGTGGGGGCTGCGGGCTTCCATCAGGCGCAAGGACAGGAGATGCCCACGAAGCAGCAACCCCACGGTCTCCCGGCAAGGCTGGGCTGTCACCACGTAAACTGGAAGCCTTAGCCCACAGCAAACAGGGACCGTGTCAGGCTGGCAGGAATGCTCAGTTCTGGTACAAACCTGATCCCAGCCTAGATAAAATTTCAGCTGCCAAGTCGCCTACTCTTTGGTGCCAAGTAAACTGTGGGACGCCTGATGAGTACCTTGGGTTGTTGCTGTTCAGAGGGGGCCTTGGCACCGTCCCGTTTCTGAGTGGAGACTCCAGGTCTTAGGATAAGGAGGAGGGGGAGACGGGCCGCCCTGCAGCGCTCTGTGGATGGGAACCCCTGGCCGGAGCATGCGGCACCCCCAAGGCAGGTGTAAGCCCGCCCCAGGGAAGGGAGCCCCGGGCTTCACCAGGCTGAAGGGGGTCTGCGCCTCACCGCCGCAGGGGTGCATGTCTCAGCCTGCTCAGGGCCGAGCTGGTCCTCACGGGCTTACATTCTGAAGGAACTTGCCCATGCGCTTTTCTTTCTCCGAGAGGCCCGCAAAGCACGGCTTGCTGGAGATGAGGCCCCGGCCAGAGGATGGCGAGCCCGGACCTTCTGGGGCTCTCGCTCGCCCTCGTTTCTCTACAACCGGATGACTTTCCGGGCACCCAAGTCCCAAAGCCAAGTCTCCAGGTTGTTGCACATCAACGTCTGTTTCCACCTGGAGAAAAGCCTCAAGGTGGAGCCGGAGGGAGCAGGCAGGTCCTGAGCGCGGCGCCATGTCCCACAGCAAAGGAGAAGAGGAGCCGGGCTTCCTCCGCACATGATCCAGTGAGCCTCAAGAACACAGCAATTACAGGCACTTTCAAAAGTGAAACAGAAATAGATCTGGGGCCAAACACGGGTTGGCTTGAGACAAAGGATGGGTTTTAACTTGAGGGGGGAAATAGTTTTGGGGTCTGTCTTCTGTGCTGGGAAAAACAGACTGATTTTTTTTTTTTAATCTGATGGTGGGGAAGAGAGTAAGATGCAGATCAAAGAGCTTTTCTTCTCAAGGATATAAAATCATTAGGGGGAGAAGAAAACACGTTGCATTCTAAGTGCGCCAGACACGGAATCAGGATGAAATGAGCTTATTCAGCTTCCCGGCCTGCGGTGCTCTGGCATGCGGGGGCTTCGGCCCTGGAGGGAGCCAGAAGGAGGGGAGCCAGGGGTGCTACTCTGGAATCAGAGCTGCAGGCCCAGGGTCCCAGCTCCCCGGAGAGCACCACAGGGCGCACCTGACTGCGCAGAGCAGCACGGACCCCAAGAGTCACGGACCCCAAGCACGGCGTACCCCAGGCAGGCTCCCGTGGCCCTGCCCATCCGGCCAGCACTCCATTTTCAGCAAAAGGTTTTCACTTCCCCCCTTGGAAGGGTCCCAAGAGCGCCCACTCGGGGAGGGACCGCCGGCTCCGGCAGGGCCAGGGGACAGCCAGGCCAGCTCACTGGGCAGGGTGGGACCCGGCTCCGGCGCTGGGCTGGACGCTCCCGGAGAGCGGATCGTGGTAAGGGCTGTGCGTGCTGACTGCAGCTCAATCTTAGGAGCAGTGGGCTTCAGAATCAAAATATAATTAAGATCAGAATGCAGAGTCCTAATTTGATCTTGTTTCCAGAGCGAGGATGAGCCAAGGGAGGGGGGAGGGAGATATCAGGGGTGTCCACTGCCCTGCTCCAGGCAGGGCTCGCTGTCCTGGCCCACACCTTCCTCTAGAGGGAATCCAGCGGGCCTGAGGAAAGGGGGTGCCCCTCTGCGTGGCCAGGCCCGGCAGGATGCCCCAGCCTGAGAGCCTCTGCTGGGAGGCCACTTTCACACCGGCTCTCGGCTCCAAGAGCTGCGTCCGTCCCTCGGGGACCAGGCACTTGTTGCACAAAAGGGCTCTCATCTCCCGCAGCTGCTGCCTTGGCCCAGGAGAGGGTCCCCTGCCAGGGTGCGGCGCCGCGGTGGCCGCCAAGGGCCCGCGACGGCGCTGCGCGCTCCTGCGCACCGAGGCGGCGCCGCCCCGAGGTGCCGCGAGCAGGCGGCACAGCCCGCAGCCTAAACTTTCTCGAATCTCGGTGCTACGCGGGTAAGTTGGGCAGCGAGGGACGCACAAACACGCGCGGGGCGGGGG
>NW_004567121.1:37532640-37541318 GCF_000260355.1 Condylura cristata
GGGGGAGGCTGACTGGTCTCTGCCCACCGCTCTCCCCACCCGCCCTCGCACCTGCAGGGGAGGGCAGGGCCCAGGGAACTTGCCTCCCAGCACCCCGGCCCCAGCAGCTCCTCAAATGTCGGACCTTGGAAGAGTAAATATATACACACACACCCCCCCCACCACCACCACCCACCGCAAGCTCCCCGGAAGAAAGGTAACCACAGAAACAGCCATAAATGTGGAGCTGGGCCTTAGCGTTAGGCTGAGACAAACTGGCTTCTAGCGTCTCCAGGGGGAAACTCAGATCCTCCTTCGAGCCTCCTCCACAAAAAACAGTGGAGTGAACTGCCTCCACCCAGGAGCTGCGAGAACAGGGGCGGGGTGGGCGAGGCTAGGTGGGCTGAGCCCAGGTGGGCTGAGCCCAGGCTCCTCTCTGTGGGCGAATGGCCCCCAGCCAGCCCAGCTCACGGGCCAGCGGTGAGCAGAAGCAGCGTGGCGGCATCTTGGGGTTCCAGCTTCCCTCCTCAGCGAGGCCAGGGGCAAGCAAGGGCATTGCCTTGGCTCTCTGGAACTTGTCCATGGCGTGGGGAGCCCCAGCCCAGCGCCAGCCTCGGGGCAACCCTGGGCTGCAGACAGGTCACGTTCTCCGAGCGGCCACACTTCCCACTGCGGGTGGAGGGCGTGGGGAGGACTCCGCGGGCGACGGGACTCCAGTGTCTTCCATCGCCAAGGCTCCAACCCCCCTCGGGCTCCCCAGGCCGCCACGGGCCCCTGCGCTTCCAGCAGCAGCCAGAGAAGAAACAGTGGTTGGCCCGGAGGGGACGCAGGCCGCCTCGCCCACGGTCGCATGGTGCCGCCACATGCAAGGGGCTGGCAGTCGGGCTTCTGTGCCCGGGACAAAGAGTGACTTTGGTAAGCCCGTCGCAGGTCCCTACCAGCCTGGCAGTGTGCTCAGCCGCAAGTCAACAGATGGCCAAGCAAAGCTCAATAGTCATCACCGTCAAGGCCCCAGCCTGTCCACCCACAAAACCTGCTCATGGGGAGAGGGTCAGGAAAGGCTCGTGGAGGGGTGGCAGTTTCACTGGGCCGACAGGAGGAGGGAAGTACATGGCCGACACCGGCAGGGGCAGTGGGGGATGAGAAGCTCTGGGAGAGCAGCCTGTTCTGGAACCCACCTTCACGTGGGCCCCTCACACCAGCCTCTCTCGTGAGCCTCTCATGTAAGCCTCTTACATGGGCCCCCACCAGGGTCCCTCACATGGGCCCCCCACCAGGGTCCCTCACATGGGCCACACATGGACCCCTCACATGGGCCACACATGGACCCCTCATGTGGACCTCTCACATGGGCCTCTTGCATGGACCCTTACTTGTACCTTTCACGTGGACCTCCTCACTTGGCCCCTCACAAGAACCCCTCAAAAGGCCACACATGGACCCCTCACATGGACCCTCTCGAGGGCCACCTCACATGGACCTCTTGTGGGCCTCCCTGAGGGCCCGTCACTGGGAGCTCGATGCTCTGGCTAACGCTGTCCTCTCACCAGGCATGACTTCGCCTTCTTCCCCACCAGTGTGATGCTGTCCTTCCCTCCAGGTTCAGCTCAGCTCTCACCCAGCCCCCACTCTCAAGCCCTGTGTTCTCTTCTCTGAACTTCTGAAGGGGGCAGCTTTCTCCCTCAGGTGAGACACAGCTAACTCTCTTCCTTTTGTGAGTCTCCTGGCTCCTTCAGGACAAATACCCTTTTGGAAGCTTGGTAGAGGGAGAGCATATACTAGTAACTCCGGAAGGACTTCTGGCTTAATAAATTCCAGCAAGGAAAGTGGGGGTGCTGAGTCGGCGCTGTGCAGCTCCCGGGGCGGCCTCAGGCAGCCCCACACGGGTAGTGTCAACAGCGGAAGCGCCTGGTCCCGCAGCCTGGAGACTGGGCGCCCGGGACCGGGCCTTGCGGGGGCTGTGGGCCCCTCTCCGAGCACCTGTTGCCTCGTGTGCCTGAGTGGGAGATGCCCACTCGGGTGTGTCCACAGCATCCCTGCCTGGGCCTAGGTTTTTCCTCTTTGGCCAATTTGGGTGGGCCCAGCCTGGTGGCTCCAGCAGCCTGACCAGCTGCAGAGATCTGACTCCCAGATGAAGCCACCTTCACGGGTAGCCGCGGCTAGGCCTGGCCCCTGGGGGCCTCCAGCCGTGACAGGTGTCCTTCTGTATGGACTGCAGTCTCCGCTCGGTGTCCTGGAAGCTGCAGCTGTCAGTGAGCCTGCACGCAAGGGCGCGTTTGCTCAGCCACTTCCCGACGACCTCCGTGAGAAAAGCGCTCCTCGTGGCCGGGAAGGAAAGGCTGGTCCTCGAGGCCGTCCGCAGGTCGTCCGCCGGCGGCTGTGGACACCTGCAGGCCGGACGGGGTCTGGTTCATCTGTGGTGACCAACCCGGAACTGGGCGCTATGAAGTGGCCTGCTGTGCAGCGCGACCCCATTTGTCATCTCCGTGTTGCTGGAGGTTATTTCCGCGTTACAGGCGAGGACACCGTGCTTGCAGGGACATCACCATCACGGAATGTGACAGTGTGTCCGAAGGTCAGACTGCGTCACTGTGCTGGGCCCAGGGGCTCGGCAAAGACGAGCCCCTACCTCTAGGAAGGCGCTTTCGCATGGCGCCAGCCCAGCCCCGGGCCACCGTTGAGGAGGGAAGGCGGCTCCTTCCTGGGCCCCTGTTAAGTCGCCCTATTGGGGGGTGGAGGGATGTGGCCCCAGAGCAGGGCAGGCCCTATTCCCTCAGGCCGGCCACCGTCTCTGCTAGGCAGGCCTTCCTGACCCAAGAAACCCAAAGCGGAGGAGATGACAGTGAATGGCCTGACACGGTGGAGGGGCGGGGGCACAGACCCTTGCGACACACCGAGCGCCCCTCAGCTCACCAGCACCCCGACAGCAACTGATACGGCTGCCGTGAGCCAGGGGTCACCCGGGGGCGGGGGCGGGGGCAGGCTGATGGAGCCTTTCCCGTGTCCTGGCGGACTCCAAGGCTCAGGCTAACCCCCCCGTGTGCCTTCTAGAGCAGCAACCGTGGCTGAACTGTGACTCCCCTCACCCCAACTCATACGAGGAGGCCCTAACCCCAGAGTGACTTCCTGGAGACAGGCTTTTCGGAGCTAGTTAGGGTGAGTGAGGGGCTAAGCCGGGGCCTGTCTGACAGGATGGACGGCCGGATGAGACATGGGAGAGCGAGGACTCTCCTCTGGGCAGAGACCAAGTGAGGACACGCAGCAAGCAGCCAGGAGCGGCCGCACCAGGTTCGGGACGAGCCAGCGCGCTGGGCCTGCAGGCCAGCCTGCAGAGCGGAGCCAGAAATGTCTGTTGTCTCAGTCCTGGGCACAAGGCTCCTGGGCTCGGAACAGCTCCTGGGCTTGGCCCAGGAGACCGCGGCAGCCCTGAGGACCTCCTCACGGCTGCCGCCCACCGCCTGCCCGCTGCCCAGCTGGCGTCCCAGAAGGCCGTCCTCAGCGGCCTGTGAGCAGCGCTGCCTCCGTCTCTGCTCCCTGACCTCTCCCCAGTCTGGTCTCTGGGGCCAGGCCTCGGGGCTGAGGAGGCTGGCGGTCAGGAGTGCTCAGTAGCTGGGCTCTGCGTGGCCAGCGCCGAAGGCAGACCCCGGAGGCAAGTGCCAAGCCAGGCTCTCCGGCTTGGGGCCCCGAGATGGTCCCTGGACCTCGTTGAACCTCTTGACCTACCTCGGGGTGGCTGGAAAGCTTCCCTGAGCTAACACTGGATGTTCTCCAAGTTAATTTATATACATAGGCAAATGCAATATCTGTAAAAGCTCTCCCCTTCTCCCCTGTCACTCCTCCCTCTTCTTTAGCAAGCCTAGAACATTCTCTTTGACAACCTGGACTGGGCCCTAGACCAGGTTCTAACTTCTGAATCCACCAACTGTGGGTAGCAGCATCCCCCTTGGGCTGAATAGGCGGCAGGTGTCTGGGTCTGGGGCAGAGACCCTCGGTAGGTGGTAGGTCGCTGCCTTTGACCCCTGCTGCCGTCCCAGCAGAAGAAACGGCCCAGTGACCGTCCGCCAGGCCCTGGTTCTGACCCTGTCCCACGTCTGTGCCATCTGGGAGGTGCCTGGCCCCCCGAGCGCCTTCCCCAGGATGCTCTGGCTCCTGGTGACAGGGAGGGCCGCTGGGCCCGAGGCACCCCGGAGCGGCCTTGCAGCTGCGAAGCTCCGCAGGGGCTGCGCGAGCTGGTCTGGAGTTGATCTTCCCAGGAGTGGTGGCTGGGGGCTGCGGCCCAGGGCCTGTGACCCGGAGGGGGCCTGGTGTCTCGGTTCAGGAGGGTGGGAGGGGGCGTGGCCTGCCCAGGCCCCATCCGGAAGCGGAGGCCCCATCGCTGGCCTCGGCAGGCCAGGCCTGAAACCCTTCCCCTTCCCCGGCAGTTAAAGATGCGGGAACCGGGAGTCCGGCCGGCAGCCTCGGGCTCACGCTAAGCACAGGACCCCACGCTCAGCAAACCAGCTTTGAGCCCTGCTGCGACCGCCCCAGCGGGAAAGGGCTGCCTGCCCTGCAGCTCTGCTCCCTGAGGGCGGGGAGCTCTGGGGGCAGCTGGCGCCTCCCTGCGCGGGCCGGCAGGGGAGCGGGGTGCCAGGCCCCTCCAGCTCCGAGCCCCTCTTTCCCCACTAACCTGCCGTTGTCCAAATGCCAAGAGAAAGGAAGCGCCACCCACATATGTGATTTGAAATTTTGTAGTAGGCACATTTTAAAAGTAAAAAGACTCCGTGAAATTAATCTTAATGATACCTTTTGATTCACCCAATCTATGGAAAATATTTTACTTCAACATGTAATCCATCTAAGAACCCGGGTGCTGAGTTCTGCATTCTTTTTTCCACAGGAGCCGTGGGAATCCAGTGTGTTGTACGACAGCCCTTCCCAGCTGAGGCCAGCCGCGAGCAAGGGCTCCGTGGCCCGCACCGGGGCTGCGATGTGGGGGCGCAGGGGGACAGCGGGGCCCACGGTGCTGGGGCCCGTCAGAGGCCCGGAGGCCTAGTGAGAACGGAGCTCGCCAGGCCCCTCCGGTGCCTGACCCCTCAGACTCTGAGGCTATCGGGACACGTGCTGAATGGACATCCCAGAAGCTGTGTCGTGGCTGCAGAGCCAGGGCGAGCCACGGAGTGGGCTGGCGTCAGGGGAGTGGGGGATGAGCACAGTTCCAAGTCAGAATAAACGTTCATGCTCTGGTCACGGACGTTCCACGGGTTCTAGCGACCTCTGCCCTTGACCCCGAGAGCCCAGCCTTTTCAGCAAGAGGGGCTGGCCCATTTGGACGGCCCCTACCTCACGTCACGCACAAACATGGAACCCCGAGTGGATCAGAGACCGAAACACAGCGGCAAGACTCCAGCAGAAAGCATGAACGCCAGGTGAGGCCTCGGCTCGGTCACCGGCTCCTCCACCACCAAGTCAAGAGCAGCCAGGAAGAAGCTGGCAAGTTGGATCGAACCCAAATTAGAAATGACGGAGCTTCAGGGACACCCTGCAGCCAGCGCAGAGGCCACCCCTGGGGTGGGAGAGAAGTCTGTGCGGGTCGTATGCCTGAGGAGGCGTGACTGCCGGGAAGTATGAAGAACTCGTCGCTCACCAATCAAACTCCCCAAGTGAAACACGACAGCATTCGCGACGCCATCTCCCAGGACGTCGCGCAAGGCCGGTGAGCCGAGTTTCTCGCACCCTGGTCACCAGGGGAGGCAGATGCAGACCTCAGGGGATGCCATTTCACTCCACCAGGGCTGCTCTCATCGGAAGGATGGCGCGGTGCCCGGGGCTGGCGGGACGGGGGGCTCGGGCCCCCGGGCGTTGCCGGAGAACAGCTTGGCAACTGTGAAAAGGCCAACGGCGGAGTCACCCTGACGCGGCCGCTCCCCCAGGCGCGGACCAGGGGTGCGCGTCCGGCCACCTGCTCGGGAGAGCCCCGCGTCCACTTACAGCAGGACAACAGGACGTCCAGCAACTGGCAAACAGATAAGCAAAACACGGGCCCCACGGGGGGACACTACTCAGCCGTGAAGAGACAAAGTACTGGCCCAGGCCACCTGCCACGTGTCCACCTGCCACAACCTCACGCGCCCAGCGCCTCTCTGTGGAGCGTGCAAGCAGGCCACGCCACGGAGACTGGGAGCAGGTCGCTGTGTCGGGGCAGAGGGAGGTGGGGGTGACTGGGGGGAGGAAGGTGGGGGTGACTGGGGAGAGGAAGGTAGGGGGTGACTGGGGGGAGGAAGGTGGGGTTACTGGGGGGAGGAAGGTGGTGTGACTGTGGGGAGGAAGGTGGGGGTGACTGGGGGAGAAGAAGGTGGGGGTGACTGGGGAAAGGAAGGTAGGGGTGACTGGGAAGAGGAAAGTGGGGTGACTGGGGGCAGAGGAAGGTGGGAGTGACTGGGGAGAGGAAGGTGGGGTGACTGGGGAGAGGAAGGTGGGGTGGCTGGGGGCAGAGGAAGAGGGCAGTGACTGGGGGGCTTTCATCTTGGAAGTTGGTGGAGTGATGACTGCAGTTTTGTGTATTTACTAAAAATCTCTGAATGGCACTGTAAAAACAAACTTTTTTTTAAAGATTTCATTACTGATGCATACAAGAACTGGGGTGCGGGAGTGACAGGATTTGCCAGAGACAGAGTGGGGAGCAGAACTGTCAGATCTATTGAAATCCACTGCTGAGGGTGCAGCGGGGAGACAGGAGGGGTCTGCTGTGCCTTGGGGGCCACTGGCTGCCCCCCAACCAAGCCCACGCTGCGCTTTAACCCTTTGCACCACCAGGAGGCTTTTCATTAAAAAGCAACAAGCATGGCGCCCCTGCCCCCGCTGACCTGCCCCAAAGCCCCAGTTCTGATGGGCGGTGAGGCCAGGTCATCTCCAAGTCCCTGCGCCAGGAACCCCCACCTGTGGGGACCCAGCCCCCCAACCAATAGAGGGGGACCTCCTGTGCGGAGCAGCCAGCTGCCGCAAGCCCAGGCACTAAAGATGAGAACCCCGAGTCGGGGCGGCCAGGCAAACAGCAGACGCCCGGGCTGCTGCCGGGACCCCCAGGTGCCGCCGCCTGGACGCACACCGGCTCGTGTCTTCCCAGCAGGCGCAGGGCGGTGCTCGGACGCTCCAGATACGCGGGACCAGGCCGGACGCAGGCCCGGGGCGCCTGTGGGAAGGGGAGGGGCGCGGCCCCGAGCTGCCGGGGCAGGGGAGACAGCGCCCGGCCCAGTCTCGGGGCAGGGCTCCGGCCGGTCGGGGAGTCCGAGGACATATGGACGGCCCAGGAGGAGCTGGCAGGGGGCTGCGGGCGCATGCCGCCGCCCCGGCCAGCGCAAGGCCCTGGCCCCGAAGCAGCCCCTCAGCGCCTCAGGGCCCGTGGGGCTCCGTGGGGCACCGGTCGGCCAGGCAGGCACAGCCGTTCCCACAGCTCAGCAGTCCCGGGGACACCACCCTCCTCCCAGAACCCCTCAGCGTGGGCACCCCTCAGAGGAGGGGGTATCGGCTGTTGATGGCTTTCGGCTGATGCCTCCCTGGGAATTCAGCTCTCCCAGGAAGCCCAAGATCAGTAACTGGTAACCTGGGGGCGCGGCCCAGGACACCCCCAAAGGGCCCCCCTAGCCTCAAAGCGCCCGTGGGGAACGGACCCCCGCTCCTGCAGAGGTGTGTCCCCGAGGGCACAGCTTAATAAGCCTCCGCCTGCCAGTCTCACCTCCAAATCCGTTTCCCGGGGAACCATCTGACTCGGGGCTAACAGTGGTCTGGAGTTATCAGGAACATGGTGCGATGCGGGCGGAGCCTCCATTCCTTGGCTGTGGAATACATCTGCATGCAGTCTGCACCAGAACCAGCTGGAAATAAGAAAGGCCTGGAAGCACCGGCTTCCGCAGACGGCCCTTTGCTCTTTTGCACGCTAAGGCAGTCCACGCCGCCTTACCTGTGGGACAGGGGCGGACGGCGCTGGCTGGGCAGGAGTGCGCCCGTGTGCGCCCGCGTGTGCGTGTGCGTGTGCGTGTGCACGGTGCAGGCTCGGGGTGGGCAGCTCACGGAAGACTCCGAGTTAGGCGGGGCGGTGGCTGCACGCCTGCACAGACTACTAAAACTTGTTGAGCTGTGCACATTTGGTTCTACAAATTAAAGTGCAATAAAACTGGCTTCAAAACTTTTGAAGACCCAGAACTGGAAGTTGGGGTTACGCGGTGCCAGGCGACAGGGCCGTCCCCCTTCTCCGCTCTCCTCCCCGCCCGAGCGCCTCACGCCCCGGAGCCCAGCTCTCGCGTCCCGTCCCGGGGAGGGGGCTGAGGAGAGGCCACGCCGCCCCCCCGCGAGGTGGCACGCGGCTCCCGGCTCGGACGCCACCAGCCACAGCGTGGTGACGTGGCTGCTTTCACTGGGGTCTTGGCAGTGCCTGGTGAAGGTGGGGTGCAGGTCTAAGGGGCGGAGGACTGCGGGGCAACTCTCACAGTGTCTCAGAAAGATTTCCAGAAAAAAGGGACCGAAATAGAACGTGCTTTCGAGGCTTAAACTGGAAAGCGCCGCACAGGGACATGGACCCCACGGGGTCTCGGGGGAGGCAGAGGGCCGGATGCCAGCACGCCCTGGGTCACCCCAAAGGGCCAGGGTCTGTGGAGGTCCAACACCCCCTGGAAAGGGTCTCACTTCCCAGCACGTTTCTGGTTCCTCACGCTGGGATGGGGGTG
>NW_004567121.1:37568452-37576239 GCF_000260355.1 Condylura cristata
AGGCGCGGCTCCGGCGGCCAGCCCGGTGGGCCCTATCCCCGCCGCTGCCTGGCTGCGCCCTTCCCTGAGCCGCTTGAGCTCTGCGCGCCCATGGACTCACCTGCAAACAGGCGGGGACAGCACCTCTGTCCTGGCCGGGCGCCCACACAGGCAGCGCCGGGCTCCACCGGGCGAGCAGCACGCCCAGTGCAGGGGTTAAGGCCCGGCCCAGCCGCTCACCGCCCCTGGGCTGTGGGGCCCACCCTCTGGGCTCAGCCTCCGCGGGGAGCAGGAGCCCACACCTGAGCCCCAACTTGTGCACGGAGCACACGGCTAGGCGCCCGGTCCCGGGTCCCCTGGGGTCACAGACAGCGGGCGGCCTGGCGGCTCCATGCACACACCGGCAGGGGAGATGAGCTCTCAGCAGGCTCAGCAGGGCGACCTGGACTCTAGCACCTGGGGCGATGCCCAGGGCGACACTCAGGGCCAGGGCTGCCCTGCAGGGGCTGTAGGGCCCAGGCGTCCCGGGGCGTGAGCCTAAGAGCGGCAACTGCACCGCAAGGGTGGGCTTGGCGGGGGCCAGCAGCTGGGGGACCCCAGCAAAAGGCAAAGACTAGCCTGGCTTAGGGGAGCCCAGTACAGCAGAAGGAGTGCCAGGAATGGGGGGCCGGCACGGCCGAGGGGACCCAGCATGCGGGGGAGCCCGGCAGCCCAGCGTCGTTTCTCCACGCTAGAAGCCTGAGCCAGCCTTCCCCCTGGGCTCCTCCTGCCCAGCCAGTCCTGTTGTGGCCAGTGCTGGGCAGAGCCTTGTGCCTGGACACTCCCAGGGTGAACAACGGGAGCGGGAGCGCTACCTGGGGGCCGCCCCGCTGTGAGCCGGCAACACCAGGCTGGCTGCTGGGGCCTGCGGGCGCGTGGACGAGAGACCCCTCGGTGAGCTGGCGCCGAAGGGCAGGCGCACCAGCTGGCGGGACGGTACAGGGGACAGGCGATGGGACAGGGCAGCGGGGGGGGCGTCCCCGGGTGAGGAGCGGGGGTGGCCTGCAAGGAGTGACGGTCAGGCCGCCCCGCACCAGATTAAGGGGCCAGGACAGTGAGCGCCGGCCTCGAGAGCTGTCCTCACAGCCGGGGCCAGCCCAGGCGCGGGAGGCGGCACTGCGCTGTGCCTGCCCGTCAGCAGCCCGTCAGCAGGCCCGGCGGGGGGGCCAAGCAGAGCTCGGCCCGGGCCCCCGGGGAGGCCGCCCGGGAAAGGCCCGGACGGGTGAGGGATCTGCAGGGCGCGTCGCCCAGGGCCTGGACACAGGCCGGGCTGGGGGCCACAGGCCAGGTGTGCATGGGGGCGGGCACCGGGCTCTGCTCTCGGACGCGTCCGACCTCAGCATCACCGAGCCCAGCGCCTCCTTCTCCTCACCCAGCTGCCATGGAGACCTGGCCGAGGACGCAGCTTTCCTGGGAATCAGCCTCTGCGAGGCCATTTGTCTGCTGAGAGTGGATTAGTAGGATTGCAGGTCTCAAGATTCCAGTGCTTTCCTTTCATCTGCGTGTCCTCCCCTCACAGGGCTCCCAGCGGGCAGCGCCGCCCCCACACCCCAACCCAGGCCCCCACTGTTCCCCGACCCCAGGGGCCTGGCTTCAAAGAAGGCGGCAGGGAGGCCCCCGCCCAGGAGCAGGGGCTGGGACTAAAAGCCACGCTTCATCCCCAACACGAGCCACCATAAATAATGAACCGATTCGGACCCGGTGATTCAGTGTGTCAAAATATAGAAAGGCCATTAGTATCGGCGACAGAATTAGATGAAAGGCTTCACTCCCGGGGAGGCGGCAGCCCGAGAGCCCAGCTCCAGGGCGCCGGGCGAAAACCGAAGCCCCGAAGCAGCCCACCGTGACCTGCCCATCACCTCTCCCCTCCCACGGCCTCACCACCCCCAACCACGTGGGAGAACAGTTTCGCCAGGAAATCAGGAGTTAAGAGCTGGAGTGGCTGGGATTTGCAGTAACATCCCCTTTTCCTTGCAGAGAATTTAAATTATTAAAATGTTTTCTATAAAAACATTCAGTTGCGTTCTAGACAAAGGGACGGATCACAACTTACCCCAAACACAGGAAGACGCGCCCCACAACACACCTGCCGCTCAAGGGTGCTTTTCAAGCCCCACGCAGGAGACACCGTCTCTTCTGAACTCTGCATTGCAACAGGCTCTACGCAAAGGCTTTAGCCCTTCGCTCTGCCGCCAGCCCAGCTAGCCGGCCCTCTGACTAGAGAATCCTGAAAGGGTTGGGGGGAAGCAGGACTCGCAGCGCCCCCCACCCCCACCCTGCTGCTGGTCTGTGTGGGGACTGTCACTTGGATAAATGCAGAGTCTTTGACTCCTGGATCCTGTTCAGCTGGCTTTGCCCATGACATTTGTATCAGAAAAGGGGTTAAAACAGAGCACTGTGAAGCTCTCCGCAGCCCACTGCACACTGCAGCATAGGTGACCCACACAGTGTGGCAGACCCCGCCTGGCCCGGCCGCTGCTCCCCTCAGCAGTGTGCTTCAGTTCATCTGCCTGTTCTGCTCCCAAATCTGTCTCTGGAGAATCCTCTCACCCCCTGCACCTCTGGCCTGTACCCCAGTTCTTGTATGCATAAATAAATAATCTTTTTATTTAAAAGAAGGAAAGAAACCAGTCTTCATGCAAGAATCTTTCTGTTGGATACACAGGATTTCTGGGGAGTGATCCCCTCAGAGGTAAAGTTGCTTGAGAGATTCACCCCTGACCTGGTGATCAGTAATGCGTTAACATCTTAGAGGCCCTGAGAAGTTCTGCAGCAAGTAAACCTGTTTAATCCCATGTTCATAAACTTAATTAACCCATGAACCTTAAAAAAATAAATAAAAGCCACAGAATGAATAGGAAGCATTCACACAGAGATAGGAGAACTATGTTGTGGAGCCTGCATCCTGCCTACACTTGGATTGTCGGCTTTTTAACTTTAGCCATCCTTACCATGTGGAGTGGTTCCTCACTCCACATTCCCCACTGACTACAGCAGGCGAGTACTCTCATGCGCTTACCAGCCGTGTGGAGATGCTTTATTGTAAAGGGTCTGTTGAAATCTTTTTGTTGGGCTGTTTGTTGTACTTTTGACTTGAAATTCTTTATACACAATTACATGTGTTAGGTCAAACAAACACATAACAAATTTCTTCCTCCATTTTGTGATTTGCCTTCAGTTTCTCTTTCGCTGAACAGACGTTTCTACTTGAAGGACGCCCATTGTCTGGTGGTTCCTTTCAAGGTTGGTGCCTTTTTGTGATCGGTTTCAGACCTATTTGCCTGAGTATCATAAAGATAGCCTTTCATGTTTCTTTCTAAAAACATCGTTTTGCTTTGAGCTTATATACAGTAACCTAGTTGGCATGTCTGTGTGCCATGAAAGATCCAAATTCACTTTTTCAGATGGACAGCCAACCACCCCAACACTTTTGATTGAGAGGTTCACCCTCCCACCACACTCTGCTTTCTCTTGCTGAATTCTAGCAGCACGCCACATGTGGATGTTTCTGGAATCTCTGTTCTGCTCTGCTGACCCACTCGTGTGCCTTTGGCCACGCCACACTGTGTTAATGGTCACAGAGGTTCCAGTGTGCTGGGCCTGCTAAGATAAATTCTCCAGTTTTGCATTTCTTCCTTGGAGTCATCTAATCTCGGCATTTCCATATAAATTTCAGAATCGGCTTGTTTCACACACACACCCCCGGGGCTGCCTCCTGCTCTGTTCATGTTGCTGTGTGAACCCTGGGTCCGTGCTCTGGACCCGCCACCCTGCATCTGTATCAGTCCCTTGGCGGTCAGGAAGCAAACCCCCTAAATACGTCAGGCGCAGGGAACTGAATGCAAGGGTTTGTGACGAAGGAGTTGAGAGAAAGTCAGGGGGTGCCAGACTGAAAGGACAGTGGGGCGCAGGGGTCTCCTCGGAGCCCAGGAGCCCAGGGGGAGCTTCCCTGACGCTGCTGCAGAGCTTGTCCTTTTATCCACTGGTAGGCTCAAAGTGTCTCCTCGAAATGTGTATGTGGAGCCCCAAGCCCGCGCGGAGGCCGTGAGCTTGCTGGGGAAGGGTCACTGCGGTGGTGACGTGTTGAGGCGAGTTCACGTGTGGCCCTGAGAAGGAGCCGGCCCTGCCCGACTACAGGCTCCGAGGCCGTGAGACAAGGCGGTGTGGTGCTTGGCCAACGCTGGCAGCCGCCTCTGACCTGGAGCCGAGCCTCCGGGAAGCCGGCTCAACCGGGACCCAGCTAAGAGCGGACAGGGCCAGCACGGGAGCGAATTAGGACTCCGCGTGGGCCGAGGACAGGGGCCGCACCGCCAGGCCAGAGCACACGCAGGCGCCCCGCCCCGCCAGGGAGGGACCCAGGGCCGCGCTACAGGCGTCCCCCGCCAAGAGCTTTGGGATTTGTGCGACGCTCGCAGGAGCAGAAGCCCCATGAGGCGACGGCAGGGTGTCTGCCTGCTGCCGGCTCACCGCCCGCGCGGCTCCGGCACACGGGACCCCTCCCCGCCCGGGCCTCGCAGTGCTGCTCCTCTGCGCGGAGCCTGTTGCACACATTTCAGCTACAGGGCCCGCGGGCGGCGCCACCAACGCCCTCACCCCAGCCCCCACCCGGCCGTCCGCAGTTTCTTCTCTGCGTCCGGGTCCAGGTTTGCTGCTGGCTGAGAGCCGTGGCCCGCAGGGGCTCGTGGGCCTGGAGCCCGGCGCACCTGCCAGGTGCTCGAGCCGCGTCTGTGGTGGGAGCAGCTTTCCCTGGTGGCCCGGCACCTTCGGGGACCAGGCGCTCCGGCGGCGGGTCAGGAGGCGCCCGGCCGAGCCCGCCAGGCCATGCCGCGCGCACTCGCTCAGCCAGGCCAGAGCTGTCCCTGAGACCTTTGGCGTTTTGCTGAGATGCAGCAGTAGTGCAGCACCACCGTATTAAAGTACATTTTAGCCTTTAAAAGAATTTGTGCGATTTCCCCGACCGTAAGACAGCGGGTCAGACCCAGGCGGGCGCGTG
Organism: Condylura cristata; assembly: GCF_000260355.1. Classification (NCBI taxonomy): domain Eukaryota; kingdom Metazoa; phylum Chordata; class Mammalia; order Eulipotyphla; family Talpidae; genus Condylura; species Condylura cristata. The sequence continues at coordinate 37,573,464 of NW_004567121.1, forward strand.
AGGCCACTCTGAGCCGCCTGGCTCGGGGCCCCCCAGGCCTGCCCAGGGCTCTCCCACTGCCCTGGGCCTCGGACTCTCCGTCCAGAACCCCAGTCCCCACAGCCCCTGCCCTTCCTCCCAGTTGGGGAGACCCTGCGGGCCCCTGGCTGGGATGAGACCCGCCTGAGCAGCGGGAGATGGGGGTGGGGGCGGCGAGAGGTGCGGGGCTGGAGGTGGTAGGGAGGTGGGCATGGCGGGCCAGGGGGCAGGCGTAGGCCCTCGCGGGGTGCTGTGCAGGTTTCTGGCGGGACCCTGAGATGGGGCGCAGAGGGAGCAGTACTCGGGGCAAGCTCTGTTGCGGGGTCGGGGGACCCGGATGCAGCTGGGTACAGGACCGCAGCTTGGGGCGCTGAAGGCGGCACGCAGACCCTTAGGGAGATACTTCCGTTCGCCAAAATGAAATATTAAAGCCGCTCATGAAACCGAGAATGAATCAATAACTCTACGCATCTTAAATTAACCGAGCGCACGCCGCTCACGCCGAACCCTCTCCAGAGCTCCTGCGAGCTCTTGTACAGGGATTAGGCTTTGTTGCAAGTGACATGCGTAGAGGAAGCATATTTTTGTGTCGTTTGTCTCCCCAAATGTTCGATACCTTAATGATTTTATGACTCAGAATTGTTTATTCCTGCCCCCTGGGCCTCACCACGGTTATAGCGACAGAGTAATGGACGTTTTCAAAACGGGAGCGGCCCTGTTGATCTTTATTTAATCCGCTCAGCAGCGCTGAGCGGCTCCCGCCATTCCCATCCTGCGGGGGTGGGTGGTCTGGGCTCTGTGGAGAGCCGAGCACCTACCCCCAACTCTCCCCCTGACTCCCCAATATTCACTGCAGCAATCGTGACTCCAGCTCTGCAGCTAAATCCCTCACCCTTTGCTTTTCTCAATTCTGTCTGTTTCCAATTATTCCCTACAGCTCTCTCAATGCATTTATACAAGGACCAGCATTCTCGCAGACGCAGGAAGCAAGTGAATGTTCGTATTCTGTTCTGTCACGTGAGGGAATCTGGGACAGGGCCCCCCTCACTAGTCCATTAATTCAGTCGTTACTTGGTGACCGCCTCAGACACGTGCAGGGTCCTGGAGGTGTGTAGGTGAACACGACGGGAGTGTGGAAGCGTGGGGACGTAAAGCTGGACCATAACTGATGCCTTAGACATCTGGTCCGTGAAGGTCTGCATGCAGCAGTGACCCGGGCGCCACCACCCAGCCCCAGTGTGCGGTGGGCTGTGTCATCACACCCTGCGATGCTCGCTCAGCAATGAAATCACCTAACAGCACATTCTCTTAAGTGTGCCCCCCCTGAAAGCAGCAGGTGCATGTACCAAACTAAGTGTGAACCTGTCCCATGACATGCTGTAGGCGAGGGCACCCTGGTACTGGGAGCACATTCAAGAGGAGAGGTGAGAGTGGACCTCATCAGGAAATCCAGGCAGACTTCCTGGAGGAAGGGCCTGCTGAGCTGAGGCTGAAGGATCAGTGCCACTGACTAGGCAGAGGGGAGGGAAGGAACCACGTCCAGCAGGAACACCTGGACTCCCCCTCTGGGTGAAGGACACGCCGGGGCTGAGAGACCCAGGGGCTACAGGAAGCGGCGAGAGGCGTTGGCTGGCCTGGCAGGGACTGGACTGAGCAGAGCTCCCCTGACTGGTGAAGGTTTTCGTGTTTCCCCAAGAGGAGTGGAACATCAGTTCATGCTTTATTTGTGTATTTACTTTTAAGGGAAGGAGAGGAGGCTTTTATTTTTTATATCTGATTAAAAGTCAGAGGTTCTTGCAAAGTTACAAATAGACATTTTGCAAAATAAATAAACACGAACACTAATCCTACAGGAAAACACTGTAACCACATTTCTAAACAGTCTTACTAAAGCTGAACTTGTTTCCAGAACCACTTTGGAAGCTTGATATAGATGTCATGCTAATCTCAAACTAAAGCCCAGTCAGCAGCCGAAGCCAATGAACACGGCTGGAACGTCCAGCGCTCGTGTGCTCCAGCACAAATTCATGGGTTACTTGGGCGTCTGGATCACACCACTGATTCTGGTACAAAAATTACAAGGGGTACAGAGTTTCGTGGTTTTTGGTTTTTTTTTAAGATTTATTTATTTATACATACAAGAGCTGAGGTACAGGCCAGAGGTTCAAGGGCTGAGAGAATTCACCAGAGACAGAGTGGGGAGCAGAACAGGTGAATGTACTGAAGTACACTGCTGAGGGGAGCAGCGGGGAGACAGGGGGGTCTGCTGCACCATGGGGGTCACTCCCTGGCTGGGGATCGAACTTGTGCTGCAGAGCATGCTAATAACTTCATAGTGCTGAGACTTGACCCCTTGTGCCACCAGGGACGCCCAAGTCCAGTGTTTTGAACAGAGGTGAGACATGGTCAGATTTGCATTTCAGAAACACCCCCAGGCTTCAGAACGGGGATCAGAGGGGACAGCATGACTGGCAGCTCAGAAAACATGCTGTAGCTGGGCAGCCAAGGTGAGAGGGTGGACGTGAGGGGCACAAGGGGGTGGGTCGCCAGGGCTGGGTACGGGGGCGCGAGAGGGAAGGGGCATCGAGAGGAGCCGTCAGCCTCCAGGAGGCGGCCAGAGGAGCACAGCAGGCCCCTGCACACAGCGCTGCATCGCAGGAGCGGTCCTGGAGGGACTTTGAGATGCCAGGCGCCCACATGCCAGACTTTCCTCCTTCCTAAAGTATGTATTATATACGGTACACTTCGTAACATCTGC
>NW_004567121.1:37577082-37602265 GCF_000260355.1 Condylura cristata
GAGGAGGCGTCTACATGGTGCTGGAAGGTAAGTTGGTGCAGCCATTTTGGAAAGCAGTCTGGTCCTTTATTAAAAAACTAAAAATAAAATCCATCCAAAAAACACAAATTTGAAAGGAAACCTGCACACCTATGTTTACTGCAGCACTATTTACACTAGACAAGATTGGAAAACAACCTAAGTGCCCCCAAACAGATGAGCATGAAGAGGTGGTTTACATATACAATGGAGTACTACTCACCTATCAAAAGGATGAATGCATTTGTGGCCTCATGGAGCTGGGAGGGTTGATGTTACATGAAATGAGTCAGAAGAGACAGAGTGGGGAGCAGAACAGGCAGATTGATGAGGTCCACTGCTGAGGGGAGCAGTCAGTGAGACAGGAGAGGTCTGCTGTGCCCTGTGGGTCACTCCCTGGCTGGGGACTGAACTCGTGCTGAAGCAGCTGTGACTAGCTTCACAGTGCTGCACTTTAACCCGCTGCGCCACCAGGAAGGGCCCCAGAAAATAAAATAGACCATATGAGCCGGCACCCCCACTTCTGACTATCTATCCAAATATGAAACCATCAGTTCAAAAAATCAAATGCTCCTCAGTGTTCACTGTGGGGTTCCTTACAGTAGCTCAGACATGGAAGTGCCCTAAGCGGCCACCAGTCGAGGCCCAGAAAAGGAAGATGTGACCAGTCCTCTCAGAGGACACTACTCGGCCGTAGAATGAAATTTGCAGCCAAATGGAAGAAATCTGAGCAGTGCCGCAAAGCAGTGTCAGCCAGAAAGATTCAGACAGGCACCGGACGGTTTCACCTGCACGGGCAATTTAAGCAAAGATAACTGACAAAGCAAAGTGGCGCGCAGACTCCGAGAACCCACCAGGGTGGCGGGTGACGGACACGCGGGCTGAGACGAGAAGCGACCTTCTTCCCTCAACCAAAGCAAGTGAATGTTCCATTGTTGGGGCTGGCTGGGTGAAGCATCTAGAAGATGGGGGTGGGGGGACCCCCCCCCCAGACGTCCCTGGAGCTGAAGCTGTGGGTGTAGGACAGAGGGAGCGCCAGGGAGTCCAGCCATGGACGCTCTCAAGCCACCAGGTGAGCTGCACCTGAGGGAAGGAAGACGTGGTTTGCCCCAAATGAGGTTGGCGCGGGGAAGGGAAGACGCAGCGGAAGACTGAGGGCAGCGACTGGACAGAGAGAAGCCCGTGCGCTCCCTGGCCCGAGTGTAGACTGCTCCGTGGTGGACACCCCGCTCCCACCTCGGCCTCTGGAGCTTGTGGGAGAGGAGCTGACTGGGAGAGGCGGCGGGGACCAAGGAGCCAGCGGGGAGGGCTCGCAGGACTGGACACCACGGCCAGGCTCTGTCCCAGCTGGCCTTGCCCGTCTCACTTCACACCCCAGGCCGGAGCCGGGGGCCCGGACCCCACTGACTGTACCTGGGGACCGGTAGTGGCCGGCGCCACTTCTCTGACCGCGGGGTGGGGGAGGGGCCCCAGCTCCCACTCCCAGCCAGACAGGGTCTGCCCAGCCCGCCGGCCCCGGCGCGGGCCAGCGTCGCGGGCAAGCTCCCCAGAGCGGCAGAGTCAGGCGCCCCGACTTCCGCTTGCTGTCCCCACGGCTCCTCTGACAGCCAGCCCCACCCCGTACCCGGACTAAGGCGCGATGCGGTGGAGCAGGCCGGGGCCGCAGCCAGCCGTGTCCACCACCCTCGCTGGCGGCAGTGACCGCGCCGCCGCCCAGCTGTGCTCGCTCTTCCTGCCCCGTCTCCACCTGCTGCGCCTCTTTACCCTCCAGCGCTGGCCCCAGCGCCACCTCCGCCAGGAAGCCTCCCCTGACCACAGCTGGAGAGGTCTCCAGGGCTCCCCGCCCGCGTGGGCTCCCCCTCAGGCCGGGCTGTGTTGCCAGCGGTGGTCACGCCGCGTGAAAGACCAGTGCGCCTTCCCCCGCTGTGCCAGTCACGGGCCTGAGAGGCCCTGGTGGGGGGCGGGACGCGCTCTGTGAGCCAACTCCCCCTCAGCCCGCGGTAGGCGCCGGACCCCATCCAGACGCAGCCCTGACCCTCCTGTCCGGGGCGGGTTGCGGCCTGGGGTCCCGCTGGCCCCCTGGCTGACTCCACAGCCGCCCGCCCCTGGCCCCAGCCTCCTGGGTCAGGGCTGTTCCTTGTCGGCCCCTCCCCCACCGGGCTGGGTGGGCCGATTCTGGGTGCTCTGCAGCCCACCGGGCACCAGGGGACAGGGACAGCGCAGGCCTGTGGCCTTACCTCGGGAGCGGTTTCTGAATGTCCACCCCAGGCCCCGCCCCAGCTGCCGGTTGCCACAGAAACTGCCAGGCGTGGGGCTCTGGGGCTCCTGTCTGTCGGCGACGGTCACTAACACAGTCGCTTCCTGGGAACAGACCCGGCACATCCCGAGGAGCCAGGAGAGGCGCACAGGGAGGCGCGGGCCGCTCAGGACACCGCCCTGCCGGGGGCTCGCTCCGCGCCAGGCCCAGGCCGCTCCTGCCCTGCTGTGCCGGGGGCGGGTCCTACTGCTGTGCCTGGAGGGCGGGCCGGTGGCAGGGCAGTGCGGGGCGTGTCGCAGAAGACAATGCTGAAGGCTGAAGAGGGTGCAGCCCCTGGTGTGCCCATCCGGCCACACCACGGCCAGTGCCCGCTGCAGGCTGCCTGGTCCCGCCTGACGTCCGGCCACGAAAGCAGCCAGGAGACCGCCGGGCCGCCCCGCCGCAGCCGGCTCGCCGGCCATGGCCGTCTGCGGCCCGTCCCCCTTCCGCCTGTCCCCAGGGCCGCCTGCCGCCTGGCCAGAGTCCAGACTTCCCAGTCGCTGCTCCGCACAGCCCTCCCCACGCCCCTTCTCGTCTGTTGTCCAGGGCCCAGCAGACACTGGACACTGAGTGCTGAGTCGTCCACCCGAGAGCACGGGATGATTCTGTTCATTCATGAATTTCTTTTCACAGGTTCACGGGATACGTCCACACACTGTTCCGTGGCTGCCCTCCACACCTCAAGTGTGGAGAAGCTGTGCAAAGAGGGTTCATTCAATTTTTACTCACTCGTTGTGGGCACCCAGAAGTGCAATTGGCTTTAACTTTCTTTTATTTTTAAATAATTGAAGACTCACACAACGTGCAACAACAGTACAGAGATGCCGGGTAACGTGCACCCCGCTTTCCCCGGCGCGGCGTCCTGTGGGCGCGTCCCGCGGCAGCTCCCATGGGAGACATCCCCGAGGCCTGCGGGACCAGGACTGTCCTGAGAACCGGGGCCAGCTCCTCCCCCGCGGAGCGCGCTCTGGCCGGCCCGGGGCTGGTGCCGGGAGCCGCTGGCCCACGTCCACCGGAAGCTGACGGCCGCTCCTCGGAGCGCCCCAGCTCTTGGCAACAGCCCCAAGTCATTGCCACCAGCGCCTCTCTCTTTTCTTTTCAGGGATGACTCAGAAGATGAAATGAGGCGTTTGGAGTAAATGATGGGACTAAATTATTCAAACTCCTCCAGATTCTGAAATGCCTCTAATGTGTTTATGTTTTGCATTAAGCACTGAAATGGGCCGAGGGTTCAGAAGATTTATCTTAATTTGTGAAATGCCTCTGAGCTCGTGCTCCAGCCCGGGACACCACTGCCTGGGTGCCCACTTCCCGCTAGGCCGCGTCCCCCCTCCTGGCCAGGCTGGGAGCCGACGCTCTGGCTGCGAGGGGCAACCCAATGGCTCCGAGAAAGCCCAGTCCTGGGCCGGGATGGGGTTGCTCTGGCCCGCTGCTGATCCCCTGGGCCCGAAAGCCCCCCACAGCGCACACCAGCAGCACTGGCCGTGACCTCCCGAGCCGCAGCCTCACCAATGTCCTGGCACACGGTGGGCACTTCTCCAAGAGGGACAGTCCCGGGCTGCGCCCACTCCGCTCCCCCAGTTCTCTGGCCAGCAGGGGACAGGCTTCCACTCTGCAGGAATGCAGCAGAAGAGCAGAGGGACAGAATGGCTAGCGCTCGGGCCGGAGGACGGGCCAGCCGGGAAGCTGGTGCCAGCCCGGCCAAGGGAGGGCGGGGCGCGAGCACTTTACGGCCTCTCGCTGCCTCTCGCTCTCCATCTGGACCAGAGCTCCCACAGCCAAACCCAGGGTGCCTGGGGGCACAGGTGAGTCGCTGACAGCCATGCGGGGTGCCTTTGCCGACCGGGGAGGGGGACCAGTGCACCAACAGGAGAGGGCTGGCGAAGGCTCACCCTGGGTGAGCCCGGCCATCACAGAAGAGCTTCGGCGTCCAGAGGGGTCCCCGCTGACCTTCAGGGGTCCTCAGAGGATGTGGTTTTCAGGTCTGACACCACATGGTAAGACAGAGGGGCGCAGATCCCTCCAGGGCTCATGGGGTCATAACAAGGACCCACCTGCATGTCAGGGCCCCCACGAAGGCCATGTCCTGCTTGCCCAGCTTCAACACCAAGACCCCCGCCCCGCCCCAGTCCCGGCAGGAGGTGAGGACAGGACCCCACCCCCAGCATTAGCTGGGCCCTGGAAGGGCCTGACGCCCCCACTCTGGCCGACAGGACGGGCAGTGTCGGCCGGGCTGCCTGTTGTTCTCCAGACCACATGGAAGCTGGCCAGAGAGGCCAGCAGAGCATGGCCTGGAGCCCAGACTATAAGCTGACCCCTCCACAGATTTCATGACCCAGAGAGGCCGAGCTCTTGAGGGCCTCCATCAGCCAAACCACAAAGTGAACCCCTGGTTGCTATGGTGCTGTGGTTGCCATGGCACCGTGACCCCACTTCCCACTAACCTGCCCAAGTGGCGTGGAGGCTGGGGGCTAGGGAACCTGCTGAGGTCAGGGTGCCCCACTCACTGTGTTTGTCCACAGGGACCCAGAGGCTTGCTCTCTGGAAAGACACGAAGGAGCCACTTTCCCTCCCCGGTTACAAACGGCCCTCTGGGTCACAGGTGGGTGGTTGCTGAGTCGCTCAGACAAAAACAGGTGCCTTAGCGCAACAGAGAGTAGGAAGCGTGCACGGAGACTGAATCAGCACCCGCACTCCCACCCCACCATCACCCCCACCCCCTCACTCCCACCACTACCCCCACCCCACCATGGCCCCCAGCCCCCTATCATTCTGCTCTCCCTGAAGACCCTCAAGAGGGAAAAGTGCAAGTGTTTCTGGGTGCCCACTGAGCAACGGGCTGGGGCGTGGCGATGGGTGGGCCGGCCTGGCCCTCGGGCCGCCCTCCCGGGGTAGCCAGGCTCCGGTGGAACCGCGCTCGAGCCGGACACCGTGAACGGACCGTCTCGTCCAACCCTCACTCGTGAAGTCACTGCCCGCATCCACCCGACACAAAGAAGAAAACGGAAGCAAGAGACCCTGGCAGGGCCACTGGGAGCGGCACCGGGCCGCCTCCAGGAGGGCAGCAGGGGCCGGCCGGCAGCTCCCGGGCCTGAGCCGGTGGCTGTTCATGCCCAGACACCGTCGCCTGCGGCTCCGGCCGGCAGCCCGGGGGCGCCACGCGCCCCCCACCGTCGCCTCTGGCTGCCAGTGCCCAAGCTGCTCCGGCTAAAAGGGCCTGGGCCTCGGAGACGGCTCCTCAGCACAGGGGCTCTGGAGGCGTGGAAACAGACGCCTGGGCTGCACCCCGACGGCCGCGTGGGCCATTTCCAGTGACCGAGGCACCAGTGGCTGCCAGCCCAGGGCTGCCCTCTGAGAGCCTCTCAGGGAGCCCAGGCAGCCCCCCACCCCATCAAGAGCCCGGACAGTGAGCGGGGAGGGGCCCGGCCTGTGGGGAGCCCAGCGATGGGGTGGCCCGCACCCCTTTCCTCCTCAGGGCCCAGCAGGCTCCCGCTGGCTTCAAGCCTGGGCTCGGGGGAAGCCCCGTCGCCCTCCGAGGCCGGGAGGCGTGCGGGAGGTGTGCGCGTCCCGGGGAGCCGGCTGCCGGTCAGCGCTGCGTCCCACAGGCAGCCTCGCCGGTTTCCATGACAATGGGCTGCGGCTGCCGTAATTATAATTAACTTCAGAGTTGAGCGTTCTCTGGACCCTTCTGGTGGGAAAGGAGGCGGCAGCTCGACCACAGTGGAAGTGAGGGGGGGAGGGGGAGGGCCTAACCTCGGGGTCCCCCGGACACGGGGCCTCTGGGGCACGCCGAGGGGGCCGGGGGCACCCGGCTGGGCAAAGACCACTCACAGCCTCTGAGCCCCCCTGAGGGTCTGGGGGCCTGGAGAAGGCTCGGAGCCCCAGAGCGCCCGGCCCCGGCTGCCTCCTCGGTGGCTCCTCAGACAGGAAAACAAGTGTCGGCCACGCCAAGCATCCCAGCAGCCTTCTCCCGCCCCACCCCAGAGCCTACAGCGCCGGGCTGGGGCGCTGTGGAGAGACGGGCACCGTGCTGGGCGCAAGACCCACCAGGTGCCGAGGAGCAGTCGCGGGGCCGCTGTCATCACTGAGAGCGTCTCCGCCCTGCCCTGGCTCAGTTTCCCCTTTGGCAAAAGGAGAAGGACAAGGTGGCCTCTGAGCCCCCAGGCCCCAGGGCAGCTGTGCAGCGCAGACCCGCAGGGACATGCGGCCCGAGCCCAGGGGGGCCGAGACAAGCTCTGGTTGCCCCCTGCACCCCCACCCCCGCGCCCCGGAGAGAAATGGAGACGAGGCGGGAGCTTTCGGGGCTGCGCGGCGAGCACCGCCTCTTCCCACCCAGCCTGGCTGCCTGGTCGTCTCCTCTGACGCGGCAGCCACCAGCTGCCCCGGGGGTTCTGTCCAGGGGTTCTGACGACGCTGGCTTTTGACTGCTAGCCCCAGAAGTGCTCGCTGACCCAGGGAAGGGGGCTCCCTGTCCCTGGCCCCCCACAAACTGGGGGTGGCTAACGGTGGAGACTGCCTGGGGGTGAGGACAGCAGAAGCTGTTGTGGTCACCAGCAGCTGACCAAGGCAGTGTCTTCAGGCAGGAGCCATGGCACAAGGCATCTTCACACTCGAGGGGGGCCGGGCAGGGGCCGGGAAGCCCGCCCCCCGCTAGCCGCCAGATGCCCGCCTCTCCGCCTGAGGCCGTGCCAGCCCATCCACCCCGAGGGCGCTGCGGGCACCTGAAATCCTCAGGCCCAGCCCCCCGATGTGCTGTGCAGCCTGCCGGCAGCCCCCTTCTTCACCCACCAGGCTCAAGACAGACACACCCAACTTCTCCAGGAGCCGGGGGTGGCGCGTCCGCTTGACCCCCCAGCGGGGGTGGGCAGGTTGCCTTCAGTCCTGAGCCACGGAGCGGGCGCCACGGCCTGCCGGCAAGGGCCCACCAAGCCTCGGGTCCCTGCCGGCCCGCCAGAGTGGTGGCTGTGCGTGGGGCCCCAGCTGGACACCAGTGGGCCTGGCGCGAAGCATGCGCAACGCTCAGGGCCGGGAACGCACGACCCGGGGTCGCTTTAAGCATCCGGGAACCAATTTCTCTCCAGGATCTTGAAAACTCAGTGGCTCTCCCCAGGCCGTGTCTGTGGTTAAGGGGATGATTTCATTACAGTTCTTTCCAGGCTAATGAGAAGTCATCTGCTGGGTGCCAGACAGCAGGTTTCAGTGACCCGGTCAGCTTCTCCCCAGGGACAGGGGTTCTCGGGGGGTTGTGTGCCCTCCTGGCTGCGTGCCAGGCGCACGCCGCCCCCCGGCTCTTGTGGAAGGACGTGGCGCGTCAGCCTGAGTGCACAGCCCGGCTCTGGGGCAGAAGGGAGCCACGCCGAGGCCCGCTGCTCAGGCCTGCGGGCTCCGCTGCCCACTGGGGGTGAGGGTCATCAGTGGGGTTCTCTCAGAGGGACATAGGTGGGCGAAGCACCCAGCTCACCCCAGGGCGCAGCAGATGCCCCCTGTCTCCCCGCTGCCCCTCAGCAGTGGATTTCAGGGGATCCACCTGTCCTGCGCCCCGCTCTGTCCCTGGGGAGTCCTCTCGCCACCAGCACCCCTCCCGTCCCCCCGTACCACTGGCCTCTACCCCGGTCCTTCTATGCAGAAATCAATAAATCTAAAATGTAAGTAAAACCGAGTCATGGCGTGCAGCTAAGTGCAGCTATGTACGACCATGAACGCTCACGCACACAGGGGCCGTGTGATCGCAGCTTTAACTCCCGTCGGCCTCAGCTGGCCCTGGGTACCCCAGCACCCAGCAACCCCGCCTAATGTTCCCCGAGACACACTTGGGTGCCCGAGACCTCTGGGCCTGTGCACAGTGGCAGCGGCCAGCTCCTGGCACTGACGTCGTTGGGCCCGGACAGCGCCTCTGGCCCCGCCCTCCACATCCAGCGGCCACGTATGCAGACTGGCGGTAACTGGGCGACGCTCCTCCCTCTGGCTGTCTTCCGGCCCGTAACTCACCATACGTACACGGACTTACGGCTTTTGAAATCATGTATGGGGCTCCACCTCCCATTACTAGGAGGTCCCTGCCCTGGAAAATTCGGCCCCAAATTATTTAACCACGTTGCAGGCCCTAGTCCAGGCACAGCAACAGATGTGGCCCCTGGTTCGGGCATACCATGAAGGGCCCAGGCTCCGGTCCCGGAACATGGCCTAGTCCCTGGGGATTGGGTTTGGGTCAGGCGGCACAAGGTGAAGACTCTGGAACTGAGGTGGAAAGGGCCCTACATAGTCCTACTAACTACTCCCACAGCTCTTAAGGTGGACGGGATTGCCCCGGGTACATTACGGTCACGTCCGGAAGGTCCATCCGGACCAGGCCACACTCTGGACAGCCAAGCGGAACCCCCATAACCCTTTAAAACTTAAGATTGCTCGAGGTCCAACCCTATCCCCACAGGAGAAAGACGTCGCTGGGACAGATGGGCCCCCGGGGTCACCTGCACCTGGCATTCCCGATGCTCCTGAGAAACCGGAGAAGTCATCAGCGAGACAACCCATATAGGACTGGGGTCTACCTGGGGGCCTTCATTAGGGCGCGCATCACTCGGTCCAACTTATGGTACTCGGGGAGCGGTACCTTAGACTCCCTACAGGTGGGCCCAATGAGAATGATTCCTCCTATGATCAAAACAAAAAGGGGGAAATGTTGGGGCGCCTCTGGCCCCGCCCTCCACATCCAGCGGTCACGCGTGCACCTGCCTCGGCTGCCGCCGTGGCGCCTCCGCTTCGCGCCAGTGGTTCCGCCCCTCCGGCTTCCTTGGAATTTGCGCGGGCGCGGGCTTAATCTAAGTTGAACTTGCGCGGGCTGTGACGCAGGTAACCGCCGAGGAGGGCTATATGCTCCCTGGCGCTTCTCTGATCGGGGTCTCGCTCCCCCTGTGTGGCCTGCGTGTCTGCAGGAGAGCTCGGCCCCAGCTGGCTGGCTGAACAAACTCCGCTTGCTCGTGCATCTCTGGTCCTGTCCTTTGTCGCGGGAGGCAACCGGGTGATCTCGGACCCTGACACGTCACAGCAGGGCCATCGCAGGCGGGTCTCCGGCTCCGCGACCGACAGCTCAGTCTGGACCACGTACCCCAGAGGAGCCGAAGAAGCGGGGGGCCAGGATCACAGACTGAGGGTCAGGCAGACAAAACTGCCCGTGGTGACCCGGGCACGGGGTTCCCGAGGGAGAGAGAGGCGGCGTGTGGCCGCCTCCCCGTGCCCGCCGGGCCCCGCCCCAAAGGGCGCATGGCGAGACATGAGCTTGGACTCTTGACCCTCAGTCGACACCAGTAGTCTGAGAAACGCGCCGCACCCCAGGAGAGAGCGGCGGCCACGCCCGGGGCAGGGCCTTCCGCCAGCCGCAGGCCCCGGCCTCCCCAGTGTCCCCCGCTCCCCGGACGAGGATGCGCTGCCCGAGAGGGTGACAGCCGCCGGAGCCTTTTACTTGGGGGAAGACACTCAGCAGTTTACGGTCACTGAGCCTCTGGGGAAGGGCTTCCTCCTCCCTTCACCCCAGTGGACACAGAGGACACCGGGCAAGGTGAGCCTGGCCCTGCTCGGGGCGGCGCTCACGCAGCAGACACGGGGGCCTCGGGGGAGGGGCATGTCCAGGTCGGTCCTGGGGACATCCCTCCCCCCACAGCGGGGGCGCGGAGGGCTCCCTGGCCTCTTCCTGAGCCACGAGAGCTAGCTTGGGTGCACCCGGAGGCCTGGGGCAGGGGCGGGAAGGACAGACCCTCCAGTGAGGGCCAGGCCTGTGGGGGCAGGGTGAGGCGAGGGCCAGCCTGCCTCTGGGGACAAGGAGCGCTCAGCGTGAGCCAGCCGCGGGCACAGAGGAAAGGAGACGAGGAGAGAAACTCGCCAGGAGAAGCAGCACAGCCTCGGCCGGCGCCTGCTCCCTGGAACCCGGCCCAGGTCTCTGGGGAGGGCTGCGCGCCCCTGCAGAGGCTGGGCAGAGCCTCAGCCACTGGCCAAGGGCCCAACACAGGGAGCCGCGACCCCCCAGCAGGCCAGGGCCTGCGCCAGCCCGACGCTCAGCGGCCACCACCTGACATTCTTACTCGTCTGTAAACATGGACGTGGGCAGCCGCCCCGGTCTCTTTTGCAGACGAGACCTGCAGTCCTGGATGGAGCCGCACCCGGTTCCCGCACAGCTCTGTTCTGGAGGCTGTGAGAACGCGGCCGAGGGGCACCGGAAGCGCTGGGGAAAGGGCAGGAATTGTGCCTTAAGCAGGAGGCATAACTCGATTCTTACAATTTCATTACTGGGGAAAATCTATCGGCCCCAGGAGCATTATGCTCACGAAACCGGACTAAAAACAGCAGGGCGCTCGCTGTGTCTTCCCCGGGCTCTGCAAGCTGCAGCGGCGGGGACCGGCGGCCCACCGCGCTGCCAAACCTCACAGCAGAGCAGCACCCCGGGCCCGGCCTGCCAGCCCAGATCTGGCGCTCGGCCTCCGCCGCCCCGCCCACAGGGCGTGAGGTCGGCGTTGGCGCCCACTTGGCCAGGAAGTGGAGGCCCAGGTCTCGCGGAGCAGGGTGGCGGGTCAGGACCCCGCCCAGGTGTGTTGGGTTCCAAGCCCCACGCTCTGTCCCCTCTCGGTCCCCCGAGGGCCCAGCGCCTCTTCTCTGGCCCGGGCCGTGGGGGCACAGGGCCCGCACTCTCCTGCTACCCTAGCTCCACGAGACCTCGCGTCCAGACAGGGCCTGACACTCAGGATTTGGGTGAGAAAAGCTATTTGTGGGACACTGGCTTGGGGACTGCAGGTCCCTGGCAGGCCCAGTGTCCGCTGCTTAAGGTGAACGCGTGGGGGTCTCGGAGCGCCCCCTGCAGTCAGGCCAGCTCGTGGCCCTGTCAGGTGCAGAGCTTGGGGGTCCTCCGGGCCAGCACCGCCCCAGCCCCGCTGGCCCACTGAACCCCCCCGGCCCCCCCAGCACGGCAGGAGCAGCCAGGGCTGGAGGCTGGAGCCCTGCTTCCTGAGAGGACTCTGAGTCTCCCGCGCCTGCTTCCAAGCAACGGAGAGCCCAAACTCAGACCCCGCGCAGCAGAGAAGTCCGGGGCCTGGCAGCCCTGGGGCACCCCCACCCGTCACCTGCCAGTCTGGCTCCTCTCCCTCGGGTGCCCATCCCTGTTACAGCACGAAGGTGTCGCTCTTTCCTGAGCGTCCCCTGTCCAGCCTTTCCACAGCCTGGGGGAGGGGCAGGAGGACCCAGGGGCAGTTGAGCGGTGGGGTCTGGGTGTCCAGGCCCCTGAAGACTCTGCCTGGGCCGGTGCAGGCCGCTGTCCGGGCTGTGTGCAGGCCGAAGGCTCTCGGCGGCCGGCCGGCCTGGGCCGCAAGCCCCACAGCGGCGGGCACCCAGCCCCGCCCGGTCCGTGCCAAGCGCTGCGCCCCCACACTGTTTTCAGGGCTTTTTGAGCAGCCTTCCTTCTGGCATCTGATTTCTAATCAGGGCTCACCCCGTGCGGGGTCTGAGTTTGGGCTCTCTGTTGCTTGGAAGCAGGCGCGGGAGACTCAAAGTCCTCGCAGGGAGCAGGGCTCCAGCCTGCAGCCGCCCGCCGCTCGGTCGGGGCCTTGTCTGTCCCCATTACAGGCCCAAATTGACGTCCCCACCGGGGAAGCCGAGCTAATCAGCCAGGCAAACGTCTTGGCATTGTCCTCCCTGCCCGCCCGCCCTCCCTCACACACACACACAGGCGCACCCCGACAGGAGAGCAGCCGGCAAGGCCCCGCCCCCCCGCATCTATGACTCACTGCAGCCCCTGCATGCGTGTGGCCAGGCTGGCGCCCCCACCCCAGCCCAAAGCCGAGACCCTGCCAGCCGCCCCGCGTGAACTCCAGGGCCCAGCCATGAAGGCGGAAGCTCACTGGGAAAATGGGGAATGGGTCATTCTGAAAAGTGGTGGGGTCCTGGAGGACACAGGACCTGGGGTCTCTTGGCTTGGCCTCCAAGCCAAGAAGCCTGCTCCCCTGGGAAGAAGAGCCAGGGTTTTGGGGTGCATACCAGTTGGCCTTTAGACAGAAGGTGGTGGGGGCCCCCTGTTGTCAAGTATGAGGGTGCTCCTGTCAGGCAGGCAGAGAGCCAGGCAGCACCCCAATCTTGCTCTCTCGAGTATGAGAATCTGGATTCTCAGCAGGGGGCCCTCTTGGGAGCTCGGCAAACTGACCCAGCTTCCGCTCCGCGGCGGGCATCGGCAGTGCGTCGCCAGGCACCTGGGCCCCCGGGGCCTGTTGTGTGCCCAGCCCCACCCCTCAGGGGTCAGGTGAGACTCAGCTCTCTTCCAGCGCTGCACTGCTGAGAAGTTGAGCTTGAGATTGGCTCACACCGTGTCCAGGAGTCGGGGGACACGAGGGGACCGTGAGGGGTCTGCACGGGGCCAGAGCAGGAAGCTTAAAGGCAGCGCAGACCCACCGGGTCAGCTGCGGGCGCCTGGGGCGCGCACCCCAGACCTGCCTCTTCCTCTCTCGCTGCCTCTAGCCAACGCAGAATGGGTAATGGGTCTCGCAGCCCCCGGTGCTGAGCTGGCGCCAGGGCGGCTCGGCCCCCACAGCACGTGTGAGGACGTTTCGGGAACAATCACAGTCCTTCGCAGCCAGTCTGCAGCCAGCAGTTCATCTGATCTAATAATAGTGTCAATCTAATCTAATCTTCCCTCCTGCCGCTCTGGGGGCCTACACCTCAGGGCTCAGCCGGCTGACCTGACCAGCTGACCGGAGGGTGGGACCGGACCAGGCCCGCTCTGCGCTCCGGGCGGGGTGGGAACCTGACCCAAGACGCAGGAGCACTGGGCCACACCAGGGACGGCCGGCTGCAGGGGGACAGTCGGTGCCCCCTGGGTGGGCGGCGGGAGGGAGGATGACTGGATGACTGGACAAGTGGACGGGGAAGGGGCCGGGAAGAGGAAGGGAGAGTAAGAGCACGGCGGGGGCAGGAGGCAGCGCCCAGAGCCCGCCCAGACAATCTCCTTTAGAGCTGCTGGCTGCAGGCGGTGGGGGACAGCAAGGGGGAGGAGTGTGGGGCCCCCCAGCCCCCCAGAAGTGGTATGGAGATTATTTATTTTAAACTAACAGTTGAGATTCACCAGAAAGACGCTTTCTGGGAGCTTCCTGCATCTGCCTACAGGCAGGAGCCGGGGGATCGCATCTCGGGAGAGCCCTGGTCCTGCACGAACACTCGCAGCCCATCTCCGGCTTCCCTAAAGCCACTGGCCTTTTGCACGCTCGCGGTCACACGTTCAGTACAGAAGCCAGGGTCTCCGTGGGAGCCGCAGCGTCCTGTCCCACGTGCCAACTGGACGCTCCGGTACCTGTCCACGGCCCCCGCGGCACCGGCCTCGGCGTGCCTTGATTTGAGAGCCCTGGAGGCTGCGTCTGGGCAGCAAGGCCCTGGCTGACGGCTCCCGATCGCTCTGAGGCCGCCTGCGTGGGCGGGACATGGGAAGCGCGAGGTCGTCTTCAGCTCGGGAAATGGGGACCGGAGGCCGTGAACTATGTAGGATCTTGCGTTGGGAACCCAAGATATGCGCGCATTGGCTCTGGGTACCCCCTCCCCCCTCCCCACTGTGTCCAGTCCGCCGCTGTCCCCGGGAGGGCCTGACTGGCCACGGGCTGGCCAGGTTCCTGGCCCCAAGTCCTTCGGGAGGACTCTGGCAGTGGCTATTTCCCCAGGAAAACCGGCCCGAGACTATCTTGGTCCCCGAGCTTCTGGGGCGATGGGGTGGAGGTTCTCGGCTTCCCTTTTGCTTCCACTTCCTCTTGGCAGAACGGAGAGGGGCACGCAGCCTGCAGACGTGCGGACACGGGCACACGCCCAGACACGCGGCACGCAGGCGCACACACGCAGGCGCACACCCGTGCGCACAGCAGAGCCGAGACGCGGGCGCCGGCACGCATGCGCGCCGAGCGCCGAGCACAGAGGAAGGGAGCGGGGCCCGAGGAGCCAGTTTGCGGGTCACCGGGAAGCCGGGAGGGGCCCGGTCGCGGACAGTGGGCGCGGGGCGCCAGTCCAGCTGTGGGCACGCTGCCCGGCCCCAGCTTCCACGGCCCTCACTCTGCAAGGCCTGGCCGACCTGGAGGAGCCCTCTAGTCAGTTAGATGAAGTGTAGGGGAACCCCTCTGCTCTGCTCGGGAGTGGGGCTTGCCCTTACTGGAAGGGCATCGGGAAGGAACGGTTGTCCCTGGCAGGTGGGCAGCGGGGAGGCTGGGCGGCGAGAGGGCTGCCCCGGCCGCCCCCACTGTCCTCGTGACCCGCACGGCCACTCTGCAGCTGCCCCTGCCCCCCACCCCAGCCTTCGCACTTCCAAACAAGGGGTTTGCACTGCCCCCCGCACCCCCGGAGGCAGACTCAGGCCCACAGCAGCAAGGCCAGCACGTCTCCAGGTATTGGGGAGCGTCCTCTGCACCCGGTCTCCGGCGCCCGTGCAGCCCCCCCCCCCCAGCCACCTAGGAGCGGGTGCGCGACCCCGCAGCTTGCTCCCTCGCTCGCTCACGCTGCTGACAGATGTGTTGACAGCCACCGCCTCATCTCCGCTACTCACCTCCAGGGGTCCAAAATGAGGAGGAGTCACACGGCAGGTCCCTGTGTCGTGGGGGTCCCGGAGGCTTTGCGCACGGTTCGGCCAAAACGGGGCACAGACCGGGACCCCCATCCGGAGGGGCTTTGGTGCTCAGCCCTGCTCCTGGTCGGAAATTTCACCCCATGGGACTCTGGGACCACCCCGAAGACGTGGACAGTGCACCCCTGGTGTCCTCCCAGGTAAAGATGGCAGTGACGTGGGCTGCCCGGCCCTGTGGGCCGGAAGGAACGACACAGGACGCTTCCTCTCAGGTCTCGCTGGCCACTGAGCGCCTGACTGGCCCGGCCGCGGCTGTGGGACCCCCCACCCCAGCGGACAGCAGGGGCAGGGCAGCGGCCATGGCGGCTCCTGAGGGCACCCCGGGCTCCTCACAGAAAGCTGGGTCATTCCAGGGCCTGCTCCTGTGGCCACCCCCACCGCTCCCACCTAAGGTCCAAAGCGGCCAGGCCACTAACAGCTGACAGATGGCCGGAGCACCTGCCCGGGGGCGCTGCAGCCTGAGCCGGGCCTCTCATCCCAGCACCCGGGAATAGCCCCTCCCCGCCCGCGGCTGAGGACCAGGACGCCAGCAGGTCCTGGGCTCGCAGGGTGGCCGCTGCGGCTCCGGGTACCTCAGCGGGTCTGACCCGCGCGGTGCCTGGGACGTGAGGCGGACAGGTCTGTACTGAGGGCTGGGGACGCCTGGTGGGCAGTGGCCCGCCACGCCTCCTGGCCCCAGTGCTCGGGCAATGCGGCTGCCTCTAAATACAACCTCGGGCCCCCAGGAAACGGGGCGGAAACCGCTCAAGCTGTACGCAGGACACTGTCTGGCCACACACGACGGGCGCGGCGTGGACACAAGGTGCCCGCACGTGACACACACATCACCCGCACGCACACGTGGAGGGAGGCGGCGGCCACAGGCCGTTTCCTGACCAGCAACCACACCTTTCCCCTGCTGGCTGCGGGCCCTCGGCCCATCCTGTATCAGCCACAACATGGACTCCAACCGCCGCCGCCATCGCCAGCCAAAAGGCCGAGCGAGGTGCAGGGAGGCGGCCGAGCCCTGGGCCGAGAATGCCCTCCCTCTGGGGCAGGCAGAGAACGGGGGCGGGGCGGCTGCGGGACGCAGGGGCCAGAGGACCAGGGTCTGCGCTGGGTCAGGGCGCTCGGCCTTCCAGCACCTTCCGCACCATCTGCTCCGACCGCAGCTCCCACCTGCCGTTCCCGCGGCGACAGGCCATCTGCTCCCGCACAGCGCCTCCTCGCTGCTTCGCACACTCAGGAAACCGGCCGCGGGGACTGGCCAAGGTCACCGGCCAGCCCGGCAGCTGGAGCCTCGCACTCTGCTGGCCACCCTGGCCCGGCCTCGCCGGAGCCTCGCGCAGCCCCCGCCGCGGGCAGAAGCCCCTTTTCCCTTTCTTCTCCCGACACTGCCCTTTGGTTCCCTGGGGAACGGGCTGACATTCTCCGTGATTAGCTGGCTCCCCTCCACCGCAGCCAAGAGCTAATTGTCCTGATTTCCTTCCAAGAACGGTCTCTCTGAATAGCCTTCGCAGGCACAATTAGGCAGGTTCGGCCTGGCTTTCACACTTCAGTTCTGAAAAATCAAATCAGCAAGGAGGAAGCAAGCAGAGCCTCTCGGAAGTTCTCTGAGAGCTCTGTGTGGGGACAAAGCCCGCACATAATTACCTGCTCGGCTGGCTGGCGAGCCTCTGCCTGGGCCTGCCTGCAGGGGAGCGCTCCTGCTGCCCCAGACCCATCTCCTCACCCCTGGGCGGCCCTTCTCCAGAGCTGCTGGCGCCACTTACCTGTCTCTTGGGCTGTGATGAGGATGACACCGCCTCCCCACCAGGCCCGCACGCACAAGCCTGCAGGTCACAAGTCACCCCCAAAGGCCCCAACTTGGCCCGGAGAGGTTGGGGGGCAAGTGCAGTTGCCTCAGTGTGAAGATGGGCACCTGCAACCTCAGGGGAGAGATTCCGCTCCAGCCCCACCGGAATACAGGCCCCAGGCAGGCCCCTGGCAGGACTGAGTGGTGAAGGCGCACCCTCTCCGCCAGAAAATGGCAGCCAACTAAAGAGAACCATTCTCCCCGAAACTGCTTGTGCGTCAGAGTGGGCACAGGCTGAGGAAACGGAGGCCGGACTCACCCTGAGGAGGGAGGGGTCTTCTGTCTCCACATAGAGAACCCGGGTAACCCAGAAACAGCAGAGCTGACATCTCGAAACCCCCACCCCCGCGACCCGAATCCCAGGCATGCTCACCCCCATCAGTGACCCCACTCCCACGATCTGCACCCCGAGGAGCCCACGCCACTGACGGGCCAGCTCCACACCTTTCCAGAACCAGCAACTCTGTAGCCCCAGACCAAGAGCCGGGCGCGAGGAGGTTCCCCTGACCGTGCCCAGCTTCTCCTCTCCGAGCACCCAGCAAGCCCCTCACCCCCAGCACGTACTGGGGAGACAGCTGCCCCCGCCCTCTGGGTCAGCAGGTCGCTCAGGTCTGCGGGGAAAGGCCCCTTGTCCCCTGCAGCAGCAGAGGCGGGGCTTCCGGTGAAGGGGGGTAGTGTCCCCCCCACCCACCCTCACCCCCACCTCAGACCTCCTCGGGCGTCTCCCAGTCCCTGGGAACGCGCCCTCTGAACTCCCCACAGGCCAGGCGGCAGCCCGCAGGCTGCAGGGCCCTCAGAGCCGAACCTGAGAGGGCAGCCGGGCGGGGTGGGCCTCCTCTCCTGCCGCTGGAGACCAAAACAGACCCGCTCCCCAGACCCGCTCCCCACCGCGGGACACCCCCAGAAGAAAGAGGAACAGGGCGTGCGCGAGACTGAAGGGCAGGGTCAAGGTGGACCGATAGGTCGGGAGGGGGCTCGGCTCGCTGTCGGTGACGCTCTGCCGCCCGCCGCACAGCCCTGGAGCCCAGGAGAGCTCCCGCCCCACGTGGGGCCACAGGCCCCTTGGAAAGTGCCTTCCCCTCCCCCGGCCTCGCCTCTCAGCACCCTCAGGTCTAACAAGAACCAGGGCCAGCTCCGGTCCGCACTCAAGCGGGCACTGGCCGCTTAGCCCCATTCCTTCCGCACAGCTGACCAGGCCTGTGACCCGCCCGCCCAGCCCCACCCTGTCCGGGTCACTGCTCCGATGCCCAGTGGGCCCTGGCGGCGGCAGTGCCAGGGAGGCACTCCCCAGGCTGCTCGCCAGCTGGGATTCGGCGGGACCGACCGCCGACCCTGGCCGCGCCTCAGGCCCTCGCCTGCAGCCAGGCCCCGCTGGGTCTCAGCCCGCTCCCCATCACTCGCGAGGCGGGTTCGCGCCGGGATACTGTGCGAAAGTGCGGAGCGAGCTCTCGAGGCCCCCACTGCAGACACGTAGCGAGCGGGCACTGTACCCAGCCTCAGCCTCTGGACGAGGAGGGTAAGGAGCGGGGGCCCGGCTGCCTCTGGGCCCACCTGTCATCACCCTACAGATGGCCAAGGGACCAGCACCCACTACTGCCCCACTAGGGGGGAGATGTCCCAGGACGAGGAGACAGAGCAGAGCCTCCGCTCTCCCTGGCGCCCCGGCAGCAGAGGGGGGCTGTGTCGCAGGGGGAGGTAAGGTTCACGGTGAAATCCTCACTCAGACACGTACAAGCTGTGTGGCCTCAAACGGGCGGTGCCAGAAGGTTCTCAAACCCTTTCCTGGCCAGGACCGTGCTGAATTAAGGCTCTCACCTACCTACTGTCTCAACGGAGATCTGTTGTCATTTTGCTGCTGGGGAAGCCGAGTCAGAGAAGTTAAACAACGTGGCTCCTCTCAGCTTTGTCTTTTCAATCTTAAAATCCTGAGTCTTGACCTCAAGGCTTTTTATCCAGAAAATCCAGGCGATCACAGCAAGGATAACACGTCTTCACAACATGCGTGAAAACGACGCACGGCCGACAGGCCACAGCGGTGCTCGGCAGGGGACCGGGGTCGCCGGCCTCAGGCGCCCCGCCCTAGACTCAAGCAGCTGTGGCGCCCGAGACCCCACGGGCGGCACAGGGGCCGCGCACCCACCAACTTCTCTCTGCCTGTCACGCCCGCTGCGTCCTTGCAGCGCAGGGGGTCGGCAGTCTGGGTGCCACCGAGCCACGGCCCCTTCCCGGGTGAGTCGTGAGCATGGAGCTGCGGGGATTCGTTCTGAGAAACATGTCGCCAGCCAGGTCTGCCCCTGTGAGCAGGTCGGTCTGTCCCGTGCTCCTGGGCCCCGTGCGATCACAGGCACGGGGCGCTGCCCACTACGTGCCCGCCGAGCCCCGGGGTCAGTGGGCTCCTTGTCACTGACCGGAGCGTCACTGTGCAGCTGGAACGCCCTTTGTGCATCTGGGAGCTCACCCCCAAGGGCTCCCAGGCGCACATGCTGCGGGGGGCGGGGGAGCCCCCCCCCCGTGGCTCTGCTACATGGCGGTCACGTGATAAGAGCATTTTGGAGGTAAGAAGGGGACAAGATCCAAACTGTCGTCGGGTGCAGAGAAAAAGGAGGTAAGGGGGCGGGGGACAAGACCCTTGGATCACCTTGGCAGGCTAGTTCAATGCCGCCGCCTCCAGGAAGTCCTCCGATGGCCCCCTCCTCTGAGGAGCACCAGAAGGCTGTCTCCACCTTGTCCTGAGGTGGCAGGCACCTCGGAAACCTTAGCTCCTCTCTCCTCTCCACACTGCAGGAGGAAATTCTGAGACTCTCCCACAGCTATCCTCCTGTGTGATGAATCATCCCTCCCCAAACAATTGTTTTTGCATTGCTACGCGGAGATTATTCGTACAATGATGAGACCTAATATTGCCTTAATTTGGTTGTGAATTATTTGTGTTGTCACAGTTGTTAACTCGGTGATTGCAATTTGGTTTTAATTCAATGTAGCTCCCTGAGCTTTCTGTCAAAACGCCCAAGCAACATGACCCAGGCTGCCTTTCGGGACAGACGGAGCTCCAAGTTTATGAAACCCGCCTGTGGCGACCAGCCCGCCAGGGAGGGGCCAGAGACAGCAGGCACAGGCAGGCGGGCGCAGGGCCCTCCCGGCCCCTCAAGACCTTTGGGCCGCCAGGACAGCCGCTGGGTGGACCCACTCTGCCCCTCGCGTGGCCTCGCTGCCGCACGTCCCTTTGCTCTTCCTGCAGGCGAACACTGCCCCACAGGCCAGCGGACCACAGCGGCTGCGTGTCTGCCCCTGAGAAACCCGCTGAGCCCTGCACCCGATCCCACGCCAGCCGCCCGCTTGGCTCACGCATCCATGTGGCTCCATCACGCACAGGCAGGGGCTGGTCTCGGTGCCGTCTGCCCCGTCACAGACTGACTGGAAACAGCTTCAGGCACGGCCCCACTGCCAAGGTCTAGGCAGGCTCCCTGGGACGCCTCCCGGCCTCTTCCCGTAGAGCTAGGCAGACCCCAGCCAGGGACCCGAGGCCTTGGGGAACAGTGCGGCCGGGGGCGCCGGCATCAGACCATGCCGACAAGCGGCCAGGCCTCTCGGCGCAGCTTCCTGCCCCCAGCAGAACTCCCAGCTGCTGATGGCTTCATGACCCCTCCTACGGCACAGGGGTCCCAGGACCATGACCCAGCATCACTCCCCAAGTGGGGGCCCGCCTCTGGGAGAACTCTGCAGAGTCCTGGCAAAGACAGAACCGAGGCCCTTCCTGGACAGGCCCAGAGGTCATGGCTGAGCGCCTGCTGCTGGTCAAGTGAAAATCAGAGGTGCTGAGGCGGAAATGGAAGTGGGGAAGGAATCGGAAAACAGAGGCGTTCTGAAGGAAAATTCCAGAACCCAACAGCAATGTGCACGAGAGGAAATCCAGGCCTGGCCGTTAAGGGCTGGGCGGGGGCAGCCCACATCTACCTGCTTCCAGCTCTGGGCCTCCCCACTCTCTGGGCCACTTGGGAGTGACCAGCTGGAGGCAGAGGAGCCGATACCTCTGCAGGATGAAGACACAGGGGAACCTGGAGGCAACGGGAAGGGACTGAAGGAGCCAGGTCACATGTGACGTGTGACCTGAGAGGTGCACACAAATTAGCTTATTTGTTTTTCTGTAATAATCTCACCATTTCCACAAGACTCCACCCCGGGGAAGAATGTAGGCTGTCCACCGAAAGGGGCCCCCGGCCCGCGCCTTCCTTGTGCCTGAGCAGAGCAGAGGAGCTGGCGTGCTTCTCCTCAGACGGCGCCTCAGAGAAGGGGCAAAAGTAAACACAGGCCTCCCTGGGGCCAGGGGCTAGCGCGCAGCACCATGAAGCTGTCACAGCCCCTCGAGTTCGATCCCCGCCAGGGAGGGACCCCCAGGGTGCAGCAGGCCCCTCCTGTCTCCCCACTGCTCCCCTCAGCAGTGGATGTCAGCGCATCCACCTATTCTGCTCCCCACTTTGTCTCTGGGGAGTCCTCTCGCCCCCATACCACTGGCCTGCACCCCAGCTCGTGCATGTATAATTAAATACATCTTTAAAAAATAAAGATCGGGCCCTCCCTGGTGGCGCAGCGGGTTAAAGCACAGCACTGAGAAGCTTAAGCCACTTCCGCATGAGTTCGATTCCCGCCTGCCCCAGAGGTGACCCCATGGCGCGGCAGACCTCTCCTGACCCGCCCGCTGCTCCCCTCAGCAGTGGACTTCATCGATCTGCCTGTTCTGCTCCCCACTCTGTCTCTGGTGAAGCCTCTCGCCGCCCCTGAGCCTCTGGCCTGTACCCCAGCTCTGTATGCACAAATAAATAAATCTTTTTTAAAAAAAAATAAATAAAGATTCTAGGTATGAAAAGTAAGCACAGGTGGAGACGCCTGAGGTGATGGGTCCCTAGTGAAACGTGAATCGAGGCCACAGGGACACCACACCCCCTAGCGTGGCCACTCTGAAGAAGACAGGCCCCGGGATGCGAAGCAAGAACACTCTCCCGCTCGCCTGCTCATAGGCATGCAAAAGAGACATCGCTTGGGAAAACCGCCTGGCGCTTCTCATCACCGCCTTGGTCTACAGTCCCAGTGGCCATGGACCGGCCCTCCTGGCAGCGAGCCAAGGGCAAGAGGGGCGTCTGAGTGGACTCTGCAACATGGAAGCGGACAGGCCCATGCTCTGGTTTTTCAGGGGGCCATGGAGGCGGCACGTGGAGAAACTGAGACTCACAGGGGAGAGGCGCAGGGCGGCTGACGATGGCAGCCACGACCGTGCTGCCCTGGGCCTGCGTCAGGACCCCTTCCTGCGGCTTCGCAGCCAGAGGGGCGGAGACTCGAGGCAATCTCTGGGCCTCAGTGGCCCTCCTTTGGGTGGGCCCTGTTCACCTGGCATTGGTCCGTGAAGGGATGGGTAATTTGGGGTGTTTTATTGGGAAATGATGAGTGAAGTCTTTTCCCTCACTGTACATACCAGTGCTATTAGGGCTCTTTCCCAAAGGCTGCCTTCGTCTCTGCAGCAGATGGCAAGGCCCCATTCTAGAGGACACACCCATGTGTTTGGGGCCCTGGGGCCCCCGGGCGCACGCACAGACTGACCTATTCCTTTGCTCCTAGGAGCGGTCATTTGTCACTTTCGTGCACATGCCGCAGGGCCCCCAGCCTGCACCACACAGCCTGGGCGCAGCGGGTGATGCCATCCAGATCTACGCGACTCCATGCGAGCGTCTGCACAACCACCGAGTGCATTTCTCGGGGCACATCCGCCACCAAGGGACACGTGCCCACATCTGCCAAGCGCACCCTTCATGCGCCCTGTGCGTGGTGGCAGACCTGCTGCGTCACAGCCAAGCGGGGGCCGACCCAGACGGCACAGGCGGGTCGGTGTGTGGCTAGACGCGGAAGCCACCACGCTACCAGCCCGAGGGTGCCGATGGGCCTCAAAATTAACAGGATGAAACCACAGACGTCAGGCAAAAGCTTCTATTTATATAGATCTATAAAATGCAAACTAACCCAGAGCAAAGATGAACTTAGCTCTGCAGAGAGCGGATGGGATCTGCAGCTGATGGGGGTAGGGTGAGGGTGCAGGAGCAGCGGGGAGGAGCAGGTGGGGGGAGAGAGGCGGGAAGCTTGATGACGGAGAGGGCGTCACCTGTCTACCTCACTAGGCCATACACAGTAAATCTGCAGTTATTCTGTGTCGAGTCCACTTAATACGGCTGGGGAAGGACAAAATAAGCCACTCTGACGTCCCACAGAGAAAATCTCAGCAAATTCCAAGAAGCAGAAATAATGTAAAATATTCCCTAATCACAGAGCAGCAAAACTAAAATTTATGACAAAACCTCAGGGGAGAAAAGTTTCCAGCTTGAGGGAGGAAAATTCTGTTAACTCAAGACTCAGAGAAGTCAACCCAAACCACAGGACATGTGGAAATAACAAGACAGAAACATTACAGATTCCATGGGAATCAGCTAAAATAGTCCTGAGAGGAAAATCCATAGTCCTAAAACCTTATATTTAAATAAACAACAAAAACAAAATCGGGACATGCCCAACAGGTCAGGGAAACATCAAGCCAAGAGAAGGAACACGCCAGCGGCTCCGGCCCCCATGCTCCAAGTCGGGGAAGCACCCCGCCCACCCCTCCCCCCACCTTGCACCTGCTCCCCGCCCCCCAGCCCTTCAGGCCCCCTCTTCTAAGCCTGGTCCAGCAGGAGGCCAGGCAGGGTGAGCTGCGGTGGGGTGCGAGCAGGCACCTGGGGGCAGGGGTGGGGTGCTGGGGGCAGGGAGGGGTGAGGAGGCACCTGCTGAGTGAACTCCAACCAGCAGGTGCTAGGGCTGAGGGCAGATACCGCAAAGCCTCTGCTACCCCTGCCCTGCCTTCTAGGGGTGACCCCCGCTCCCCCGCGATTTCATCACACCGAGCCCCTCCACCAACACCAGTCAAGGCCTGTGTCTCCAGTTTGGTCATCTCGCTGCAAAATCTAAGAGCCACAGGGCAGACGGGCAGGTGGGAGTCCGGACCCCAGCTGCCCCCGGCCAGCTGTGGGGTCCCCCACCTAGGGCCTCAGTGTCCTCAGCATAAGATGGGGCCCCTCCAAGAAGGTGGCTGGGGCTTGGCACAGGTACCGAGGGGTGTGACAAGTGGGGCGCTGAGGGCTGGGCGGAGAGAGGCTGGCCGCACAGACAGGGCGCCTCGGAGGCCCAGGCCCAGTCTCCGTGAGACTATTCTGGCTCCATCTCAGAGCCCAGCTCCTGGCTCAGTGGGCTTTACCCCAGAGCTGCAATTTCTATTTTGATGCCACGCGACATTTAATGAAATGACTTTCAGACACCACGCAGCCGAGTTATGAAACCACAGCTTCTGGATCGGAAACACGACTCACCAGGACAGGGTCCCTGTTGCTTGGGGAGCGGCCCACGGCCTGAGGGGACTCGCTGAGCCAGGGATTACCCTGCATGGCCCACCCCCAGCTGCCTGCCCACCGCCCCAGCCTCCCACTGGGCGGTGACAGCAGCCCCGTCTGCCTCCTTCCAGATCCAGCCGTTCAGACTGCAGCTCACAAACATCCAGGGAGACAGGAAATCAATGGGGAGCTCTGCAAACAGCATTTTAGAAAAACAAAAGAAAACGCTGAAGGCATTCCAGGCTTTTCTGCAAGGCCCCTCTGCTCAGATCAAGCCCCGCTAAAAAGTGGGGAGTTCCAGGGAGAGTTCAGGCCCTCTGCGGCACAGTGAAAGCCTCCCGCCAGCCCCAGACGCTGCAGCCATGCACCCCACAGTCGCGTGGACCCGGCAATTCTCCCGCCCTCCTCACTCCGGTACCAGAGCCTGCTCGCCTTGCTGCCCTCCAGCTCCTGCCCGCGCTTCGCTCTGCAAAGGTGCCTGCTCTGGGTGTCTCCTGACTGCCCACGGCCTGCGCGGCTCCAGGCCTTGTTTGTCTCGCCAGTCTGCGGCTCTTCATACCGCAGCACCCCTGCCCCACAGAGAGCCTGTGGGTGCTCACCACCCAGAGTAGATGGGGGGGCGCCCCGACACCTGGCTGCCTCCTAATTGATCCCATGCGTCCCGCTGACCTCCCCTGAACTAAGGTGATTTCCTGGATTCTACAGACATATTTCTGGAAGCCTTACATTCAAAAGGAAGTAGAAGATCTACAATTTCTCAACAACTTCGCTGTTAAAAATAGGAATTCCGGGCCCTCCCTGGTGGAGCAGCGGGTTAAAGCGCAGCACTGCAAGCTGGCTGCAGCTGCTTCAGTGCGAGTTCGATCCCCAGCTCCGGAGCTGACCCAGACCTCTCCTGACCTGCCAGCTGTTCCCTCAGCACTGGGCTTCATCAGTCAGCCTGTCCTGCTCCCCACTCTGTGTCTGGTGAATCCTCTCACCACCCCTGCACTTCTGGCCTG
>NW_004567121.1:37604175-37617306 GCF_000260355.1 Condylura cristata
GTGAGCCTTACTCGAGCAAGTACCTGGGGGCCGGTCTCTAAGCCCACCAGGACCGAGGAGAGGCCTGGAGCACTATGCATCTCTCCTCGCAGGGCCGCGAGCCCTGCGAGCCCTTGGGAGCTGCTGGCCTGACCTGAGGACCCACGAGTGCAGGTTCCAGCCCTATAGACGAGGCTCTGTGTTGAAGCACTGTCTCTGGTGGCAACAGGACAGAGGCGTCCTCAGCCACCTGGGTCAGCCTGGCCAGGAGAGGGGAAGTGGGTCCACCTCCCCACCCCCTATTGCCAGGAGCAGGGCTCCAGGATCATGACCTCACGTCCTCCCTCACTAGCGGGATCCTTTGTCGAGGCCTCCAAGAGGGGACGGTTTCTCCCAGGTCAGTCACTCATTCATTCGTTCACCAATCATTTATTGAGAAGCCAGAGTGCTCAGCCCAAGCCAGCTGCTGCCTGGGGTTTAGGGGAGGACCCCACCCTTGTCCGCCGGGGGCTCCCAACCTGGGGGAGCAGATCAGGAAAGTGACAGGTAGTGTTCTCACCTGTGGGAAAAGCTAAAAGCAGACACTGCCGGCTGCCAAGGGAGCAGAGAGGAAGGGGACCCCTAGCCCAGCCCCACAGGTCTGGGGAGCGCCCTGAGGCTGAGACCTGATCACTGAGGACTCAGGAGGGGGTTTGAGCAAAGGCCAAGCGTCTGACATCTGCAGGCTGGAGGGTAAGGCAGGGCCTGGCAAGGTGAGGCACCCACAGGTGTGGGCCTGGGGCCTTAGCTTTCTAAAAGAAAATTCTGGGTCTTATGCAGGTAATGGGCTGGTGGAGGGCAGAGCTGGAGCGTGGGTGCAGCCCCTGGCACCCAGATGAGAGAGAACAGACCAGGCCACCAGGCTCGCGGCAGGCAGTGGATCGCAGGAGGCAGCGGAGGGCTCCCCCTGCCGGTCGCGGGCGGCACAGCAGGGACGCCTGACCCACTGGCGGGACGCAGCGGTCAAAGCGTATCTCCGGTGTAGTCTGCGGCCACCCGATGGAGACTCCCGTGGAACATTATGTCTGGAAGTCAGAACCTGCACTGAGGAGCTCTCGACTCCACACGCAGGTTGAAGAGGTTCCAGGCCAAACCCGGGGCAGGACAGCTGAAGGCGACAGGGGAGGCGCCCCAGGGCATGGGGGAGAGCTACCCTGTGGGGCCCGAGCCAAGCTGCGGGGAGCCGAGGAAGGGGCAGGGCCGCCGCCCACAAGGGGGCAGAGGACGCAAGTGAAGGCACCGGGACTGGGAGACCTGCTGGGCTCAAGGAACACCTGCTGCCGCTGGGCAGTGACCGGCCCTCTGTGCCTCTACTCCGTCACCCCTCAAGGGCAGCGTGACGTGTGACGGTCGGGTCTGGAAAGAACTGGAGCAAAGGCCCATGTCACGGGCAGTGGCTGGCCGAGGCGCCGGACAGCAGGTGGGGAACCAGGCGCAGTGTGCGGGCCTCTCAGGGGACAGAGCTCACCAAGGCCAGCAGCCTGGGGTGCCTGGGACGCCCGCCCTGCGCCCCCACCTGCCTGGCGTGCCAGCCGACAGGGACCGACGCTGACCCTCCCCCGTGCCCCTCCATCCTCTACCCCAAGCCAAACCGCTGCGCCCAACCTGAGTTGCTTTCCCCCAAACCTCGGGCCCAGCAGGCGGTGGCGGCCTCCTGCTCCTCCCGCGGGCCCCGAGGGGCTGCGCTGCCAGGGAGGTGTGGAGCTGACCGCCAGGCCACAGGCTGGGAAGTGCTGGAGCAGGATTAAGAGTCCAGTCATCAGAATCTCGCCCCTACGCTACAGGGCAGGGAGAGGGACAGTCCAGAACCCCCAACCCTGCCTGTCCTAAATAGACTCTGACATCCTGCTGCATCAAGACAAAACATGCAAGACCTTCAGGACAGTGAGTGTGCAACACGGAGAAGACAGAAGTATGCAGCTTGTCCCCGGGGGCGCAAGGGCACAAGTCTCAGCGCGGAGAAGCCACAGGTGCGATGCCCGCAGCGCGGGGCCCAGGGCGCAGCAGACGCCGCCTGTCTCCCCGCTGCCCCTCAGCAGTGGGTTTCAGTAGATCGGACGTCCTGCTCCCACTCTGTCTCTCATGAATCTGCTCCCCGCCCCCCCACCCCGCACCTCTGGCCTGCACCCCAGCTCTTGTCTGCATCGACTAGAGTATAGTTTCTAAAGCAAGCCCCCAGTTCCCCCTCCCTTGTGGGTAAAGCACCCAAAGGGCCTGGCCCAGAGCAAGGCCTGAACGCCCCCCAGTCTAAAGCCCCTTCCTCGGGCTGCACCCAGAGAAAAGGGCCAGAACCGGCCAGACAAGTCTGGGAGGGAAAGAGCAAAGTCACAACCAAGATAAACACTGCACTGTCACCCCCTCGGGGTGCTCCTCTGGGTCTCCCCCACACCCGTGTCACCCAGTCCGTCTCTCTGCTCCATGTGCCCCCTCAGGTCTCTCTTGCTACCCATCCTGTTCCCCCACCCCATCTTCTCCCTGCTCAGCTCCGCCCTCCTTTGGGTGGGGCAGGAAACCTGGAACCTCCCCTGTTCCCAGGGGCCGTCCCAATCCCCCTGCTGACTTCTATGCCCCCTATCTGTGGTAGCACAGACTTTAGGGCGCAGCCTGGAGACAGACTTTAGGGCTCAGCACATGTGAGAGCCACTGTGCTGGTCAGCAGCACGGCCACTCTGGCGTGGGAGGAAAACCCATTCTGCCCTGCTCTTGGGGGCCCCCGGCCAACCGCGCACTGCAGCCCCACGCCCAGCAGAGCCTTCCTGGCCCCTGGGGGAGAGTGCAGGCCAGGCCCAAGGTTGCTGCTGGGACCTGGAGGGGCTGGGGCCGGGGCTGGGTGCTGCAGGAATGCCCCGTGCAGGGACAGAGGCCCCCTCAGGGGGCTCCCCACAAGGAGCTGGCGCAGGCCAAGCAGCCTGCGCTAGCAGGGCCAGGCAGTGACTGCCGCTCGCCTCCCACCAACTCTCCCTCATCGGGGGCATGCTCCCTGCGCCGCCTCAGACGCCCCCTCCTCGATGACCCTCAGTGTCCGCCCCCACCCGCACCCCGGGCAGCTCCTTCTCCGGGCTCCAGATGCTTCCGTACCCAGTGCGGGTGGGGGCACTAGCCCACCTTCAAACGCCACCTACTTGGCAAAGACCCCAGGCTGCACGTGGGCAGCCTGGCTCGCACACTCAGCCAGTGTCCGGGAGGCAGCCTGTGCCCGCGCCCAGCATCCCTGTGCCCCTCTGGGGTCCCCACACCGCTTCATCGCGGCTGCCGCGGGCCCTGAGTGGCTCCTGGAGCCCCCGGGGCCCCCACGCAGTGACGGGCTCTGACGTGTGTCTGGTTCTGGGGGACGGCGCGGAAGCAGCGGGAAGGCTGGGTGCTCAACACTGCGCTGGGGCACGGGCGGCTGAGGGTTCAAGCCAGGCTGTGTCTGACTCTGGCTGGCTCGAGTGGCTTTTTTCAACATAACTTATTTATCTCCAGATATTTTACAAGGCTCATGTAGCTTGTTTTGCTTTTTTCAATAGGAAAATTCCACAAAGGAAGGTTCTTGCCACGGCTGGCCAGTCATGCCGGGGGACAGGGACTCGGGTGGGAGGTGGCCGGTTATGGAGACCAACAGGACCCCGCGGAGCTGCTGTGGAGAATATGGACGGCGTAGGCTCCTCCCTGAAGCTCTCCTCTCTGGTGACTCAGACTCTTACCCGGCGGCACCCCTTGACCTTTGACCTGCGCCTCGCCTGCCCCAGCATTGCAGGCTCAGCCCATGTCACCAAAACTTGTTCCAAGGTCTCTGGCACTGCCAGAGTCACTTTCTGCACAACACCTGTTGTGCCGGGAGGGCGCCGGGTGCAGCCCACAGGCGGCTGGAGGCCAGGAGCCTGCAGGCAGAGCGCACAGGCCTCATCACTCATCACCTTACAGCGCCTTGACCTGGTGACTAGAAGCTCTGAGGGGCAGCTTTAGATTAAAAGCCTGAGCAGTGGTTTCGCTTTCCAATAATAAAGAGGATCTTGGCAAAATGACTGCGAATCACCTAGCTGGTGCTCAGTGAAAATTCTCAGTCATGTCACAGCGACGCCTTTATTAAACTTCGAGGCTTTCTGCCAAATAAATAACAGCGGAGGGGAAAAGCCCAGGCAGAACCTGTCCTCTCCTCACGGCCACCACCTCTTACCCTGACCGGTGGCCGGCCTCTGAGCGTGTCTCTGCTCCCACAGGTACCCCACGGACACCAGCTCACGGGAAGAGCACCCCCTTCAAATCGGACCCTGGTGAAGTCCTTCCCTTTCTAACTCCACTTCAGATCAAGTAACTTCTTACACCGTTGCTAACTGTGGACAGTATCTGACCCCCCAGGTGCGGTCCGGGAGTCCTGCCGCCATCACACCCGTGAGCCATCACCACAGTCCCACATGCTCTCTTCCCTCCACTGGGTCCCCCCGTCCCCTCCCAGATGCCTCACATCTACAGGCTGTTCCCCTGGGCAGACAAGGTCTCAAGAGGCTCACGACGGACACACAACCGCACCCCCCCTCCATCTGCCTCTTGGTCCCCCTCTGGCCACACAAAGCAACCAAGAATCCCTCGCGCGGGGCCTTGGGCTCGCCCTATGGCTGCCAGAACTGGCCCTCTGATGGCGCAGCGGCCTGTCCGCCACCTCCTCTGGCTCCTCCGCCCCACCCACAGAGGAGAGGCCCACCCTGCCGGCTCTCCCCCCTCAGCCCTGTCACCTCCTGACTCCGCACTGTCCTTGCTGGTTGTTTTCTCCACAGGCCCGGGCTTCACCAGCTCCCAGCACCTGCAGCAGAGCACAGGAACAGGTCTGTGGGGCGGGGGCTCTCCTGCGCTCCCTTCCTCCCGCATCACACGCTCCTCAGTGCAGCGTGGTGGCGACCTCCACGCAGAGCTGCCCAGGGACCAGGCCAGACACCAGGCTCACCCTCCCGCCACCCGCGTTTGTTCTGCCCACGGCGTGCTTCACAGCCGCTCGTTCCGCTCACTCTGCACTGTGAGCAGCTCTGAACTGTCACCTAAATGCCGCAAGCAGGCAGACTGTGCAAGCTCGGTCAGGGCGCCACGGCGGACACCTCCTTGACTCACTGAACCACCGCCCCAGGCTCCCTCCAGCTGCGCTCCCACTGGAGGGGAGCCGACCCCTGTTAATTTTTCCAGAACAAAAGGGGATTCAGCCATCAGAGAGCTGCAGAGACCCACTCACCTGCGGGACGTGGGGAGGCCGAGTCCGAGCGTGCACCCACACCCCCCCAGGCAGGCGCAGGCACAAGCCCCCGTGGCAGCAGGGACCCCCACAGCTCCAGCTGACACCAAGCCCTGCCTCAGCTCTCGTTACTAGATCAAGTAGAAGCACCCCCGATGGCACCCCAGTCCTGCCCCCCTCCTTCCCAACTCTTCCTCCTCCACCAAGAACCCCTGCATACCCCTGCCATCGCCCCCAACTACTCCTGCCCTGAGGCTTTGCAAGCCCATGTCACCCCTCCTCCCCTGGCACCAAGATGCCACTGGATACACCCTCACCTGTGAGCCCTTCCCCAGCTCCCCGAGGCCTGGCCTCCTCGTCCAGCCCCCAGTGCCCAGGCTGAGTGGCCGCAGCAGTGGTGAGCTGGTGATGCTTAACCAGCTCTCTGGGGAGGGGACCTGGGCTGGTACACTCCCACCACAGCGTGAATGCCCCCAGCAGGCCCATGCAGAGCTGGCGGCGACACCACTGACAGCAGAGTGGGCAGGCGCTCGGTGGGGTCACCGCCACCACACGGGTGTGCGATTAGTGGCAGGCAGTGAGCCTGGGCCCGCATCTCCTGATGCACCTGGCCAGCTGCTCGGGCATGGCACTGTCGTCAGAACAGCTAACTAGCTCGCGTTATGGGCTGACGTCTCCCCGTCATGGGCCGCCCACCCTTCAGAACGACTTATTAGGAGACAGGGACTTCGAGCAGGTGATTCACACTGAGGTCCCGGGGGTGGCCTGACCCAGCGGGCTGCTGTCCTCGAGATACTAGGAAGCGCAGTCTGATGGCAGGGGGCCGGTGCATGCTGGGAAGGCAGGGATGTGGCCTGACGCGGCACCCAGGGCTCCCAGTGGACAATCTCATGCACACACCCTCAGGAAAATGAAACTGAAGCCAGTCCACCGAAGTTCAACCCAACCATGACCACCAAGATGCCTCAGGACCACTTATAACCAGTTCTGCCCTCCCTGACCACGGCCAGCACCCACCGGTGCCCCTCCCAGGATGTGGGCACCTCCTCAGGTATTGTTTTCTGGCACTGAGCACAGGGTGGGGTTGGGGGTCTAGGGGCTGTCCAAGGTGCTGGAATGTGGACTTCCTGCCACTGTCATGAGCCAGCGTTCCTGGTGGATTTTCACTTAGCTCAGCACAGCACGCACAGGTAGGCAGGGCCCACCCAGACCCTTCCAGATCTAGCTCTGACCCTGGCCTGCCCTCCCGCAGCATGTGGGCTGGGGGGAGGGGTGTTTGTGGTAATGTTCGCTGAATAGGGAGAAGGAATGAGGTCCTGCCAGCCAGGTTAGATTCTCAAGCCAGTGGGCAGGGCATAGTGGTTAATGCCAAACTTCCTTGCTATGTGGAGGAAAAGCTGAGCAGGAAATCCATTCTCCCTGAGGCCAACTTCACCTCCTTGCTGCCTCCAACATTCTAAGTGATATGAGCGATAAAGCCCTTTTCCGCCAACATCGATGTCAAGCTTCCTGAACATGCCAAATCAAAACTAGGGGTGACACTGCCAAGCAAGGGGTCCCAAGCAGGGCATCAGAGGGGCTGGGATGGGTAGCAGAGCTGTGTGCAGGATACGGTCCTAACAGTCATGATGGTCACAGGGCTTGACATAACCCAAGGCCGTGCACCCTGAGTGGGTAACGGCATGATGTAGATTAACCCCCAATAAAGCTGCCTTTAAAACACACCAGGAACTAGTCATGTAGTTCTCAGGAATTCTCTAGAAAGGGTCTATGAACCACATACCTGCATTGACCACAGGGCTCCCAGGTGTGGAATGCAGTCCAGCATCTGAAACCTTCCCACAGAGCACAAGGAGCCAAGCCAGGCTGGCATGGATGCCCACCCTCCCCAGAGGTGCTGGCACAGGTCCTGGGAGGCAGCAGGAGGCTGCAGCCCAGCACGGACAGAAAGCTAGAGGCAGACCCCCCCAGGTGGCTGCTGCCCCAGGGACTTCCCAGAAAACTGGACTCCCCATCTTCCTCCCAGGAGGTGGTGACTGTCCCCAAGCAGCCTAGGGTTCCCACCAGCTGGGTGTCTCTGGGAAGAACACAGAACCAAGCTGCACAGCAGTCCTGTGGGCCCAAACTGGGCTGCTGAGGTGATCACATGGGCCAGGACCACTAGGCTCCCGGGGGGCAAGGACAGAGGACACTCCCGAGACCCAACTGAGCCCATCTTGTAGAAGCATATGGCACGGGGCCAGTGTGCCCAGGGGACCAGGGCCTTCCCATCATCCCATTGATGACATCATCTTTGCCCAGGGTGCAGTGAGAACAGTGCCGATGGGACTGGTGGGACTCCTGGCCAAGCTGGCTGAGCTCAGGAGCCCATGCTCTGTCTAGGGTCGCCTCAGGCCGTCCCCTAAACTCTGAGACTGGGGCAAGCAGCTCACCCAGCCCAAACCAACAGTCCTAGACCTGGCTCTGGTGAACTGGGCCTTCTCAAGGCCTATCCACTGCTGAAGAATGCTGTGAAAGGCAAGTGAGGCTTCTGGGTCATTGGTCAGCCCTGCAGGGGCTGATTTCCTCACCTCACACATTCTCTGCTAACAGCTGGTCCCCAGCAGCCCCCGCTTGTTTGAAACCAAGTAGCAGCGGAGCCCACTTCTGGAGCTCATTCTGCAAACCGCCAGGACGCCACCTGGCCCATGCAGACCCAGGCCCCAGCCAGTGGTCCATCTGGGCCCGAGGAGATGACCATCTTCTGCCTAGATGTCTGTGCTCCCTAGGCGCCTGCCCCGGAAGTGATAATGAACAGGTGAACTCAGGTGTTTGTGAAACACCTGGTGTTTGTTGAGTTGCAATGCAAATTTCATGGGGAGAACTTTATTTCAATGTTAGGGTTTGTAATTTCCAGTCTTACACTCAGACTGGTTTCTTTATACAGACAGGAAATGGAGTCCCAAAGGTCAAATCTACAGGACAGGGTCAGTGGCAGCAGCCCCCGGTCTGCTTCCAACCCCCACCAGCAGCCCAAGCCAGAAAAAGCCGTTTATTCGGTTTCAGGCTGCGTGGTGCAGGGCCACATCACCTGG
Organism: Condylura cristata; assembly: GCF_000260355.1. Lineage (NCBI taxonomy): Eukaryota > Metazoa > Chordata > Mammalia > Eulipotyphla > Talpidae > Condylura > Condylura cristata. The sequence continues at coordinate 37,612,471 of NW_004567121.1, forward strand.
ACTAAGCTCAGGTTAACAGTCACTGAAGACATACAAGAGGGTCCCAGGTTACAGAAACTGGAAAGCTGACCATTTATACAGTGACAAGGAAAATTTCTACAAAACGGGCCGCGTCTCCAACACACGTGGCAGCGTGCAGCCGAGGAATCCACGCAGGCCAGGCCCTGTCCTCTTCCGTGTCCCCACCTGGCCACTTGGACGGGACAGGCGACTGATTCAGTCAGACTAAGCCTGCCGAGCAGATCTCTCAGCCTGTATTCTGCTCACTACCTTTTAGCAAATTTCAGGACTCTGCTAGGTGATGTGAGGTGCAGAGAACATGAAAAGCAACCGCACCCAACATCTAAACAACCCCAACGCCGGCATCAGCGGGCAGCATTTCAGAGTATAGATAAACTCAGTAATAATGTTTGTTAACTCAAAGTAAAAGCATTTACACAAGTATTAAGAGATTAAATAGCACCTACTCACAGGATGAAAAGAACATACCAACATTTTTTGCAAAGTCGGTTTCAAGACCACGAATAGGATCAAGATCGCAGGTGACTTGAAAGTCAGCTCGCAGTGGATTGATTCTGACCTCAGCGCCCACAGAGCGTAAGGCGCTGTGCTGACCAGAAGGCGGGAAAGCAGGGCGGGAGGAGTAGCCCGCGTCAGTCCTGGTGTAGGCTGGAGCCAGGAGCCCTGCACTATCCGGGCCTGCCCACACCCACACTCCACGTGGCACAGCCTGCCTAGTGCCTACATGTGCAGAGGGCTGACTGCGAGGTGCTGAAAGCACACCTTGACGTGTGAATGATCCCAACTAACACACTTAACATTCGCCTCACTTGTTTGTTAACCTCGTGCTGTAGGTTCTCACTGGTGCGCGCCAGGATACTTGGTATGTGATGGAGAAACCAGCTCTCGCCAAGGGACCAGTGCCCACCTCAGAGTGCAGACTGGGAAGTGCCAGTTTCACACACACCCCAGCGAGTGAACTCAGTCTGCCCTGACGCGGGGGCAGCGGTGGTGACTGAGCAGCCAGTTCTCAGAGCCACTTGCCTGTGGTGGCCGTGCACTTGGAAGGCAAGGTCGCAGGTCAGGAGGCAGGTCACATGCAGCTAGCTACGTGGGCTGGAGCCTTCCTGAGTCCAAGCAGTTTTTGTCTATGTTTTCGTTCTAGGCGAATCCTTTAAAATTACCGGTAGGGTTGGCTGGGGTAGCTAGACCCAGGCCTCAAGACCCCACTAGTGAACACTGCCCAGTTCATAAACTAGAGGTGCAGCTACTTCAATACTTCAAGTTGCTGATCTTTTGGGGGTTTTTTGTTTTTGTTTTGTTTTTTTTTTTTTTTGGATAAAGTCAGTATGGACACACCTGCAGGTCATCAGAAGTCAGCATCAAGGGTGAAAGAATTCTCTGTTGAACTTGACATCACGCCCATCCTCTGATACTCGCCTACCCTCTTTTCGAAGAAGTTGGTTTTTCCTTCCAGTGAAATATTCTCCATAAAGTCAAATGGATTTTCTACTCTGAAAATCTGAAAAGGTTCACAGCAAAATAAAAATGCGGAACACCCATTTCAAAAGAACCAGAAGAACATGGGCAACACTTTACCTTGCTAAAGCCCAGCTCCAGCATCAGCCTGTCAGCCACGAACTCGATGTACTGCTTCATTAAGATGCAGTTCATGCCGATGAGGTTCACCGGCAGGGCCTCGGTGAGGAACTCCTAGGGACAGCGCGGGGTCCCTCAGTGAGACCAAGGACCAGGTTTCCCTCCCTGCCCCTCCCCTGCCAGCACAAGACTCTGCTGCCCACCTGCTCTATCCTCACGGCGTTGGTGATGATTTCTTTCACCCTGTGCTCCGAAGGCTTGTGCACCAGATGCTTGAACATCAGGCAGGCAAAGTCACAATGCAAGCCCTAGAGGAGGGGTTTAAGGTCACCATGAAGCCACAAGGCCCGTCCAAACGGTGCAAGGAGGGATGACCTTTCTGCACGCTGCTGTCCACCTGGCTCAGCCACGCCAGCACCACACGCTGTCACCAGGTGGGCTCAGGGCCGCCCACAGTCCTCCATGCAGCCAGCTGCCCGCAGCGGGCAGGTTTGGCCCTCCCTGCTGTCAAGAGGACGGGGCAGGGAGAGGACTCTGCCACTGCTCAAACAGTGAAGGTGAAGTTCAGGAACTAGGCTAGCAAAGATTTTCGGTGTCCAGCCTCAAGCCAGGCAATCAGCAGAGCAATTTCAAGAAGTTCATGCGAGAATAGTCCTGACAGCCCCACACAGGAAGGTTCAGGTGAGGGGAGCTCACTGGGCTTCAAAGTGGGGGTGAGGAGGGAGTGTGCTCCCTTCCTTTCAAATGTGACTTAAGCTGAAACATCAGAGCACCCAGACACCTTCACCTTCCTTTCTGCGGCTATGATCTGAGCGCTTTAAAGATGTACATCAAGGGACTCTCTTTCCATGAGGCGCTGCAACTACTTTTGGAGTACATTCAGTAAGAGCACACAGAATACCAGGCGAAAGCACCAGTCATGCGTGACCCACATGTACAAATGGGGAACACTGAGAATAAAGTAATTCCAGTGACTTCCGTCAAATAGTAGGGACTTCACACGTGGACACATGGAGACCCAGTATATCGGGGTCCTTTCAGTGGATATAACAGGCATGTAGTGTGTTCAGGGAGCACAGTAACCCGTCCTTTAAGCAACTTACCTCATCTCTGCTAATAAGTTCATTGGAAAATGTGAGGCCAGGCATCAACCCGCGTTTCTTGAGCCAGAAAATGGACGCAAAAGAACCAGAGAAGAAGATTCCTTCCACTGCCGCGAAGGCCACCACCCGCTCTCCTAGTCAAGAGAACACCAGAGTATCTCGTAACTCCAGATCCCCACAAGAGCCAACAAGCCAGCAGTGCTGCTTAGACCGTGAGGCTGGAAGTAAACAGAGCCAAGTCTCACCATAGGTGGCCTCTTTGTCGCCAATCCACCGCAAGGCCCAGTCTGCCTTCTTCTTCACACAAGGCATTGTCTCGATGGCGTTGAAAAGGAACTCCCTAGTGGGCGGAGAGCGCAGCTGTTACAGCCAGGACTGCCTGCCACAAGCGTCCCCACATTGAGCTCTGGGGCCCAGGCCAAACTGGGACTCAAGCGGAAATGCTTGGTATTGGTCTACTTTTCCTCCTGTTTTTCAAATCGCAACCTTCATTTGGTTAACACAAATGCAGACACAGCCCTGACTCCATTAACTAGGGGGAAGCTTGAGAGGTACAAAGCCAGGAGTTGATGTGTCCTTGTGCCAAGGTCACAGCGACCACACAGACCTCCATGACCCACACCTAGGTTCTAGGTGGGTACCGCAGTACTGGGGGTTTGTCCCAGACCAAAAGGTCTTATGTGGTCATGAAAGTATCGGGACATCTAATTCTCCCCTCCTGTCCAGTCAAACTTCAAATATAAAACAAGCCTGAAGCCACCTGTTCTTCCTCTATAACATTAAATGTCACTTCTGTCCAACACCCTCTGCCAAGTGAATCTCACGGCTGTCGCCTCTACGTTACAGCACAGTTCCTCTCACTCAGGTCTAAACTGTGACAGCTCCCTGAGGCAGGTGATGCCCTACTTTGCACACTGGGTGCCCTGTCTGCCCTGCCCCGGCCTCAGGAGAGTCAGCCCTAGGTTTGAGTTTACGACATGCCTCCAGGTTACTCACAAGGCTTCCCTGGATACCCAACAGTATACACTCCCACCTCTCAAAGAGAAGGACCCGCCCAACGGCTCCCAGGGTGGCCAAGGTGACCTGGGCCTCTTCCTCACAGCAGAGGCAACCCTGGCACCAGGACTTGTCCCTCACTGTCATTTCCCACCTTGTATGTAACCCCAAACTAGAAGTAAGGCGCAGCCTGTGTGTCCCAACGGCACTGGCGCGCCACTCACTCACCTTTGTTTGGAATCTTTAATGTAGGTGTCAATGAGGAGGCTGTACATTTCGGAATGGATGTTTTCCATGGCGATCTGGAAGCCGTAGAAACAGCGGGCTTCAGTAATCTGCACTTCTTGGCTAAAGCGCTCCACCTAATGGAAAAACTGAACTTCAGCCGGAGGAAAATCACCACAGCAGCTGCTGGTGGCTTCGGCCCTTGGGCCCTCGCTCAGGTCCAAGGCCGCACACTGTGGTGAGGCTGGACCTGCCGGAGCAGCTCCCAGGGCAGGGCACAAACCCTATTCCACAGGCTTCTGCGGGCCCATCACTGCGAGGCTTTCCCACCTCCACCGCAAAGGCCACTCACAGAAGGACCTCCGGTGGTGCAGCCCAAGCCCAAGAGCAGAGCCTTGTGGTGAGTGAAAGGAGACTGGGGCACTCACCAAGTTTTCATTGACGATGCCATCACTGGCTGCAAAGAAAGCCAAGACGTGGGAGATAAAGTACCGCTCCTCTTCCTTCAGGGTTTCCCAGTGCTGGATGTCCTTGGAGAGGTCCACCTGGGGGTTCAAGTCCGCAGGGGTCAGGCAGGGCCTCCCGCCCACAAGCCAGTTTCATTAATGAGAGTCCAGGGGGCCACAGCCGCCAGGGCCGGCTGCTCGGGAGCTGGGGGCGAGAGGGGGTTACCTCCTCGGCTGTCCAAAAGGAGGCCTCCGCCTTCTTATACATCTGCCAGATGTCGTGGTACTGGATGGGGAAGACCACAAAGCGGCGGGGGTTTTCCCTCAGGAGCGGCTCGGCCTCTCGGCTGGGGACAGGCACCTTGGTTGTCTGCCAGGAGGGCGGGGAGAAGGCCGGAAGCTCAGCGCCGGGCACGCCGCAGTCGGCACATCGGCGCACCCCGGGCGCGCCCGCGCAGCAGCCCCCC
>NW_004567121.1:37618201-37625312 GCF_000260355.1 Condylura cristata
GCCTTGGCGCGCACGCGCTCGACCGTTTGGAATTGAAAGGCCCCGCCCGCTGGCCCCTCCTCGCCGTGGGGCGTGCCTGCCGGTTCGGCCGGGAGGTGCCGCCGCCTGGGGTCATCGGGCCGCAGGGAAACTCCCGCGGCGGCCGTTAGGTACGTGGACTGGGGTGCCCGGCCCCCGAGAGCGCGCAGACTGGCGGCTCGGCGGCCACCGAGCCGCCCAGTCCTTAGGGCCCTGGCTCCTGGGGCTCGCAATGCCAGGTCGCCCGACTGGAGACTGCCCTCCTAGGGGAAGTGGGGCTTGTACCTAGCATGTGCGATGGCTCCAAAAAAATGTTCTGGTGCGTGGATTTATTATTTAATAAAAAATGAAAAGCGAAAGTCCTTTGCAAGGCGCTGTCTCTGTAAACCCCCAGGTGAACCTAATCGGCCGGCGACCCCTGGTCTCTGTCAACATAGCTGTGAAACTGGCCTCCTGCCTCCGCCAGAACTCCTCAGACACACTTCAGAGTGATGGAAGGACTGGGCTTTCACGTCCTACTCTGGGATATTGCAGAAGCCCAAAGGGGGGTTAGGCATCTTTGGGGCGAGGATGCAGACAGGAACTTGGCAACAGTTGAGTTTGACTAGGTATGTAGTTTTTCAGATTTGAGTAGATATTTGCCGGGCAAATGGCCAGAAGTCAGAAATGAAGAGAAAAAAGAAACGTTAAAATCCAGGAGAGCAAATGGTCAGCTGCCAACACTTAAGAGCTGACCCAGGAGGAACCCTGCCCTCAAAGGCATGTCTATTAACAGATGCTCCATGAAAGGTATGGCGGGTGAGACCGGCCCCAGACCGATCCCAGACTCACAGCCAATGTAGACAAAGCAGCAGCTAGAACTTGGGTGTGACTTTCGTGTCACAGCATTCCCAGACTCAATTTCCCCTTCAGCAGCCAGCCAGCTGCAGAAAAATGAATTGTGCATTGATGACCTTATGGGCGGAATGCCAAGGTCACATCTAGCATGTTCCGTGGTTCCTTGGTGTCCCTGCTATCAGTTCCCTTCCAGGCTGTCTAATCGTTCCCTCAGTGCTCCTTTGGGCTGCCCCAGCACCGTGTGGAACTCCTGGGGAACGAGTCAGAAACAATGGCTTCTTTTCCACGTGAGCTTTTTCCTCACTACCCAAATAGCACATTTGCACAAAACTCGGGAACACCAGCAGGGCCCCCGCCCGTCGGTGCTGCAGGGGCGCGTCCGGGCCGGTCCTGCCCCGGCTTTTCGATTCAGAAGGAATCGGGCGCAAAACGCTGCCTGGCCTCGCCGGATTGGCCGCCCGAACAGGTTCCCCCTCCTCCCGGGCCCTCGGGACGGCCGCGCGGCCCAATCACCGAGTCGAGGACGCCGCCGCAGTGCGCCAAAACCCTGGTTGGAGCCCCGAGGCCTTTAATTTCGCGCGCGCGTTTTTGACAGCCGTTCGGCTCTGCGTCCGGAGAAAGGCTCGGGCGGTCCCGGCGCGCCCGCCCGCCCCGCCCCGCCCCTCCCGGGCGGAGCCACGCCCCTGGAGGCCGGGCCGGGGACCAGGGGCCAGGGGTGGCTCGGGCGGCTAGACCCGGCCAGGGAAGGCCCTTCTCAGCGGCGGTGGGACGGGACCCCTGGCAGCCGGCCAGGCGGTTGACACCTTGACCCAGGCAGGAGGGGGGACGGAGGGTTCTGGCCGGAGAGCAAGGACTGTGCCCGAGGCCACAGGGCTCTGGCTGCCTGGTTTTCAGTGTTTTCAGCACAGAAGAATGGCAAGAATCCTGCAGGTAGTCCACCTGTAGGCCCCACTGTCTGCATTTGCTTTGTCCTCCTCTCGGGTGCCTGAGGCTTTTGGTTTGTCTGAAAGTGGGTTGCAGGCATCCTGAGCCTTCACTCCCTCTTCAGCTCATTTCAGGGGCGCCTGCTCATTTCCACCCAAGGACACAGGTTCTCAGTCAGCACCCGGTGGCTGAACCCCATTTGCCCAGCTGTTCAAGGATGACTTTTTTTACAGTTCTGTTTCTGTTCCTTGTGGGCTTTGGTCATCTCTTCGGTCTCCTAATGAGAACTCCTACCTTCTCCCACACACACACCACCTCCCCTCCCCCCTTGGCTTTTTGAAATTCAAGCCAGTTTCTTCCTAAAACAGCCCACTTCCGCATTTTGCACTTCTGCAGCAGAAGGCCAGACTGTGCCTTCCTAGTGTCATCCGACCCCCTTTTCTACCCCGTGCTTATTGTGAACTGGAAGTTAAGTTGAAAGACTATTCATTTCTTTTTTGTGTGGTGAAAGACACATAGCTAAAGTTGACCACTTGAACCGTTTTTGAGTGTACCCCTCGGAGGCCTGAAGTCCTCAGAGGCGACCGTCAGCACCAAGCACCTCCAGCACGTTCCCACCCTCCCAACTGAAAGGCCCCGTAAACACTGGCACCTATCTCCCCCCACACACTCCCACCCCAGCGGAAGGGCCATCTGCTTCCTGCCACTCTGGACCTCAGGACGCTGGTTCCCCAGTAAGTGCAATCTTGTCTCCTTCTGGGTTTCGTACTCCACTTGACAGCATCTCAGGAGCCACTCACGCTGGGCACGCCGCTGCGCTGGATGAATCACGACGCTGCCAGTGTCGAGGGCGCCTAGGCAGTCTCCGCCTGCAACCCCACCCTGCCCTCCTCGGGGCTCTTTTTCCCAGCTAGTCAGCCCTGCAGACTGGGACTGCGGGGGACTCCAAGCTTCTCCCTCCGCTTTCTGCCTTGCCAGTCCCCTTCCAGACCTTCAGGGCGCTCAGAGTCCTCTGCTGAGGAACCACTGTCAAAGGTGGAATTCCACAGGCCAGGCAGGCTCCCTCTGCCCCGAGTGAGCTGAGCCACCCCGCTGAAAAAGCCAGGGCCCTCTCCACCGCCTCCTTGGGAGCTCTGCTCCCACCTCAGCTCACCCTAGCACCCCTCCTCCCAGGGCCTTCCCAGCAGCACCAGCTCTAGTCTCAGTTCAGCCCTCCCACTCGCCCCAAAGCTATGTCTGAGGAAGATTTCCCATGGGTTGCCTTAAAAAAGAAAAATAAATAAGAAGAATGTGAGCTTGATGTTTCAAGCTAGGGAATCATGTTTTAATAGCCTCCTTCCCTGGATAAGGCAGCCACATACCAGACTGCCTTCTCTCTGCTTTTCCAAGTACAACTGTGTGAGAGAGAGGGCAGTGACTTACTGGACTGTTATTCCTATCTGGAAGGCAGGGAGCAATTTTGCAAATAGGATTCAAGTCCTATCATGAGGGAGCTGGGCCGTTGGGAGCAGCTGGGAAGGGCAAAGTCAGCCAGAGCAGAGATAAAACTCCCTCGGCTGTGGTTGCCTCCCCCACATTCTAGCTAATAACTTCAGGAGAAACAAAAACCAGGTAAGTGGGTGTTTCACAGACTCTATGACTCACTTCCTGAAAGCTGAGCGCTTTTATACTAGCTCCCCCGGGTTCAGTGGGGGGTGGGGGATAGGGGGGTGTTCAGTGGGGGGAACCCACATTGGATGGGGTCTGAATTCCAGCTATTCTTAGGGGGTGGCTGGGCAAGTCATGGATATTCTGGAACCTGTTGCCTTACTGCTAAAGCAGACAGGACTGTTCTCCGTCCCTGGCTGCTATCAGGACCAAACGGGTGCGGTATTCAGAGCACCCGCAAAGTTCAGGCCCCTCCCTGTGTCCCGCCCTGCCCACCCATCTCGGTCCCTAAATATAGACCCGGGCCCCATGTTTTTCTCACCCTCCTACTGCAGCTTATTTCCAGGGCCCCACGGTCACTGTTCCAGCTTTTTCTCAACTCCACAGCATTCTTCGTTGGGCTAGCAAGGGAAGGCCTCCTCTACCCTCTACACGCAGGGCCAGGCACCCCCCCACAGCAGGGTGCTGGAACGCCAGTTAGAAAGAGGGGCTCAGGCCCACGTGCCTTGACAGCGCCACTTCCTGCTCCAGCGAACACTTCGGTTGCCCACAGCTGTTGCCTGTGAAGCTGCCTCATGACCTGTGCTGACGGGCATCTTGTCCCTGCGGTGCCCAGTCAGGGCAGCACCAGGACTGCCCGCTCCACGCCCCAGGCCACCGAAGTGAGGGCTGGGAGCCTGCCCAGGGTGCCTGGTGCGCCCGACTGGCTGAGTAAAGGAACGTGGAAGGATGTTCAGGATGTTCGGGAGGTTAGAGACCAAGCCCCACTGCTTGCCAGGCACGCTGGGCAGGCCTGAGTGGGTAGGGAGTGGGTGGGGCTGCCCGGGCTCGGAACCAGCCATTAAGCCAATAATCCCGATCACGAGTCAGGACACGTCCAAGGCAGGTAGCCTAGCGGTCCGATGCCGAGGGTGTGAAGACTCGAGACCCTCTCTCAGTGCAGTGACCTGCCCCGCCCGCCCCGCCTGTCCTTCAGTCAATGCGCCTTTGCGGTTGTCCAGCCGTCTCCGGGGAATTCTTTCACTCCTGAACCTCTGACCCACATCCTGATTCTTTCCAGCAACAATGGAGAGGCATCCGGGCAGTGGGTGGGGACGGCAGCCGAGGATCCCAAGTGCACCCGGAAGCACCTCAACTCCCAGGGGTGACCCTTGGCAGCATGCGCCAAACTTGGCCTGGCATGGGGCCAGGTCCAGCACAGCCTTGGCCCCGAAGAGCACAGGGGTGCAGGGAGGAGCTGGGGTCCCAGGCCTGGCCTGGTCCAGTGTAACAAGCGTGCCTTCTGTGAAATTCACCTCTGCATTGTTCCAAGGGTAACAGCGTTTTTTTGTAGTTAATTATTGCCTGACTGGGACAGAGACGGGGCCATCAGCAGGGTGGCACACCCCAAATCTCCCGCAGACCCCTGCTTTGCTTCTACTCAGTTAAGTGAAAACTTGGTACAACCCCCCCCCCCCTTGCCATGGTTCTGTTACAGGGCAACCCCAGTGTGAAGGGGGGCCCTCACCTGTGACCCGGTCCCCACCTGTGTGCTTAAAGGGACGAACAGAACTAAGGGAAAAAGAGAGAGAAGCTGGTGAATGCGTCCTACCATTTCCACTGACCTGGAACCCCAACAGCGTGTGGGAGCCACGGAAAGCCAAGAGACAAGCCACCAAGGGCCTCGCCAAGGAGTCCGACTTGGCTGCTGGGCTCCGCCCTCAGGCCCAGCACCCCCACTTGGTGCTGCTGGGATGTGCAGTTCTGGTGCCTGGGGCGGGGGCAGGACCCCACCTGCATCTGTAGCGCTCCTCAGCACGCCCTTGCCCCTGACGGTTGGACTTAGGTTTCGACTACCCGATGGTGTGAAAGCAAAACCGCGGCCTGTGCTCTCCGCGAGAGGCGTGCCGTCAGCCTCAGCAGGCCAGCTTCCTTTTCGGTGCGTTAGTCAGGAAAGAACCCCAGCACTGGCAGGAAAGCCTGTGATTAGCTCCTGTGTGTCTCACCCAACGGTCCCACAGGGAGCCGCAGGCACAGGCAGGGGGAGCTTTTGACTTGGGCGTCACCAGCAAAGCCCACACGTTCATGCTTCTCCTGTGAGGACGAACACACCTAAGGCTTGGAGCCCAGTCAGGGCCTTCTGCGCAGAGGGACTGGGCCAGCTGTGGCCTCACCCGCACAGGCACCGAGTCCCACATGGGCAGGACCAAGGCTGCAGCGAGCGGGGCGCGCCTGGGCTCCTGGCTCTCCCTCTGCTCAGGTAGCCCCACACTGATGTTCAAGCCCTGTGCCCCTCGGCACACCTGAAAACGGACCCTTAAGAGGCGCCTCCAGAGTGTGTCTGCCGGCGATGTAGCTGCCCCGAACGGTGAACGTGGCGTGTTCGAGGCCTGTTTCAGCCTCCGCAGATGCAGCGCCTGTGTGGTGCTGCTGTAAAGCCGGGCCTGTCGCCTCTGATGGCCAGTATTTGCTGGCATTTGTCATCCAGTTTGTGGATTTCTTTTGAACAGTTTTACTTCGGAGATCTCAAAACACCCTGGGGAATGGCCCCTTAGGGAGGAGCGCACTGGTCTGTCCTGGGGAGAAAGGGCCCTAGCCCCAGGGGAGACGCTCCCCTGACAGGCACCCCCTGGCCAGGGTGGGGTGGGGAGGGACACCAGGGCCCCAAGCTGCTTCAGTTGTAAAGTGGGCACAAACCCAGAACCTACTTTGTGGCATTGTGGGAATGAAACGGGTCAATGCTTGAGATGCGCTTGGGAAAGACCTGGGCCTCTTGCGTATTGCTGCTCTGGTTACCGTGGTTGATCTAACTGCCCGCCCAGAGCCCATGGCAAAGCGCTGGGTTTTTTACTGCTATAAACAATGTGTCAAAGTACATCTTTCCATGTCCTTATTAGTAGAATTATTGGGTCAGATGCTGTAAACATTTAAAACTTGGCCAGCTAGCAGTGTTGGGGCTCCCTCTGTATCTAACCTGGCCAGCAATCTTTTATGGATGGGGAATAGTCTGTCCTGGCCTTAATCTGGACTTGTTTGATTATCATGGAGGTTGAAGAGGGACATAGGACACTTAATCTCATTTAGATCTCCTTTCTGAATTTCCTGCTACCTGCCCACTTACTGAGTTAATCATTTTACTCCTGAGTCACAGACCTCCTTTTCCCTGACGGATATTGTAGTTAGATTTTCCCGGTTTATGATTTATGTCTCTTCTGTCTTTAAAATTAGGACTTGGGGCCTCCCTGAAGGCACAAGGGGTCAAATATCAGCCGCTGCTGCACGAGTTCAATCCCCGGCCAGGGAGGGACCCACATGGTGCAGCAGACCTCTCCTGTGTCCCCACTGCTCCCCTCGGCAGTGGATTTCAGTCAAGCCATCTGTTCTGCTCCCCACTCTCCATTGAATCTTCTCACCCCCATACCTCTGGCCTATACCTCCGCTCTTGTACGCATAAATAAATAACATAAATTTTACCCAAAAAATAAGTCCCTTCCTGGTGGCGCAACAGGTTAAAGTGCAGCACTACGAAGCTTACCACAGCTGCTTCAGCACGAGTTCGATCCCTGGCCAGGGAAGTGACCCATATGGCCCAGCAGACCTCTCCTGACCCTCCCACTGCTCCCCTCAGCGGTGTACTTCATCCATCTGCCTATTCTGCTCCCTACTCTGTCTCTGGTGAAGCCTTTCACCTTCCCTACACCCCAGT
>NW_004567121.1:37626426-37637339 GCF_000260355.1 Condylura cristata
TTCTTCTAAGCGGTCTGATTTTTTGCTTTTGAACTCTGCCTTCATCTGGGGAATGTAGAAGGCCCCGGGTGCTCACTGTCCATGTAGTTGGAGTCAAGCTGGAGAGCTTTTTTTTTTTTTTTAATTTTATTTATTTAGTTATTTATGCAGGCAAGAACTGGGGTGCTGGCCAGAGGTGGGGAGAGTGAAAGGATTCACCAGAGACAGAGCGGGGAGCAGAGCAGGCGGATCCACTGAACCCCACTGCTGAGGGGACAGCCAGGAGACGGGGGGCAGGGGGGGAAGGGGGGGAGATCTGCTGCGCCCTGCGGGTCCCTCCCTGGTCAGGACTGAACTCAGGTCCCAGTGTCTGGCCTGGCCGTAGTTGACAGCGCTGAGACTTAACCCCTGCGCCTCCGGGGAGGCACAACATTTGACAGCTTTTAGGGGCCAGTCTGGCTTTATCGCACGGTGATCAGAAAATGTGGCATGTGCCTTTTCCTTTTTCTTCCTTTCATTAAAGTTTCTAAAATTGAGAACACGAGCATTCACCCGAGGGGTCGCTAGACTGCTTTCCATGGTGGCTGCACCTCGGGTTCTCCACATCCCACATCTGTCATTTCGGTTTTAAAATATATTTCCAGTGTGAAATTTAATCGGAGTATTTTCATAGGTTAAGATTGTAGGGCAGGTGGGCCCTCCCTGGTGACACAACAGGTTAAAGCACAGCACTATGAAGCTGTCCGCAGCCCCTGCAGCCTGAGTTCGATCGCTGGCCAGGGAGTGACCCGCAGGGCGCAGCAGACCCCTCCTATGTCCCCGCTGCTCCCCTCAATCTGTCTGTTCTGCTCCCCACTCTCTCTCTGGTGAATCCTCTCACCCCAATCTGGCCTGCACCCCAGTTCTGTATGCATAAATAAATAAATCTTTATTTTAAAAAATAGAATGTAGAGTTTGGCACAAGATCAAGACTGCTGTCTGCTGCCTACCCCATACCCCTGCTGGGTGAAAAAACTGTGGAACACTTCATGAGAAGCACAGATTCATCTGAAGTGGTACATGGAATACAGGACCTTGCAGTCTCTGGGGCCAGACAGACCCGTGTGACGCCACCTCAAGGCCCTCCACCTCCTCTTATAAAGTGAGGTCTCAGCCGTCCCACAGGACTGAGTAACCGCTTGCTTAAGTGACAGAATTGCAGGCGCATCCCGCACAAAGCCAGGCTCATTGCGGGCCTCAGTGATGGGGCCCACAGGGTGCTGGGACGCCTGGTCCCAGCCCCTCACCCGCACCCGCACCCACTCTTCAAGGCCCCTCTGGATTGCTCAGGGAGACCAGGGGGAGGTGCCCAAAGCCTCTCTGCCTGCAGGGCGCTTATCTCAGCAGCTGCCCTGGGGAGGGCAGCTGTGCGTTCAGATTAGCCAGCCAGGCCAGAGCCTTTTCAAAAAGCTGCAGAATCACCCCCGGGGTGATGTAAACTGAAGTGGCAAGGGCGGGTTGGCGGGAGGAGAGGACCAGGGTGCAGGCAGGAAATGCCCGGGTGGAGCTCCCAAGTCCCACCACGCCCTGCTGAGCGGGAGCTCCCTGGTGCCCGGCAGCTGGCTGGGGCAGCCCTTCCTGGTGGGCAGGTACTAGCTCTGGGCATGGCCTGCTCACAGCAGCCTCGACATCCAGTGAGGAGACAAAAGCAAGTTCCAACTCTGAACACTTCAGTGAGCCCCTCAGCCACAGCCCTGGAATCGTGCCCTGCGGAGAAATTAAGTATAAGGAATCCAATTTGACCACAGGCCAAATGAGATCAGAGAGAGTTGAGTCCCCAGGGCCGATTTCCGATCATTACTAGGATCTTGAACCTCGGGTGTCACGATCACTCTCCGTCTCCCAACCTGGGGGCGGTGAGCGTCCCACAGCCCTGACTGGAGAGGCTGTGGGGAGTCGCAGCCAGGCCCGCCCTGAGGCTCCTGGAAACGAGGCCTCTGTGGCCACCAGGGGGCGCGCTCGGCCGCGCGTCCGCGGCGGGCGGTGGCGGGAGGCCTCCCCCTGCTGCCTGGAAACTGCAGAAGCTGACGGGAGCCCTGCACGAAGAGACTAAGAGAGGCGGGAGGCAGAAGCTCCGCAGAAGCTCGGGGCATCGCAGAAGACAGCAGGCCACATTTTACTGCAAAGGAGGCTTTATAAAAAAAAAGATTTATTCATTAGTGCGTACAGAGCTGGGGTACAAGCCAGAGGTGCGGGGGCAGTGAGAGACTTCAGGCAGATTGACGAGGTACTCTGCTGAGGGGAGCAGCGGTCTAGACTGCCACGCCACGTGGGTCACCTCCTGGCCAGGGATGGAACGCACACTGAGGTGGCTACGGCCAGCTTGCAAGCTGCATGCGCCACCAGGGAGGGCCCCAGAGGGGCGTTTTTATCCCGTGTCAGGGTTGCTGATATGCAGATTCCTCATTGAGCCTGGGCTCGGCCTTCCCGCACCCGGTCTCCTGGCAGCAGGACCCTGAGTGGACAACAGCCCCTATGGCTCAGGGCTCCGCTGAGGACAGGGCGCCTGCACCTCCACATCTCTCCGACCCTGGGATTCCAAGGGAGGCAACCAGAGCCAGAGGGTAACGCAAAGCAGTGCCTGGAAGAGCATCCACCCCGCCCCCGCCCCCATAAGCCTCAGGGCCCCAGGCCAGGCTGTAGCCCAGCTCAGTCCCGCTTCTCCTGGGCTCTGGGGAGTAGCTTTTCCATTATTCCGCTGAAGAAAACTTGGATCTCGGAGCAGTAGCATTTTTTAAAACATTTTTTTAAGATTTATTTTTATTTGTTTTTGCATACAAGAGTTGGGGTGCAGATCAGAGGTGCAGGGGGTGAGAGGACTCCCCAGAGACAGAGAGGGGTGCAGAACAGGTGGATCTACAGAAATCCACTGCTGAGGGGAGACAGGAGGGGTCTGCTGTGCCCTGCAGGTCACTCCCTGGCCGGGGATCGAACTTGAGCTGCAGTACAGAGGCCCTGAGGTACCTGTATGGGTAAGGATAACCAGAGAGCCCAGAGAGGAATGAGAGAGGGAGATGAGTGGGCTGAGGTGGGGTCCAAGGAGTTACAGGTCCTGAGCGGGAGGACGTTCGACATAATTTTAAGCACT
Organism: Condylura cristata; assembly: GCF_000260355.1. NCBI lineage: Eukaryota > Metazoa > Chordata > Mammalia > Eulipotyphla > Talpidae > Condylura > Condylura cristata. The sequence continues at coordinate 37,629,533 of NW_004567121.1, forward strand.
TTGGTTTTTACCTCGAAAGAAGTTGCTAGTTTTCAGAAAAGAAAGGACGTGCCTGGGCCCACACTTGTATCTGACAAGGAGACTTGCAGTGGAAGGGAGGAGGCAGGCGGGCGGCAGGCAGGAGGCTTTCCCTCAGCCCAGGCAGGGATGAGGTGTTAGCCAGCGAGGGCCAGAAGCAGCCTGAGGGTAGTTACCGGAGCAGAGGCAGAAGCTGCTTATGGGATGGGAGGAAGAGGTTTCCACAGAGTAACTGGAAATAATAAAGAATTTAGAACAATACCATGGCATGAAGAACCAACGGCTGTTCTTTTTGTTCCTCCGTGGCCTCCACAGCTCTGCCCAGTGGTCTGGGGCACTTTCCTGTGCCAGGCGGGGTAACGGGAAGACAAGGGTGCGCGGGGTGTGGACGAGGCCAGTGTGTTGTGCATGGGAGGAAGAGCCCCTCCGTAGTCTTGAAGAAAAACCAGGATGAGCCCTCCCTGGGGTGCAGGGGCTCAAGTCTCAGCACTCGGGAGCTATCGGCAGCCACCGCAGCCCGAGTCCGATCCCTGCCCAGGAGGTGAGCCGCCTGGCCTGGCGCAGCAGGCCTCTCCTGTCTCCCGTTGCTCTAGAGCTGCCTGTTCTGCTCCCCACTCTGCCTCTGTTGAGTGAATCCTCTCACCTCCCCCTCCACACACACACACCCTGGCCTGCACCCCATCTCTCGTATGCCCAGATAAACCAAATCTTAAAAAAACAAACCTCATCCAGAGCAAGGCTCTGAGTCTCCTCGATGCTATGAAGCCCGAGAGGGCAGGGGGGAGCTTCAGAGGAAACGTGCGAGGCCACAGAGGTGTCGCCCTCTGTTCTTGAAGAGAACGCCCTTCAGAGAAGCCCTTTCCTTAACCTTGAAGCGCAAAGCGCCGCGCCAAGCCGTGGGCGACACCAGCCAGACCAGAGGAGGCGGCTGAGCGGACTTTCAAGGTGGACGACATCGAGGGCTAAAGCCAGAGAGGAGCTGGTGCCCGGCCTTTCAGACAGTCGGGGGCTCACGCTGGCGGTGACTTGCCATCGGAACCAATGCCCACAAGGTGGTGTGGACTTTGCTGTTTGAGAAGCGCACAGGGGAAGAGCGCAGCAGCCACAGCTAACGCTTCCTCTGGCGGATCTCGGCACAGCAGACGTGAGCCTGCTGGAAAGGGCGCCCGTGCTAGATGCCGTGGGTGCTTCAGGAGGGTTGGGGGAGCAGCCATCAGGAGTTTGGGCGGAGTCGGTTTCGGCACTCACGGGTCACTTTCAGGCACGCGAGACCTCAGTGGAGGCTGCAAGTGTGGACAGGGCCAAACAGAATGTAAGTGGAGCCTGGAGAAGGAACTGAAGGCCTCATCTCGGGGTCCGGCTCGACAGGGAGGAGTCGCCTGTTACAGAGAGCGGAGAGTGATCTGTTGATGGAACAAATCCGGGAAGGTGCCGCAAGCGCTGAACGCTGTTGCGACGATGGCGAAGGGTCTAGAACATGACACAACTGTAGCCCAGCAAGCAGCAGCAGCCTGGAGAGGGGCTGTCGCAGTGAGACAGCTCCGCCAGGGGGCAGCGCCGCCAAACAGCACTGCAGCAGAGAGGCCCTTCCCGAGCAGTCAGCCACCCCCGCGAAGCTTACTGCTGTCTTACTTGAGCAATAAGGCCGTGACAGGCTGCCACAGCCCCGGTCAGGCCTTGCCGTCCACTCCAAGGCGAGACCCTGCACCTGCAAAAGGACGGAGTCACTGAAGACTGAGGCGGTAGCTGGCAACTTTTTGCAATAGATTAAGATATGTGCGTCTTGAGGGATATTGCTAACGGACAGCCTATCGTGGACCGTCATGTAGTGACCGCACTGCCGTATGCACTGGGAGATCAAAAGACTTGTGCGTTTCGGTAGGCCCAGAGGGGGCTCTTCCTTTGTACAGTCCTCAGGCGTATCACACGGTAGTTACTTTATAAGTATTTGTAGAGTTGGCTCAGGCTGAAGAGATGTGGGCAGCCACTTATTCAAAGAGGCTGAATTTCTTTCTCGGTGATTTTATTTTGGTGTAAGTTTGCTTTTGGTGTAAATAACGCAAACATGTTCCGTAAGAACTCTCGAGTGGATTAAAAATGGCTTTTAACCTTGTCCTCATAGTGGTGCTTGCAAGCTGGAAGTCAAATAGATTTTTCTCTTTTATTTGTGTCTGAGTAGGAGAAAGAACAAGGAAATGAAAAGGCTTCTAACATTTTAGCTGAAGGGAAAAAACTGGAACTGTAGAAAAGGTCGAACAATAAGGCTGACTTTTAGATTTCGTTTCTGGTTCTTGCAAAAGAAGGAATTTGAAATCGGGAAGTCTGATTAACCTACAAGATTTTTCCTTTGGGTTTCACAGCTCAACAAGCCTAGGGCCCGGGTAAGAAAGTCGAGTTAGGTATGGAGCAGAAATAAGTTACTAAAAAGCTTAGGTGGTTTAATATTAACTTCCTTTTCTTTCACGAATAAACTATATCTTCCGGAACGAAAGGACGAAGCCCACAGCACTTTCAACGAAGTCAGTCAGCAAACATCTCTGTGAAGGGTCCCGTGGTACGCATTTCCGGTTTTGCAAGACAAGAGTTCTCAGGCACCCTCGCAGCCTTCCTGGCATGCCAAGGCAGCCAGAGACAGCAGAGGCTGCACGCCCCCTCATGGGGTAGCTCTGTTCAATACAGCTTTATTTACAAAAGCAGATGGCAGCAGGCTGACCTGTGGCTGGAGGCTGCCTATCCCTCCGTTCAGGTCGGAGTTTTCCTGGCGGCGGCTGATTGCTTAGTGAAGGGCAGTTGCATGCCAGGGAACTGGAGGTCCCTCCGGGCAGGAGTCTGGCACAGTGACATCCTGGACCGCAGTCCGTGGACCAGGCTGGGCTTCAGCGCCACTCAGCAAGCTTCGGAGCTCTGAGCGCCAGGGCCGGGAGACTCCCAGTGTGGAACCTGAGCTGGCCCGGAGACCTCTCTGTTCCTGTGGCTGGCTGATTGCCCGGTTAATGAATTCTCAGGTCTTCAGTGAGGTTGCCCGTAAGCATCTTTTCTCTGGGAGCTTAGGCTGGCTCTGTGCATAAGTGGTCCCCCAAACAGAGCAGTTTCCACATGGGAGAGCTGCCCTTCGTGTGAGGGGATGCGAGCTGGGAGTGGGACAGGTCACATTGGTAGCACACTTGTTACCCAGGAAGGCGGCAGGGTCACTTCTGCACAGGACAGTGGCCACATTTGCACAGGCTTCTTAGCCACTTCCCTCCGCCCCTCACGATGTCCTCAGGGTGATAAGTAACTCCAACAAACCTAGAGTCTGAGGCCAGGTCCTCGCATAACCGCTGCCCCATCCAAGGCCATCATGTTACGACAATGGACCAACGGACTCTTGGCAGGGACCACTGCTGGCGCCCCAGGCATGTGCCCCGAGGCAGGCAGGGGGGCTCTGGCTCACCCCACGCTCAAAGGTGCGCAGGGGAGGCTGGGCGTGAGTGTGGGCCGTGTGACGGAAGGCAGCGTCCTGGCAGGGCCGGCCGGAGCCTGGGCGGGGGTCTGGCCGCCAGAGACCACGACCCACACTGAACAGATGATTGACCCCAAGTGGGGATTTCACATTAGAAGCACTTCGGGTCTTTAGAAGTTTGCTCATGTTGTGTGGCCGGAAATACGTTGCAGGCACTTACTTCTTGTCTGGCTCCACCACTCAAGGGTCAGATTGGTTCCCCTTTGCTTAAAGTAGAAGCCTCCATGAGCTAGTGTACGGGCTCAGTGAGGACTTGCTGTGTGCTTCGTGCGGTGTCCAGATTTCCAGCTGAAGGTGCAAATACCAGAAAGTGCGGTCATGCATGGGGGCAGCCTGGGTTGGTCTCTGCGGGCCAGGACGGCCCACGCAGGGCAGCAGCCACGACTCTGGCGTGACCGGCTCCCCCTGGCACCGACGCAAGGGCGGGTCAGTGCTTTCACAGGAGTGCTCGAGCTCCGCCCGGCCCGGCGCACCGTAGGGCACGTCGGAGCCCTGAGGAGCCACAATGGAGAGCAGCCAGCTCCTTGCTGGTCAGCGCCCCAGGCCCTGGCACACAGGGACCCCGCTCCTGGTGAATAGAAAACTGCGAGACCAGTGGCTTCATCACACAACAGCGGACGAGCCTTGCACGGCATCTGGTGCCTTCCCTCAGCCGTGAGCAGGGCAGGATGGTGGGGGAGGACCTGAACGAGTCCTCTGGTTTGCGCCCCACCTTTGCCTCACACCTGCTGCCCGAGCCCCAGAGCTCAAACCTTGCAGTCTCCCATCAGCCCCGAGATTCGCCCGGGCAGCAGGGTCCCGGCTGGTCATCTGGCGATTCTGCTACCACTTTCCCTCCTTCCAGAAATGCGTTGAAATCTCTTACAGGTGATTCCATCTTCCCCTTAGCGTCCTTCTCCAGCCCTTGTTTTCTTCCTCCTGAACTTCTTTTTTCATCTCAGTGGGGCCTCAAGTAACAGGGCACGTGACTGGAGGGCTGGCACTGGGCCCCGAGCCCGAGAGGCGTCTCAAAGCAGAGAAGGGTCTGCGCGCCTGCACCGAAAATCTCGCTTCCCTCCTTTTCTTCAAATGGAATAGAAACACCTTTGTTTTACTGTATGTGCTCAGAATTTTTCCACAGGTTATTTAATGGCCAAATCAAACAATGTAGGACGCCAGCTGGAGGCTGGAGAGAGTCGATTCCTGAGCAAAGCCACAACGGAGGCCTGTAACTCATTAATCGCCCTTCGCAACAATGCTGGCTCTTCCTTGCATCCCCCACCCTCCAACCCTGCCCCCCGCCCCCCCATGAAGCCAAATGCAAACCCTGGACACCCTGCAAGAAGACAATACCAACTATCTGGGCACTGCTGTCCCAGCGAGTCAGCAATAATTAATAGCAATGTATGATCTCCAGTTACTTATTAAACATTAAAAGCAGAAAGGCAGCTCGCTGTCGCATTTCTAAATACCTCTCTGCCTACTTCAAACAGCAGGGATCTGCATGACATGTCTCTTCCTATGTAACAGCCACGGCGTGTCAGGAACGGGAGGAATTATGGAGGCTGAGCAGGAGGGCTGACCTGGGGCCCGAGGAGGGCGCTTGAGAGGGCTTTGACAGGTGGGAGGGTGCGGCAGTCCGTTGCCGCGCTGTGGTCAGGAGCAGACTGGTGCCAAGGGAACACCCTCAGGACGCACCTCCTGCCCAGGGCACTAACAGCTGCAGCTCTCTCCCAAAGTCCATTTTGCTTGTTGCGAGAAGTTCTTGCTTTCCAGCTGTTGAGCAGACAGCTCCAGCCGGGCCTGCTCCCCGCGGCAGCCGGCGCCAGCGCTGTGTGGAGTACCCTGGATGAGTGGCGGGGCTGCCAGGATGCTTTATTTTATTATGTGCACAAGAGCTGGAGTGCAGGCTGGAGGTACAGAGGTGAAAGGACTCCCCAGAGACAAAGGGGGAGCAGAACAGGCAGATCCACTGAAGTCCACTGCTGAGAGGGCAGCGGGAGACAGAGGGGTCTGCTGAGCCCTGGGGGTCCCTCCCTGGCCAAGGACGGAACTTGTGCTGTGCCGCAGTAGCTGGTGATAGCTTGATAGTGGTGAGATTTTAACTCTTGTGCCACCAGGGTGACCCCCTAGAACCCTATATTTTTAACGATTTATTTATTTATGCACACAAGAACTGGGGTACAGACCAGAGGTGTGGGGTGTGAGAGGATTCACCGGTGACAGAGTGGGAAGCAGGACAGACAGATGGGCTGAAAGCCACTGCTGAGGGGAGCAGCGGGCGGGACAGGAGGGGACTGCTGCGCCCTGGGGGTCACTCCCTGGCAGGGAGGGAGCGCGTGCTGCAGACAGCTTCATGTGCTTTAACGCTTTGCACCACCAGGCAGGGCCTAGAGCCTCATTTTTAATGCCACTGATCACGTGAGAAAGCTGAGGCTGTTTGTTTATTATGGGAAACTGCAGATGAAATCAGTCTAGGTTTGAGCACAGCTGCTGGAAACCAGGTCTCCAGATGTGGCTGGTTAGAAATACGGTCTCAGAGTAGTAGGACACTGGCTTCAGGGTTCCTCGAGGTGAAGAAGTGGGGGGACATGACTGGCATCAAGAGTGGTCAGAAAAATCAGCTGCTCCAGGAGGTGTGGCTGTACTGAACCACGAGTCATGTGACAAGACGCAGCTCCGGCAGAAGTTAAACATGTTTTCCTTTAAATGACTGAACTTAGTTGAACTTAGTTCAAGAAAAATTTCTTTTCCTTCCAAATGTTCTCTCCGCCCCCAGGCTTCAAGAGTTTCAAGATGAGATGTGTTTTCTTAAAGAGAAAACGTGTATCAATAGCATCCAACCTAGCCCAAAAGATGTCAAATAATGGGCCCAGCCCTGTCCCTCACCTGGACGGCGAAGCCAGCCGAGAGGGCCAGGGAGGGAATTAAAACATTTTCTTGGTCTCTCAAAATTCATCTTTATTTTCTTGGGGAAAAAAATATATATTTTTTAATGTCTGCTCCTGAGTAATAAAATGATTGGAAAAGGTAAGCCAGAATTTCATTTAAAGAATTATTCTACAGGGCCCGCCCTGGTGGCACAAAGAGTTAACGTGCAGCACTGAGAAGGTGGCCGCAGCTGCTTCAGCATGAGCTCAATCCCCGGCCAGGGAGTGACCCACGAGGCGGCCAGGGAGTGACCCACCAGGTGGGCAGACCTCTCCTGGCCTGCCCGCTGCTCCCCTCAGCAGTGTGCTTCACCTGCCCGCCTTTCTGCTCCCCGCTCTGTCTCTGGTGAATCTTCTCAGCCCCCTGCACCTCTGGCCTGTACCCCAACTCTGTAGCATAAATAAATACCTCTTAAAAAATATAATTATTCTACAATTCCATCTGGATTCAGGTTAATGTCAAGTCAGGACATTCCAGTCAAGCGCAGGTAACTGAGTGGTTCTGCCCAAACAGATGAAGGAAGTGGGAGGAGCAAGCGCCCTGTTCACAGTAACTATGCCTCTGGCCTTGAGTTTCCTGCTCTTCTTTAGCTGCTAGGTCACATATTTAAAATATGTTTGTTTTTCCTAAAACAAACAAACAAACCAAAATTTAGAGTTAATTCTGGCCAGTACCTATTGGTATTTACTTTACTTTTTTCTTGGGGTGAGATACTTCTCTTCAATTTTTTCTCTTTTCCAAATGTGATCCCTTTCCTTGATGAGGACTTTCCAGGAGCCTCAGCATTTATGTGCCACACCTCCCCCTGGGGGGCCAGAGACAGGGGAGAGAATCTGAGGCCCCCCACCGTCCCAGGAACCCGTGTTCTGCACCTGCGAGGGGTGGGGCCTCGGGAGGGAGGAGGGGGCAGACGGGGTCCTACCGCAGCCTCCAGCCCCCCACACCCCCAAATGTAACCTTTGCGATATGGGAGGCCCGGAGACACACCCCCTCTGCCCCAGCTAGGGTCCCCTCCAGGCATCACCACCCACAGAGGCCAGTTTGTGGTTCCCTTGGGGCGTTGTCAGAAATGGTCGGAAAGCCCAGCCGAGTTCTCCGGAGCCCAGTGGCTGCTGGAGTGTTTGCCGCGCCTCCAGGCAGGGACCGGGGAAGGGGAGCCTGCAGGAAGGACCTGCGAGGAGGTGACCCCCTGGAGGCGGCGGGAGGAAGAAGGAGGGAGCTGGGCCAGGCTGCCCGCCCCTCGCCCCGACACCCCACCCCACCTCCAGCCCGCTACCCCGCCCTTGGGGCCACGCCTCCCTCCACCGCCTGCCTGCCTGCGGGGTCCCCTGGCCGCCCACCCTCACCGCCCCGCCAGCCTCACCCCTGCGCACTCCC
>NW_004567121.1:37637772-37639083 GCF_000260355.1 Condylura cristata
CCACGGCGCCCCCAGACAGCAGCGACGACACCCTACGCCTGCTGGACCAGCTGCTGGCAGAATCGGCGGCTTGGGGCTCAGGGGAGCCGATCCCGCGCCCCCCCGCCCGGCCCCGCCCCGCTGCCCACATCGCCAGCCCGGTGAGTGACCCCTCGGGACTCTGTCCCCCCCAACCTGCGTCCCCAAGCACCCCACCGGCCACCGGACTCGAGTCCCACGCAGCCTGCCCTTCTGGCATCCCTCCGATTTGCCTTTGGGGGTTCTGGCGTGTTCCCAGTTGGGGGTGACAATGCTGGGAGCAGCCTTAGGGACCAAGGGACAGACAGTCCTTGGCAGAAATGCTCCTGGCGCTTTCTGGAGGGCATGGCCTTTCCTCAGAAACTGTGAGATCACCCTGAAAGTGGCTGGGGGGGGGGGGGTTCTTTTCTCTCAGTTGCTGTCTTCTCACCCCAGCCCTGCTGCTGAAGAAGGTTGCTAAGTTGGATGTGGGGGACAAAGGGGCAGGTGACCCCGCGGGTACCACAGGTGGCCAGAGGTCAGGGTCCTGGCTTGCTGGCCACGCCGGGGGATACTGCTGACTGTTGGTGGAGAAGCTTCACAGTCTCTGTGGCTTCCTTATTCCGTCTCCCAGAGTTCTTATGATAACAGACCTGCTGTTCTAGAAAAACAAATAAATTGAGGACTCTGGTTTGGCCACCATCTGCGCTCTGGCAGAGTGGAATGAACTAGATCTTTAATGTCAGCTTCGGGGCTGGAGGAGAAAGCCAAACCAGCACCCCTTCCCTGGGGACCCCAGTTTCACTGTACAATTTCTGGGGGCCCTGGGAAGGTCTTTCTGGGCAGCTACCGACAGAAGCATCCTGAAGCCTGAGGGGCAGGGACCCTCCTTTTTGCTCCCCCCTCTCCAAAGTGAGCTAGGGCTGAATTATACAAGAGTCCTTTAAACAGACATCCACATCCGGTTATATAACACCACGAACAAAGTTGGAAAATGTGGGCAAAGCTCTGACAGTGTGGAGCCGTGGCTTCATGTTCAAGTTTCAAGTGCTTTGGGAACTTGGAGGAGAAAACAGAAGGAATGAGGTTCTCCCTCCTGCCTCGCTGACCCTCACAGGGAGCTTGGGGTACAGCATCCTTCTTTCAGTTCTGTCTCAACTAGGCACCTGCTGTGTGTGGCCTCACTCTGGAAGCTAGAGAGGCACAGGCCACACACAGGTCCCATGTGGGAGCAGCCCACAGGCTAACAGGAGAGAGCATCTGCAGGCGAACACAGGCAATGCCATGCGGGGTGGGGGAGCTGGGGAGCCCCCC
>NW_004567121.1:37639183-37656921 GCF_000260355.1 Condylura cristata
TTCCTGGAGGGCAGTGGGCACTGGGCCTGAATTTGGAATGACCAGTAGCGTTGCATTTTTGCAGTGAGGAAGAGGGGACCCCTCAGCACAGTGCGGTGGCGGCCTCACGGGCTCAGGGAGTCACAGGCTGAGAGGTCTGAGTGCAGAGTGGCCCGCCAAAGGGTGTGGGTGGTGCTGCGAAAGCCGCCCTGGCCTCTGAGGGGCTGGGGAGGGACAGATGGTGCTCAAGACTCGGGAGAATGAACTGGGCAGAAGCATGGGCCCAGGTGACCCGGGGGGGTGGGCAGGGGCCGGAGAAGGCCGCCCAGCAGCAGCAGCCGCAGAAGGGCAGAGCAGACGGGGTCAGCGGCCCTCGCGGCTGCCCTTGTGGCACGGACGGCATGTCTTTGAATGAATCCTGGGCGCCTCCATCACTGCAGCCTTAAGGAGCTGGAGGCCAAACCATGATTTTCAGGCCTGGGAGACCAAGGGAAGGTTCTCTGCAGGTCAAGGGAGAGCGGGGCTCTTGGGGGAGCCCTGCCCACGGTGCACTTACTAGGTACCAGTGAGCCTGGGAAGACTGGAATTTGCTGATTCTGTGTTGAGACCCATATGCAGAAGCCCGTCCTCTTCAGAAGGTAAAAGTCACGTTCTCAACAACAGAAAATGCTTGATGGAGGATGCTTTAGATTTCTTTAGGGAGGAAGAAAACCTTCCTTAGGTCCAGAGCCATCTAGCATGTGGGGGTGGCGGGGAGGAAAAGACCAAACTTAACTGAAATGAGCCCTTCAAGAGTTTAACCACCGTTGATCAGAATTTCTTCGGGACACACTGCGGCTGTCGGAGTTCAGAGTTACCATTCTGAGTTTTGTGCATTAGGCTGTGTTCAGGAATGATCGTGGCTAATACTTCAGTGGGTTTCAGACATGGATCATCTCTCTCAATCTTTATCATTTTTATCACCCCTTCTTCCAGGTGAGAAACAGGTGGGAGCGCAGAGAGTTTCCACAGTTATGGCGGGCAGGGTTGGGGCTGGGCCGTCACTTAGCGGCTGGCCTCCGACGGTGAGGGGTGCGCCACCCGCCCGCTGCGTTGTGTCCCCTCACCGGTGCCAGCCTGCACCTAGCCAGCCACCTGCCCTGCTCCTCACCCGAGCAGACCTTCCCCAGCCGCCCTGCACAGCCGCACGAGCGCTGTGCTCCAAGCAGGCCCGTGCAGCCACCCTTTCATTCCTGGGTGTCTTTTTGGTCATTTCTTGATGTCTGATTGATCCTCTGCTGCAGGAAAGGTGGCTGGGTGAGAATGAAGCCGCCCACACCCTGCCTGAGACCCTGCTCCATCTGCGACAGTCACCTTAACAGCTGGCTCACCAGGGTCTCCAGCTCTTGGGTAGATATCCCGAATAGAGATCAGTCTTTCCTCTGCGTTTGGCAAAACAGCTGTCAATTAAATTCTCGAATTCAACTGTTCCTTTGTGATGAAACCCTAGTGGGGAAGATGCCTACTGGATTGTGAGCTGAAGCAACATGAACAAGTGAGACGTAAGACGCAAGAGGCAGGGTCCTCCTCTCTCTGGGCTATGTGACAAATCCATGTCCCAGGTCCCATGGGAAAAGAGAGTGAAGGAGGCAGGGCCCAGGGCACTTGTGGGAGTCTCTGTGTGTTTGCATTCACCAACAGTAACTGTCCACAGTTCCCCAAATAACGTCATCAGGGATAGTCTTGGTGCCAGCCCAGTGGCATAAACTCTTTGTGGCAAAGCAAATATGCCAGAGGAGCATATCTCCTCGTGCAGAACTGGGCTCTGTGGCTGAGGCATGCTCACTGAGCTGGGCAGGCAGCGGCGTTTTCTGCACACAGCCCTGAGTCAGGGGTCCCATCACCATTACCCCCATGCCATACTTTTTTGTTTTTTAAGGTTTACTTATTTATGCCTACAGAACTGGGCTACAGGCCAGAGGCGCAGGGGGTGAGAGGATTCACCAGAGACAGAGTGGGGAGCAGAACAGGCAGATCGGTGGAGTATACTGCTGATAGCTTGTAGTGCTGCGTCCTCACCCATTGCGCCACCGGGGAGGGTCCCCATGTCATACGTCTAACAGCTTTTCTGGGTGCTGCCTTCTCCATTTTACAAGCAAGGCCAGTTCAGCCCCAAGAAATGGATAACTTATCCTGACACAGCCAATACTGGGGGAAGGCAGAGATTGTACACAGGTTTACTAACCCCTACTTGGACAATCCAGAGTATTCTAGAAACGTTCTATTTTCTATGTTCAAGTTACAAGGCAGATCCAACTCTTTCAGTGATGTAATGACTCATCCATTTCTTCTTTATTTTATTTTGCATGCTTACTTTTGACTGTGTGACTTTAAAATTCAGTCATTCCTGGTACCCAGTAGCCCTGCCCCTTTCTCGAGAGCCTTTATTGTGTCTGATAAAGGTAGTATACCCTCCTTGTCCACTGGACACGCTTTGAATGTTGTTGGGACGCACTTACTCATTGAGGTGCTTGTGTGCTTAGGGTCATGCAATTTTTAAAGTCGTGAGACTCCGTGATTGACTCAATGTGTGACCTCTGTCGTCGGCATCCTTTCGCTCAACATTGCCATGAGATCTTACATCAAGCATGTTGCTGGTTGCAGGGGAACAAAGAGAAACAAAACCTTCAGAAAGAGGAGCCCCTCCCCCCGCCCCCTGCTCACCATTCCTGATGGTTCTGCAGCATCAGGTTTTGAAGTTCACTTACCATCACCGGGATGCTGGGAGGCACGCCGGGAACTAGCTGCTGCGTGGTGGGCTGGCCCAGCCATGGTTTTGTCCACGCTCTCCAGCACAGATGTGGCCTCCGCAGTCTGTGTCAGAGAGGAGGGGACAAGGCCAAAGGCTGCTGGCTGGGCCAGGCTTCTGCAGTTTGAGTCACTGAGCCTGGCGGCGTTCCCTGCACAGGCTGTGTGTGACCCCAGAGTTGTCACCAGTACAAGTTGCCATGGGGAGAGTTTATGAGTCGTTTGCAGTTTTCTGCTTAGTTTTCCTCTGGTCTAGGGCCTTCCAGCCATGAGACAGGTTAAAGGTCAATGAAGAGGGCCCTCCCTGGTGGTGCTGCGGGTTAAAGCGCAACACTTAGGAGCTTAAGCCACTTCCGCATGAGTTTGACTCCCGCCTGCCCCTGAGGTGACCCGCACAGCGCGGCAGACCTCTCCTGACCCGCCCGCTGCCCCCTCAGCAGTGTACTGTCCTCAGTCGGCCTGTTCTGCTCCCTTGAAAGCTTTGTTTCCAGAATTCAAATAGGTTATCTGCATGCACCCGAGGAGAAATGTGTTCCTGGACGGAGTTCCAGGCAAGTCCCAAAGATAATGATGAATACTGATTTAGTGGACACTAATAAAGGGAGTGAGTTACGAGAGGGGAGGGAGAAGGGTCAAGGGCATATGAGGGAAGGCAGAAGGGGAAGACCCATCACCCATCACCTCACACACACATGCGACGTGCCACCATCACCTCACCCAAAACACCACCAGCAACAGACACACCCCTCACCACACACAACACAGTAGTCTGTGACCGTCTCTACCACCCGGGCGCTGTTCCCTGGCTGGATGGTGGGGAGACCCGCGTGCACATGTGAGGGAACCTTCTCTAGGAGGTGGGAAAACTGTCATTTACCGTTTTCCTCCAACCGCCCGGCCTGGCTTCTGTCTCTGAGGCTTGGACACAGGGTCCTGATGCCAGGCCCCCTGAAGCGGCCTCCGGGCCAGAGGGCGTTGCCACGCGTCCTCCTGGTGGCCAGGCCTGACCCGCGGGCCGCAGAGCGCAGGCTGAGCCCTGGGCGGCGGCAGCGCCCTCTGGTGGTGACTGCGGCGGAGCGAGCCGGGCCGCGGGCCGGCCTCCCCGGCATCACACCCGCGGCAGGGCCCCTCAGGAAGAAGAATTCTCAGGCAGGAAGGAAGGGGGCGCTCACGAAGAGTCGCCCCTCAGCGCCTCCGCTGCCAGCTGTGACGCAGCAAGCAGCCCGATCCTTCCCCTGAGGTTGGCCACCGCAGCCCTTTCTCTGTCCTTTAGAGCCGGCACCAGCGCTCCGGGTCGGCGCCGTGGGTCAGAAATCGCAGACCCGGAGTCCTGATTCCCGACACAATCTGAACGCGGGACCTGGGGGCTGCTTCTGCATTCAGATTGTGTATTTCTTCTGTATTTCTTCAGTCTCCACCCCAGGACATGCTTCTTGTGGCATTTTCCAGGCTGTCCACCCTCACCTCACCCCTGCAGGGGCCGCCACCTGTAACAGCCTGGCTTCAGGCTCAGGAGCAGCCTTTGGGGCTGGACGGGGCTCGCAGGGCGTCCAGCATCCTGATTGTGGGGTGGAGTCACCGTGGGGGCTGCAGCCTGCCCCGTGTGGGTGATGCCGGTCCCTGAACCTGGACTTAGATCCACACGGACAGCTACTGGGACTCAAGGGTGAAGTGTGGTGACCGGCTACGTGGGCTGCTCCGTGCTCCATCAAACCGCAGCAGAGTTTCTGAAAAGTGACCTTGCATACTTGACTTCTTCCCAAAAGTCACTTGGAGGGCCAGAGACTCCACTCTTCCTCGTCTGCTCCTGTGTTTTCTGGTGCTGTTCAGCGAGCTGTGGTTTGTAAAGCCTCCCTGGGAGCCCAGGGGCTACAGGTCCCTGCCCACACACACCCCCTTGCTGGTCCCTGCCCAGCCTGATCCCACGGCTGCCCAGGCTCCCGGCCTCCTGAGGGGCCAGATGTTAGTGTGACCCGGAGCTGGCTGGCCGCCTGCTGCCAGGACACTGTCCTCCACGCATGCTCCCCGTGGCTTTCTGGGAGAACAGAGAGAAGGACACACTCCCAGCGCAGCCCAGATGGCCAAATCCCCACTCAGACACCACCTGGCCGAGCCTCCGGGACAGTGGCAAAAGGAAGCCTTCCACCCGCAGCTGTTTTGGGTTCAGCTCAAGTCCGATGGTTTGTCATGGGCCAAGGTCAGAGAAGCAGGGACCTGACTGGGTGACCCCAGTCTCCCGCCCTCTCACGCCAGAGGACAAGGACCTAAGGAAGTGACCAGCATATTGCAGATAGAACTAGTAGATGTGGGAAATGCAATGAAGGGTCCCGGGGATCAGGGTATCAGCCCTTCAGACGGAGCTGAAAGAGCTGGAAGGTAGAACTGAAGACACAGCCCAGAGACACAGCACAGCGGGAGAGGAAACCACAGCGGTGTGTGGGAGTCTGTGGGTCGGGACAAGCAGCCAGACGACGATCCCGGCTGCCAGCCCACTTGCCCCATGGCCTGGAGGCTGGAGCCACAGGAGAAGGTCAGGGAAGATGCAGGTGTGGGGGGAACAGATGCATTGACCCAGCATTCCAGACAATCTAATCGAGAACCTAATGCGTGCACAGGTACGTTGTCAAGACTAATAACAGCTCTTACTTTACACCACCGGACACACACTTCAGTGACAGCCAGCAGGAAGAGTCATTTAAAAATTCATTATTTGCATATTTAGAAAGAAAATAATTTTTCTTTACAAGAGATGATGGTTCTCCCTGGTGGTGCAACAGGTTAAAGCTCAGCATGATAGAGATTTCTGCGGCCGCTGCCACGCAAGTTCAATCCCCCGCCAGGGAGGCCCCAGGGTGCAGCAGACCCCTACCGTCTCCCCTTTGTTCCCCTCAGCAGTGTGCCTCAGTGGATCTGCCTGTTCTGCTCCCCACTCTGTCTCTGGGGAGTCTTTTCACCACCCACCCATGCCTCTGGCCTGTACCCCAGTTCCTGTATGCATCAATAAGTCAATCGTTAAAAAAAACAGAGGATAAAAAAGAGATGATGACAATGGCAGCAAACGCCAGATTTTTACAAATTGACCTAAAAATATCCTGATCTCAAGAAAAAATGGTAAAACTTCTTAAAAGACATTAAAGAAACCCCAGATGAATTGGAGCTGAATTTCCCGTGTGAATGGGGAGTTTCCTGTTGTGAAGACAGGACCCGCTTCTCCCAGAATGCCCCGCTGCTCTCATGACCCCAGCACAGACCCAAGGGGGTTTTCTCCCGTGTGGCAGTGGTCCAGGCATACACGCCCGCCGGCCAGAGCCAGGACAGCCGCTCGGCCGGCGTCATTCTCCCCCAGCCCAGGCCTGGAAGGGCGGACCGGGAGAGGACCCTCTGCTGAGAGCAGGGGTGAGGGCAGAGGGCTGCTTCCCATGCTACAGGGCGGCAGGGCAGTGCCCTCATGTTGCCTCCCCCCCCCCACGCCGGCGTGGGGGGGGGCAGAGGGACCGGCCGCAGGACACCTCCCAGCTCCATCCCTCCGCCTTGGGCGGACTGGGCCCTGTCTGGGGCAGACGAGCTCTGTGCCTGATCTATGCCTGAGAGCCTCTCTCTTGTCCCCCAAGGTGCCCCCAGCACAGAGTGTGGAAGCCCCCGGGGCAGGCAGCAGCGAGTCGCGGTAAGTACCCGAGTGCGCCCGCCAGGCCTTCTGCGGGCTCTGGACCCCAGGCCAGGCAGCCCCAGCTGTCGGAAGCTGCCCTCTCCCTGGGCGGGTCCCGCTGTGGGAAGGGCCTAACACTGGAGCCAGCTTAACCTCCCCTGAAGTGGATGGATGGGGGCTCTGCGGCCGGGCCACCCCCACCCCCGCCCTCACTCACCTGTGCCGCGGGACGGGCACCGTCCTGGTCTCCTGGTCTCGGGAGCTCACAGCCTGCAGGGGCGGTGACCCGGCAGGCCCCGGAGGCACCTTGAAACCCCGAGTGTTAGCGGAGCACCCCAGGCCCGGAGACCGCGCGGCCCAGGACTGTGAAGAGCAGCCCCCAGGAGGCTCAGCAGGGCCATCTCGTCCCCGACCCCGCACCCAGTGGTCTGGTCAGTGACTGATGCCCCCTCTTCACTGGGAGGCGGTGACTGTGGCGCTTAAGCTCACTGATGTTGCCACTCTGGCTCAGCCGCTCTTTTTATTGGCGATTCCTG
Source organism: Condylura cristata (assembly GCF_000260355.1). Lineage (NCBI taxonomy): Eukaryota > Metazoa > Chordata > Mammalia > Eulipotyphla > Talpidae > Condylura > Condylura cristata. The sequence continues at coordinate 37,646,132 of NW_004567121.1, forward strand.
GTTTGGGGGCAAGAATGCGCTGGATTCCCTGATTGAACAAATGCTTGTGGGTCTCTCACGAGAGCAGACTGGGGCCCAAGGGAGGTCAGAGAGGGGACAGAGGCGCCCCAGCTGGTGGGAGAACCGGGACAGCAGTGGTGGGGAAGCCTTCCAGGTGGCGGGCAGCACTGGCCAGAGGCCTGGCCTTGCTAGGGCCTGCGCCCGGCCGTGGGCAGCGGCATGGGGCTGGAGGCCGTGGGCGGGCGTGGATGAGAGAAGGTTGAAATGCTGGCGGGCTTGAGAGCCACGCTCGCCACCGGCCTCTGCTCAGGTAGGAGAGTGTGGGGCAGGCTCTAGGCCCTGGGGTACCTGGCGGGGAGACAGCGAGGGCGAAGTGGGAAGAGCTTAGCAGGGCTCCCTGCTCCCCACAGGGCCCGCAAGCCTTGGTGCAGAAGCCTGGTCCCCTCAGACTCTCCTCCCCACTGGGTCATCAGCCACCACCATCCCTCTGCTGAGCACGCTGCCCGGGGCACTGCAGGCCCGCTGTGTGCCCCTGTGCGCGAGGGGGCAGTGCCCGCGGCAGGGACGGCCCAGGCCCACACACGCCTGCTGAGGCCCTGGCAGTCTCCTGTGGGCCCAGCTCAGGGCCCACGCCTCAGCTCTGGCAGTGCTTCCCCGGACCTGGAAGATCAGTTACGTCCGTCGCCTTCCGTTTCGCCCACCTAAGGCGTTTGGAAGGATCAAATCCTGCACTGACTGAACTATTTTTCCTTCAACTCCGGGCCCCACTGCAGTAGGCACCTCCTGCTTTTACCCCACTCTTGCCAGGGGCCTGCCTGCCCCTCCTTTCTCCCTAACTTCGTTCCCGGACACAGTCAGCACCCCTGAGAGTCCGCACAAATTCAGGAAGTGGCTGGCGGGGGCCGCTCTCTGATGCCAGGCAGCAGGAACAGAGGCCCGCTCTGCCCGTCCTGAGCACCTGCCCAGGCTGGGGTGTTGGGCAGCTCGGCAGTGCCACACAGCTCTCGGAGGGCTGGGAGACGCGCCCGAGAACTGGGCACGGGAGAGGGCGAAGGGGTTGCCAGGGCAAAGGGCTGCCTTGTGGCTCAGGACGGGTCAGACCCCGGGAGGGGCCGCCGGCTTGTGCCCGCAACCAGCTGGAGCTCGCACGCACCCTCCCGACTCCCTCCCATCTCTGTCTGCAGAGCCGCGGGCAGCCACCAGCAGGGGCCAGAGAGGCAGCTGGCCATCTCCTACGACTACGCCGAGGAGGAGCTGATGGCCAGCATCGAGCGGGAGTACTGCCCCGAGGCCAGTGGCGTGGCAGCGGAGGCCCTCCCGCCACCCACCAGGCTGGGGGACTGCACCCCCGCTCCTGCCCCGCACCCCATGCAGAGCTGAGTCACCGCCAACGGTGACTCCTGGGTCTTTCAAAGCCGTCTTCTCTAGCCCACACGTGGGCAGCCTTGACGGGGGCGGGCTGCGGCCTTGCCCCTCCTGGAGAGCCAGGCAGGGCAGCGGCGTCCCAGGCGCCTGAGGCCTGTCTGCAGGGACCTTGGTGAAGCGCGTGCCTGACCTCCGGGAAGCCCTTACTCCACCTGACCACAGAAGGCTTCGCAGCTGAGTATGGCCCTGACCAGTCGCCTCGGGGCCTCTGACGCATCCCCCGGTGCTGCCGGACGCTTCTGTCACCAAGAGTGAGCGCAGATGTACTCCCCAGAGGCGGAGGGGGGCCCCACAGTTCTGCACAGGAAGCCCTGGGAGACAGGCGCTCTGAGATACCGATACAGGTCTGACTGGGTAGGTCGGGGCCGGGCCTGGAGCCCGCATTTCCCACCAGCCCCTGGGCAGTCACAGGCGAGGACCACGGCCGAGGCTGAGCGTCTGCCCCGTCCTGCCAGCTGCCGGAGGCTGCATGCAGCCTGCGTGCTGTAGGCGGGGGCCTGGGCTGGGCTCCTGAGACCTGCTTTGGACTCACGGTCCTTCTCTGCCCCTCCCGAGTCAGCCCAGAGGCGCTGATCTGTGGTCATATCCCAGGCTTTGAGCAACCTGGTGCGTGCCTCCCCCCCCACCCCCAGAACTGCCTCCCCCACTGAGGACGAACCTCCAAGGGGGTCTGCTGAGGGGGCGGCCGGTCTGTGGTTAGAGCTGACAAATACCCAGTAGGGCCTTTTACCCTCCGCCCCACCGCAGGAAGGGGGCACACTGCCACCAGGGGAGGCGCCTGACAGGCGGGAGAGCCCACTGGCAAGGAAGGCCGTGCCACGGGCTCCTGTGGGCGAGCTTAGCCAGGCCCAGGAGGCCGGGCCAGGCCAGGAGGCCAGGTAGCCAGGAGGCCAGGAGGCCAGGAGGCCAGGAGGCCAGGAGGCCAGGAGGCCAGGAGGCCAGGAGGCAGGCCTTCTGGCTCAGGCATGGGAAAGTGACCTCGGTGCTCCCAGGCCAGTCAGTCTCTGCTTGTCTCACACTCTCTCACGGACACAGCGCCCACCCCTCCCCCAGGAGAGCAGCCGCTGTCTGCTGCAGGACATGACACCCTGGTGACGCACGGGGGTGGCGGTGGGGGCGGCGCTCGGCCTGCCAGGCCACAGGCCGCTGCCATCACGGCAAGCGGGCGCTTCCCTAAGCCTCATTGCTCGACCACAGTGCCTCTGTGCAGACGCCCAGGAGCCGGGGAACTTGTACTGACGTCAGCGGATGGACTCAGGGAGCCGCTCAGACTCCCGGGGGGATGGCTCAGAACCTCCAGAGGTGGGCAGGGCCATTTCCCGCCCAGCCCAAGCCACTGCTCTCGCGGGAAAGAAAGAGCATCCCTTGCGGGCTGCCGCAGCACCGGGCTCTGTGAGGGAGGCTGTGCTTCCGCCGCGGACTTGGCTTGCATTGACCACGCGGCTCGTGCGCGATTCACATCGCTGTTTTACCAGAGTGGAGCATGCTTGGCTGCTTTCCCAGAGAAGTCCTTAACAAAGCTGCTAATGAGATACAAGTGTTAAAAGGATAGAGCTGTCCCTTGCGTAGATGGGTTGGTGTTCATGTCAAGATTAAAGAAGAGGCATCGAGTCAGCGTTTTCAGGCCTCCTTCCTCTCCCACCACCTCATCCCCCTTTCTTTTTTTGCCCTGTGGTGCCGGCCCTGGAGTGCCCCCTGCCCCGGTGAGATGGCGGCAGGCCGGGCACGGGCCGTGCGCAGGGCGCTGCCGGGCCTGCCCCAGGCTCAGTGTTGCCTGCGCGGCGGCTGAGGATCTGCTCAGACGGAGGAACCACGGCCGGAGGGACAAGGCCTGGCGCCAGTGACCCCGACAGGCGCCCAGGCCTGCAAGTCCACGTACCTCCGTGTGTCTCCGGGGCTCGGTGCGGGCCTTCCTCTGCGGGGCTACAGTCAGGAAGTTAGAAAACACTGCCCGGCCTACAGCGTCTCTGGCAAGGGGCAGAGCAGGGCAGGCCCGCCCTCTGCCCACAGCTCCTGCTCCTCCCCCTGAGCATCTTCCCAAGCTCCCAGGCTGGAGCGCCCGCCCCCAGGGCTGCAGCCGGCCTGTGTGGGGCAGCGCCCTGGCCTCTGCTCACCGTGGGGAGTGCAGCCTCCAGGGAAGAGCACACACAAAGCGGGACTCACCCTGAGGAGAGACAGGCTGCCAGGGGCAGACGACCCCTGCGGGCCTCACTGGGTGGGGGGAGCCTCTGGGCCTTGGGTGCACTGAGGGCTGAGCCCAGTGTCGGGGGCCTGGCGGGGAGGGGGATGTGGCAGCCTTCTCCTTGGTATTTTGATAGGTAGGGGTGTTCCTCCCTGGACACCCCTGGGGACCTGGCATCCGCTCACGCACGCCCACGCCAGCGATCCCTCCGTGCAGGCGGATGCGGCCCTTCCCTTCCTCAGTGTTGGTCCTGTGACCCTCGCCACTCGGTGTTCCAGGGCTCGGCACCTTGCCCCGACTCAGGGGCAGCCTGGGAGCTTCCTGAGGACCACCTGGGTGGCAGGGCATGCTGCCCATCCCCTGGCCTGGGGGGAACGTCATCTCTCCGACAGCAGGCCAGTCCCCGGCGGCCTCGTCCTTCCCGCCGGGATGCCCCTGCCTTCCAGGTGAGAGGCTCCACGCAGCCGCCCCCCCCCCCCAAGCTTGGCAGGAGGAAGCCATGCTAGTGGCTTCAGGCCGGCTCACGTGTGGCAGCAGGGCCCAGGAGGAGCTGCTCACACGAGACCTGCTAACCCCATCCGGATACTCCTGGGCCCCAAGTCGGTGTCCTTTCAGGAAACCTGGTTCTTTGGGTGGAAGGCAATGAAGGGTTTCTCCTAGGAGGGAAGGGCCAGAGCTGAGGCAGCAGGTGCCTGGGTCTCTACTTGGTCCTTGTTTAATAGCCAAGGACAGTGAGTTCAGGAAGGTGGAAGATCTCACACGTGGCTTGACAGGTGGGATCTGAACCAGGCCTGTCTCAGGCCAAGTCAACAGTCCCTCCAAAGTGGCCAGATGACCAGGAGGCCCTCTGCTGGGCTCTTGCTGCCCACTGCTCAGAGGCTCGCTCCTGGCTGGACCCTGGAATTCAGTTGTGCTCACCTCTTCTGTGAGACCTCACAGCTTTCGTCTCTCCAAGCCCACCTATTTCTTCCTCTCCCCCGTCTCTAGTCTCCCAGCTGATCTCCAGTCCCCTGTGCAGCTGGCCAGGGCAGCAATTTCCCATTCAGCAAGTAAGGAAGAACGGATTCCCCTGCTGAGCCTCGCAGGGGCTGGCCCCAGAGGAGCCACAGGCCAGCCTCGCCATCTTCACATGGCCCCGGGGTCCATGAGGATTGTGCTGCCCCCCACCCCCTTGCGTGGCAACTAGGACTGGCATGCCCCAGGCCATCTCTGTGCCATCACGCTCCAGAAGGGGCTGGGTTGCAGAGGTCCATGGGACTGTGACGGATGGGTGGGGAGAAATGCACTCGGGGTGACCTAGTCTCGCACCCAGGCGGCTGGGAGGTATTGCTGTGCTGACAGCGGGCTCGGCCGTGGCAAGCGGTACAGAGCTCTGGCGCTTGGCAGTGCCAGCGAGCCGGTGGAAGACGACGGCTGGTACTGGTCAGCGGCTCAAGTGAGAGGGACAGAGGAGACAGGTTCAGGGTCTTCGCGGGAGAGATGTTTTCATCTAAGTCACAGGCTAGAGCACACAGGGCTGAGGGGACGTGAACTGCACTGTCACGGCCACCCCACACTGAGGCCTCGGGCCAAAGGGGACGGGTGAGGCCGGAGAGGTGGCGGAGGTGTCCAGGGGAGTAACTGGCTCTGTCCCACACTGCCAGCAGCAACGTGACAGCCAAGTGTCCCCGTCAAAGTCTGGCTCCCGGTGCCCCCCACTGGGTGCGGGATAAAACCCCAGGCGGAGTGGGCTCAAGGGGAATGTACCCCGGGGCTGGGGTGGTGACTGGCCTCTGGGCTGGGCCAGGGCAGCAGCCTCCTCCAGTTTAACCTCCTGGCCGAAGAGGAGGGGGGACCGGGGTTACCGGGCACCGACAGCCCAGTCCCGCTAGAGCCAGGCCCACACCAGAGTGGCCCACAGAGGCCGCCTTGGCTGCCTGGTTTGGGGAGAATGAAACCCCCCAAACCAGGAAAACAGGTCGGGCCAACAGGCGATGAGATTTGCCAGATTCTTCCCACAAGTCCCTGGCGTACTGCAATGCCACTAAATGACACTGGACACAGGTCTAGTTTGCAAATCAAGTTTTTATATGATTCAACAAAAAAAGTTACATCACGCATATTCGTTTAAATAAGCCCAAGTCCGTGACATAAAACATAATTCTGAAACATTTAAAATTTTATTACTGAAAGCTACGTCAAAGGCTCAAAGTCAAAAGAGATCAAGCGAAACTGCTCAGGTGATAAAGTGCACTGGGCGGGGCTCTGCCCACAGGGAGCCCACGCGGAAGCGCCGCGCCCACGGGCTCTGCTCGGAACGGCGTTTGTGGGTGAAGCCGTTTTCCGACTTGCAAGCCTCCGGCTGACAAACAGAAGGCAGACGCGAGCTGCTGACAGACGGTATTTCTGATCCCAGCCGGGAGACGAAACCGAAGTCAGAACCGTTTGTGGACCAGCCCTAGGCACCCAGGCGCGGCGTGAGGACCCCCGTTCTGCGTGACTGGGTAACCCCCATGTGTGGCCACTTCCAGGACACGCACAGCACCGCTCAGCTGACCGTGGCGGAGAGGCGGGCGTGGGGGCGAGGCTAAAGGCATACGCCGAACGGGGGTTCTCGCGCCTGTCCGGTCAGACGGGGAAGCCTCTAGTGGCCACCAGCAGACGACCATGCCAACCGGCTGACACAGACGGGCACCTGGTCACGCCTGGGACCAGGGGAGGGTGCGTCAGACTGCAAGACCCAAACAAAGGCCAACTGTCCTTAGTCATCTCCCACCTTACCACCAACTGAACAAAGGTAAACAAACGCCAACCCGCAGAGGCCAAGCCACGTCCTAAGCACCCACCGCACAGGGCCGGCCCAAGCGCGCCGCCCGCTGAGTGGCGCCGGACAGCGGCAGCTGCGGCCTGCTGCGGCCTCCCCGTGCAGGCGGGGACCCGGGCTCCTCCCCGCAAGACAGCAACACACCCTGTTCTCAGCCATTTTCCTTTGATCTGTTTCCTTCTAGCGAAGCAAACGCAGGGCAGTGGGGATGCGTGGCGTGCGGAGAGTGAGGGGCGTCCCGGACACTGCACCCCACCCCACCCAAGCAGGACGCCGGGAACGCTCCTGCAGCTGACAAGGGGGTGGCCCCTACAGGTCACTCTAGCCAGACACTACAGACAAGGCCAGTGGAAGGCCGTGGGCAGCTGACCGGGCCGATCACCATTTGCTTACACTATCTGAGGTACAAGCAGGACACCGTGAAGTTTGCGCTCAGCAGAAAAATGGCCCTGAAAGACACAGGCGCTGGGGCCCCACACGAGCCCCGCTCCCAGGCTGCCCCGCGGCCCCGTCACCGGCCGGCTGCTGCTCCGGAACAGGAGGCCGCCGCGGGCGGCACAGCCCCACCCGATCTTTCACAGGCCCCGCGTCAACCCGTCCTGATTCTCAAACAGTCTCGTCTCGGAAAGGTCTGGCGACACACCCGTGACTGCTTTTTGGCTGAGTGATACATCAAGCTGATGGAAGCAAGGTTACTATAAAAACGTTATTAAACAGTGAGGACTGTAAAACCTAGAAATTGGTGACTTCAGCACCAACAATGTATTTTTATAAAAAAACAGTATAAAAACCAGTACCCTGTCTCATTTCTACAAAACCCGAACAGGAAGGTGGTAAAAACCCAGATTCTGTAAACTTTATGGCCGCAACGTCTGCCTCAAAGCGGTGACTCCAACGACCCCCCTCCTTCGGCTGCCCCCAGCTCCTGAAGCGCCACAGGCACTGACAGGGCCCTACCCAAAGGACAGGGCGACGCGCCCACGGGGACCCGCGTCCCGCTCTCCCGGCCGCCCGGTCCCGCGCTGCGGGGTCACCGTCCTCCGCGGCTCCCACGCCCCAGCTCCCCGCGGGCCTCTCAGGAGGCGGCGGGGGCGCTGGCCAGGGCGCCCCCCGGCTTCTCTGCCGACGCGATTCTGTTCAGTCTGCCCACCTCAGCCTGCCAGCCGGGGGTCTTCTTGGTCACATGGCGCCGGGCGTGCTTGGTCAGGTGGTCGCTGCGCATGAAGCGCCGGTCACACACCGGGCACACGAACTTCTTCTCTCCGGTGTGGGTTCTGCGGTGGCGCGAGAGTTCGTCTGAGCGAGCGAATTTTTTATCGCAGCCGTCCCAGCTGCAACCGAACGGCTTCTCTCCTGGGGCGAGAAAACACGTCTTAAAGAAAACACAGAGCCGAGCCCCGGCCTCGCAGGTGGCGGCCGTCCTCCACAGGGTCACTCAGGGACGCCTGCGGGGCGAGACCCTGGGGCAGTCGGGCGCGGGCTCCAGGGGCACCAAGGTGCAACTGCAAACGGCTTTTTAAAGAAAAACCTCCTGCCCCGCTCAGGTGGGGAGATCTCAGGGGAAGACGAGCCCCGGCCCAGGAGCCGCCACCCAAAGCTCCCCCGGGACCTGCACGCCCGCACCCCGCCCGCCCCTCCCTTCATAGGATGTGCCCCGGTTCCAGCAGCCACGTCGCTGGCACTGCGTTTCGGGGCCCGGCAGGGGCGGCCAGCCCCTCCTGCACGTTCTGAGGAAGCCCAGGCCCCTCTGCGACTAGGACAGATTTTCAAATCCAGGGGAAACAGCCACCTACCCACCTTCTCCAGGACCTCGCGCCTCCCTCCCACCCACAGGCGCCTCTACCGGGGTCCAACGCCGCCCAGGTCCAGCTGCTCGAGGCTCACCGGTGTGGGTGCGGAGATGGGCCTTGAGGTGGGAGCTTTTGAAGTACGTCTTCCGGCATCCTGGGAAGCTGCAGACATAGTTCCTCCTTCGGGAAAAGTCTACCTGAGGGGCACAATGTTGACCCGAGGCGATGAAGACAGGGGCAGGGGCGAGGGGCAGTAACTTGGGGCTCCCAGCAGTCAGCGCGCTTGGGGGGCAGGCGGCAGGCTGGGGGAGGGTGCCCTGGGGCAGCAGCAGCATCACAGTTCCCTGAGGCACAGGGGCGCCCACGAACAGAGGCTGGGGCCCCGGCGCAGCCTGGGGCAGGATGGGCTTGACAGTCCCCGCAGACACTGGGGGCGGGGGTCTCAGAAAGGCAGGGAGCGTGCCGCTTCGTCCGGTCACAGGGATCATTTGGCAAAGGACGGGGGCGCTGGGGACGGGGACGGACACCAGAGGAGTGGCTTTTCTTGCCCAGTCATTTTCATAATTCTTTGGTGAGCAGGTCTGCACCGCAGGGGGCCGCCCTGGCTGCGGGCCTTTGTCGGCAGGGCTCAGGCTTCCAGGCTGGTGGGGCGCGTCGGCAGCGAGCACGCTGTCCATGCTGCGTGCATCATGCAAGGCCTTCACCGGCCCTGCGAGCCGTGCTCCTCCCTCTCCGGAGCCTGACAGCGGGTCCTCCTGAGCCTGTGAGGTGGGGGTGTGGGTAGGAGCGGGAGTCCTCGCAGTGTGGCAGATGACACTCGTCACCAGGGCCCTGCAGGCGGGGCCGGGCGCTGGCAGCGGGGGCTCGGGCTTCACACTAGGCAGGCCCCTGTCTGCCCCCTTGCCCAGCCCTGGGGCAGGCCCGGCAGGGGCGGAGGGGTTGGGCGCTTTGGACTCAGTCACTTGCGAAGACACAAGCACCCCTGGCGATGGCTCCGTGAGGTCTGGGCTCTGAGGAGGAGTCATACACTTGAGAAAAACAAACAAACACCGTGTGACAAGGCTGTGTCGGTTACGTTCGGAAGAGATTTTGTGACCTGTTGCCCCCACTGCCCGTAAAGGGCGTCTGGAAAGGTCTGGCCTAAGCAGCTCACACAGGAGTGGCCAGCAGACATCAAGGCCGAGCCAGGCGCTTCCCTTCCTGGCTGCTCGACTCTGGACTCCCCAGACCCCTCAGGCTGGCAGTGGTGCACCCGGAGTGTGAGCCTCTGCACTGCGCCCCGTCATTTCACTACTCCCAAACCCAACGTGCAGGAGCCGGCAGCTGGCAGTGCTGGGAGGGCTCAGCAGCCACCCCCGAGCCCAGCCCCCCAGCGGCACTGGGCCAGGCGATGCCACTTGCCAGGCGGCTTGGTGAGGGGTGCCTCCTCGACCCCCACTCCCACGGCCCATACCCCTTGGTTCCCAGGGGAGAGGACAATGACTCGCTCGAGTCCGCCTGCAGGTTTTGCCCCACGGACCTGGGGTACAGGCCTGGCTCGGGTCTGAAACTGCATCTGGACAGAGCCTCTCTGGAGAAAGAAGGGCCCCACGGGACCTCGCGAGGGGAAGCAGGCACCTGCCTGCAGCACAGGGAACAGCCCCACAGCCCCGCCTCGCCCCTCACCAGCGTCGCCAGAGAGTGGCAGTCCCTCGGGGGCTCCGGCACCGCCTCTGCGTCCACCGCGCACACGGCACCGTCCCCGGCGTCAGAGGCGGGCGTGAGGGGCCTGGCCCTGAGCAGCTCCCCCTTCTGCGCGCGCCGGCCCCAGGAGCTCATGCACACCAGCGCCTCCACCGCCTCCATGTCCGTCTGCTCCAGGACACCGCAGGCCGACCTCTCACTGCCGTGCTGCTGCCGCTCCAGGATCGACTCGCACATGTCCACGATGTCCACCTGCGGCCAGACACGCTCCTGAGCGGGCCTGCACCCAGCGCTCACGAGGGCTGGGGCCGGCGCACGAACAACCATGATCACGGCTCCGAGCCGATGGTCTGGAGGACCGTGGGCTGGCAGGAGGCATCCACGGACACCCCAATGCTTCAAAAGATCAAACGCCCCCTTCCTCTGGCTGACACCAAGAAGGCCGGCGCCACGTGGTCGCAAAGCCGCCCCAGGAGGCCCCCCAAGCAGAGGCACCGCCACCCCAGGACTTTCTGGGGGCCCTGTCTCCAACGCCACAGGCTGGGGGGAGGGAGGGGGAGATGGGGCGCTCCACTACAACCAGCTCCCCCACCTGGGGAGGGGGGCTGGCAGGCCGCACCCCTCCTAAGGAAACTCACCCTGGAGAGACCTCCCCACCAACCTGTTCTGCCAACTGGGGGGCCACACAGGCCACCATCACCAACGCCCTGGGAACCAGTTTCTGCCCCAACCGTGAGATGACAGAAGCGGGGCGGTGCCCGCTGGGGCAACACGCAAAATGGAACCAGAGGGGCTTGGGTACGACCTCGCCCTCTTGGCGCCTTGAAGTCCAGGTCTCAGGTCTGGCCAGCGAACCCGCCGCGTGCTTCCCGCCAGTGCTCGCCCCGCCCCTCGCCCCGCCCCTCAC
>NW_004567121.1:37658612-37660075 GCF_000260355.1 Condylura cristata
GGGGTAAGGCTCTGGCCACGTGGCCTTCACAGCCCCCGAGGGCCTGGGCGGTCAGCGGCCAGGTCTCCGCACCTCATCTTCACAGGGCCTCCTGCACCGACCTTCGTGGCCTGCCCCTTTCTGATTCCTTAGGTGCTGGCTAGCTGTCTCCACACCAGGGGCAGCGCTGCCGGGGTCGGGCGTCCGGAGCGCCAGCACCCCGGAGGAGTAACAGGCCACGGAGCGGCGGGACCCCACCCTGCCATCCTGGAATCTGAACCCATCTTCTCCCAAATCTGCAGCGCTTGCCCCGGGGCTCAAGGACAGCCACCCAGCTGTCCCTTCACCCAGACATGTGAGCGGCACCTTTGGCTCTCCCCTTCCTGCACTCACTGCCTGTCGCAGGCGCTCCACGCTCTTCCTGATATCCGCAGATGGTTTACGCCTGTCACCCGCTCCCTCCCGAACCACTCGGTTTCCTACTTCAGCGGCTCCCACTACCGCCAGCCCCTTGCCAGCGACCAGATGCTCCTCGGTAGGCAGAGCTGGCGCCACACCTGGACTGGCCGAGGGCTGGCGTCCAAGCAGCTCAGGGACTAGCCCCCTCGGGCGCATCACCCACCCGCCAGCGCTCCCTGCGGGTGCAGCCAGCGCCCAGTCCCTCTCCCTCGCGCCCCAGCACTGAGCCCGCACCTGGTTGTGCCAGGCAGCTCTTGGCTTTGACACGACCTGCCTTCGGCATGGGACACCTTACCCTTCTCCACTTCCGCTCTCTGAGGCCGCAGTCCACGAAGCCCTCCTGACCGGCAAACAGGAGGCTCAGCAGAACCCTAAATGCAGGGCTCTGGGGTCAGAGCTGGACCCAAATCCCAGCCCCACGAGGCTCTGATGCCGTTCCGGGACTGGGACCTGCCCCAGGCTGGCTCAGGGTGCCTCGGTCTTCCAAGCACAGGTCCTCCCTCTGCTGGCCCCCTGCCTCTGCCCAGATACCGGCTTCTCCGTGAAACCTTTCTTCTCTCTCTCTCTCACACACCCCGTGGTGGCTGCCCCCCCCTCCCCCATTACTGGTCCTGCCTGTGGGCTGAGAGATGTTGACCTGTTTGTAAACTGAAGACAGTCACACCTTCCTCAGGCAGCACTGTGACCTGGCGGGCGGCGGGCCGACAGCAGCACAGGTCACTCCTATACGAAGTGGTGCAAGGCCGGGCTGCCCCCCCGCCGCCGTCCCCCGTGTCCTTCCGAGCATCTGTGCCGCCCAGGCCCTCTCCCTGACAGGGGCCGGGGCCCGCCCGAGCTTGCACCGTCTCGGAGGCGACTGAAACAGCCGCAGAGATGGGCCTCACGCGCTGTGCTGGTGAAGTGCCACACTCCTTCCAGGGCGTGTCCTGGTCATCAGGCTGTCCGGTTACCCGGCCGGGCTCCCGTGCACCCCGCGGGCGGTCCGTCACGGCCCCCCGCCCTCGTGCAGGGGAGGCTGCAGGAGC
>NW_004567121.1:37661015-37666890 GCF_000260355.1 Condylura cristata
GCTTTCTTGAGCTATCTAGCCTTTACCAAACAACTAGAAAACAGTAAGAATGTTAATACTAGTGTATTTCTTTGATGCCACTTACTGGAGAGTGTGTATGTGTTTGAACGGTGACTTGATTTCTTTTAATGTAAACTCTGGAAGGAATTTCAGATGACAGGACAGAGACATGAGCCTGTTTACATCTGGAGGGGGCGCCAGCGAGCGAAGCCGAGAAGCAAGTGGGGAGGCCATGGTGGAGTGTCCTGGGGCTGTGTGTTGGGAAACTTGGGGCTCACAGCAGGGCACAAGGACGCTTCATGGGACACAGGGAAGGCAGAGGAGACGGCTGGTGCAGGAGGGCTCTGGCTGGAGGGAAGAACAGGCCGGGGTGCTCGGTGAGAGCCCTCCTGGGAGACGCAAGAGAACAGCTGGCTGGGGAAGGGGCCCTGGGGAGTGCCTGACTTGGAAAGGGAGGGTCACAGGAGGTTCCTGCCACAGAAGGACACTGAGTGTTGGGGCCACGGCCAGGGCTGTCCAGTGCTGGGTCACCTGGCCCCTTCGTGGTCGCGAGTCTCGGTTCGCTGACATGCACGCTGGAGCTGGTTAACGGTGATTCTGATCAGTCCCGGGTCGTCATCCAATGAGTTTCAGGGCTTAGTTATGAGCGAGAAGACTAAGGACAGGGGAGCATTTCCCATGCAGGTAAGCACACCCTTGCCTACACCACCCTTAGGGCCACCCGTTATCCAGAGATGACACCCCCTTCTCGTGTTAGAGCACCCTGCCTTATGGCCGTGCCGTGATCCCTCACTGTGCATGCAAAGTGCTGCCAAGTGGAGGGGCAGCCCCCCAGATTTGTGTTATGTCGTGGTCAGTGAAACGCCCCACTGGGAACCTGCCTCTGCCGCTTCCCCAGGCCCCTTGGTCTCCCGTGAGTGGGGTCCGGAAGGGCTGGTCTCCTGGTCTCCCTCCCACGTTGGACTGGGAGGGGCTGACTCTGAGGTCCCAGCAGCCCCAGACCATGGTCCGGACTCCACGCTCCCCACCTGGCTCCCCCAGGAGGTTGGGGTTCATGGCTAAAGACTCCCTCCTCCCCCTGACACCCCTGCCACCCTCCATGGTGGTGGCCTGGCCCGCCCAGGCCCTACCAGCTCTCAGTATTTCACCTTTGGCCAGAGCCCAGCTGGGCAGCCACGAGAACAAAGCCAGGCGGAGCTGCCCTCCCGCCCACTGGCCTGCCAGGCTGGGGGTGGGGACACTGGGCCCTCCGGGGAGACTGGCTGCCTGCAGGCCCTGGGGCTGGTCTGCCCTTTCTTTCTGCTGTCCTCCCAGGTGGAGCTTGGCGGGCAGAAAACACTGTGCCGACTGCAACTGGCGGCCTGGTGACCAAAAGGCCCCATAAATGACGAATAAATCATGACAGACTGACCCCACCCATGAGGGACAGTGGGCAGTGGGCACCCAGGACTCCAGGGCTCCTCTCCCCCATCCCGGGGGCACTGGTGGTGCTGAGGTAGTTGAGTTGCAGGTCTCAGAGCAAGTCACTGTTTTTTTTTAAGACTTATTTATGCGCACAAGAACTGGGGTGCAGGCCTGAGGTGTGGGTGTTGAGAGGATTTACCAGACACAGAGTGGGGAGCAGAACAGGGGGATCCACTGAAATCCACTGCTGAGGGGAGCTGCAGGGGATAGGAGAGGTCTGCCGGGCCCTGTGGGTCCCTCCCTGGCCGGGGATCGAACTCGTGCTGCGGGGGCTGCAGGCAGCTTCACAGTCTAATGCTTTAAACCCTGCGCCACCCAGGAGGCCTCAAGCCATTGTTATTTTGGACGGAGGTAATAGCCTGGAGAGTCCTCACGGAGCCCCTTGCTCAGGAGAGAAACGCTGGTGATGCTCGGCCAACGTGTGGGAGTTGAAAGGAGGCACGATCAGCAGACACCGGTTTACCAAGTACCCCAAGGGCTTTGCAGGGGCCTCCTCCCTTTGTGACCTCTGACTTCACCGGCTTTCAGGTGAAGACCCCGTGGAGGGAGGGGGCAGGACCAGACGCGTCCGTGCCTCCGCCTCCGGCCTGGAAAGCCGGCACCGGGGCGCTCCAGTCAGTGCGCCTGGGCCCCCACAGGGCCGGGCCCCGCCCCTGCGGAGGGTGAGCTGCCCTGTCCTGCTGGCCTGGTGGATCCTGTCCACCCCAGCGCCCTACTTGCTGCTGCCTTGGGTGTCTCCAGCTGCTACAAAGGGAGACCCGGTCAGCCCCCAGGCTCAGAGCAGGGGTGGCGGAAGGAGGGCCAGCTGGGGGCTCAGTGCTGGGGGGCCCTGGGGGTAGACCAACCCTGCCCTTTGGGCCCACCCTTTGGCCGGCGAGATTGCCCTCAGCCAAAGCAGCGCACGCTGGGTCCATGCCAGGGGGGCGCGTGGGGGCTAAGGGTCCGGACAGAGGGGAAGGAGCAGAGCGAGGGGTGCCCCCAGGAGAGGCCACAGGAGCCGGGTGATAAGGGCAGTGGGAGGCGGCCCTCAGGGAGGTGACACTTTGGATGTCCTTACAGGTGATCATCCTGGGCACACGCCCGTCCCACCCTCCCCTCAGCAGTGGATTTCAGGAGATCGCCTGTTCTGCTCCCCACTCTGTCTCTAGTGTCCCTCTCACCCCCTGCACTTCCAGCCTGCACCCCAGTTCTTGTGTGCATCAATAAATAAAATCATTAAAAAAATAGAGCTGGGAAGGGCCTACTTGCGAGAGCTCTGGGCCCACCGGGCAGCCATCGGGACTCTCCAGAGGGCGCGTGGGAACACACCCCATTAGGTCTACCGCCAGGCCTGGCTCAGAGGGTGTATGATGGGGCCTGAGACACTGCACTTCTGGGCACCTCGGCCAGGATGGTGCTGGGAGCCGCCAACGCCGTCCAGCCCTCGCATGAGGGAAGAGAAACGGGCCTGGAGCGCCCAGGCTGCCCCAGCTGCGGGATGGGTGGAGGGCGCGGCACCGCCTGCAGCTGACTGCCCTGAGCCTCTGCCCCGATGCAGCCACTGGCCGCCCCGACAGATGCCCAGTACCGCCGTCCCCAAGAGAAAGCCCTCGGCTGCGAGCGTGGCCCTGGGCACCAGCACGCACTGCCCGCGGGCCCGGGAGGCTGCCTTCCAGGCACCCCATGCTGCCCAGCCTGTCTCCCTGGCCAGCTGCCTGCAGCTGGTCACCTGCCAGCTGGCTCCCCCATGACCCACTGCGCTGGCACCAGCCCAGAGGGGCAACGGCCAGCTGGGGCCGCCGCTCCGGGCCTGGGCAGTGCAGCTGGTGGGGAGGCGCCCGTGCCAACCAGGTGACCGAGGACCCTGAGTTTCTGGGGCTCAGGGCGGCACGGTCCCTGGGGTCCTGCAGTGCTCCGAGGGCCCGGTGCCCACAGTGACCCCGCTGTGTTTCTGCACCTGGCCCCATTCTGGCGGGGCCACGCCCCCCTCCCCGCCCGGGGAGCCCGTGTCTGCGTCGCCCGGGCTGTCTCCCAGAGCCCTGCGCCAGGGCCCTCACGAAGCAGGCCCAACGGACACCCCCTTCGCAGCCGACGCGCGCACATTGGGGGGCACGGGGGTTCGGGAGGGCTCAGCTCCAGATGGCAATAAAGCACATGTTGCGGCAGTGAGCCACACAGAGGTTTCGGCTTCTCGGTCAGTGCATAGGAAGCTCCGTTTCGTTATACTGCAACCTAAGTGTGGAAAGACATTCTACCTGGAAAAAACGTGCACAGCACCATCAGCCTAGGCGACAGGCACCCGGGGGGGTCCGGCCTCCTGGGCGCGGGGCCAGGCTCCAGCTGTAAAAAGGCAGCACCTGCCCAGCACAGTAAGAGAGAAGAGCCGAGAGCAGCCATGCCTGTGCGCCACCCCGGAAGCGTCGGAGGGTGCGGGGGCTCCCCCAGACGCTCATAGCCCACACCAAGGGTCCACCAAGACGGCAGCGCCAAGGGTCGGCGGGGGCCGTGGGGGCCGGGGCTCCTCCTTCCAGCGAGCGCACTTCCTCTTTCTTGCTGCGCTGAGGTGCGCGCTCCGCCCTGGCCTGGGAGCTGCCTGGACAGTGCACGGGGCTGAGCCGGCCTGTGAGTGGGCAGGCAGCTGACCGGTCACTCCCGCCCTGAGGGCCTCTTCCTGGCCCCACTTCCCGCTACTTCCACAAGGGCTCCTTGCCCAGGGCTTCCGGGGCTTGGCCCGCCGCAGGGGAGCCCCAGGCTCAGGAGGGGGTGAGCAGCTGCTCCCCCAGAGGGTGCGGGCCGGGGCCCTGCTGGGTGGCACAGGGTGCTAGAGGGGACCGGGGACCGCCAGGGGACGGGGGCGTCTCTTGCCCTCAGCAGGGTGGGTTCGCTGCACAGACAGGACAGAGGCGGCCGGCCGTGGCTTCTGGAGCATCTGGTTCCCACGCCTAAGTCACAGCTGCCTCGGTGCCCTCAGCACCCCTGTGCTGACCCTGAACCTCCTGCCTAGGGCCAGGAGCTGCAGGAAGCTGGCGGGAGTGACCAGGCTCCGTCTGAGCCGCCCGGGGGCAGCGTGAGCCCCCCGAGCTCCGCAAACTTATAGGCAGACTGCCTTGTGGGCGCCACCAGCCCATCTTACAGCGGGGGACGCTGAGGAAGGGGCACCCCGAGACTCGCGCCAGGGGCCGGGTTGAGACTCGCCCCACCGGGCCCTGGCGAGACCCACAGCACTTTTGCTGCTGGTGGAACAGAAGTTTCCTTATGTCACATGATGATTTCAAGAGACTGAAATTCTCACAAAAGCAGTCCATCCTTGTAATGGAAAACAGAGACACAGAAAAGGACACAAAAAGCCAGTCTCCCCTCCCCTCCCCTTTCCCTCTTCTCCCCCCCCCCTCCCCCCCCCCCCCCCTTCCCCTCTCTAGCCCCTCTCCCAGAGGACAGGGGTCAGCACCCTCCCAGGCAGCCCGCGCCAGGCTCTCCTGCCAGCACCGCCTGTTTGGTCCGGCGCTGCCGGCACCCGGCGCTGTGGTGGTTTGCGTCTTCCATTTCCGTCTTATTTCCTGCCATGCCCACGCTGGCCCCTGGGTCCATCAGCTCCTAGGCCCTCTGGGAATCCCTCAATCACTGAAGCCTCGGTTTCTTTGCCTCTAAGACAGGAGCCATGACTCCCACCACGCCGAGTTGTTTTCAGTTAGCTGATGATGACCATGGTGACTGCGTGACCCACAGCTGGGCATTCTCACGACGGACCCCGGGGTCAGGGCCCTTTTGTGCGATGTCGGGGTGGGGCACGTGTTTAGGCCTAGGGGAGGTGGGCACTCTGGAGCTTCACATTTAGATGGGTTGCATCCATCCCCTAGATGTGGGCCCCCAGAAACCCTGCTGGGGGCAAGCGGTCCCCCTGGAATGAAGGCCCTAGGTGGGCCGCCTGCGGCGGGAGGGTGGGGTCCCGGCATGCCCTGGGAGGTGCCCTCTCCTGCAGTCAGGCCTGGCAGCATTTTCAGACACGCTCGCGTCACCGCTCCGCTTTGGGCCGGGCTTGGAGGCCACCCAAGTCCCAACCCTGTGCTTCCTGGCACCCCTTGACAGCGCTGGGAGTGGGAAGGAAGGGAGGGACCCGGCCAAGCCTTCCTGGGGGGGGGGCAGGTGTGAAGGGGGGGTGTTGGATTGTCCCCTGCCCCTGGGGCTGACGGTTTTGTCAGGGTCCCTGGAGCAGGAAGCTCCCGCCCTGGGGAAAGTCCCTCCCGCCCTGGGGCTGGCCGCTTCCCTGATGAGCCGCACACCCTGGTGAGGGTCTCAGGGCCAGTGGGGAGAGGGGGAGTGGCCACACAGGCAGGCTCCCCTCCCCAGCCTCAGTTTCCCTCCAGGGCATGAGAGGACATTGTAAATACACGGAAGGCAGAACCCATGTGGCTTCCAACAGTTGCTCTGGATT
>NW_004567121.1:37667675-37673450 GCF_000260355.1 Condylura cristata
GGGCGGGGATCGAACTCGTGCTGCGGCGGCTTTGGCTTTAGTGCTGCGCTGTAACCCGCTGGGCCACCAGGGAGGGCCTCCCACATTTTTTTAAAGTTCCAGTTCAAAAGGCATCTCCGCCACGAAGCCCTCCCCCGGCCCCAGGCAGAATGAGCCCTGGCCCGGAGCACTGCTGGGCCCTTCTCGCGGCCCGTCATCTGTGCTGTGTCCTGTCCCCCCAGACGGAGCCCCTCAGGAACGGGGTCGTGGGGCCCACATCTCTGGGCCTCAGGGTCCGGCTCTGGGCCTGCCCACACTGTCACCCATCGGTCACCTTGATGTCCACTTGCCTTCTGACTGGCTCCTACGCCTCGGCCTGTGTCGACATGGCACCGAGGAGAGGTGTGGGACGGTGAGCCAGGTGTGGCCACGACTCCAGGCTGGACTGCTATGGCCGGGCCTGGAAAAGCCGTCCAGGGAGCCAGAGCAGACGAACGAGGCCTGAGGTGCAGGGAGGTCCAATGCCCAGGCCCGAGGCCCCGTGTCGGCAGCCATGAGAAAGCAGTGACAGCTGCAGTCGGCCTCAAGGCCAGGTGAGGCGCCCTGGCCCCCCCGCCAGGTGAGGCGCCCTGGCCCCCCTCAGGACCCATGCCTGCACGGCCGGCAACACCGGGGGCCGGTGCCGTCTCGCCGGGAAGGTGGTGTCGGGCGAGGCCGGGGCTGGGAGTCGGCGCACGGCGGGTGCCGGGCCCGAGGCCGCGCCTGGCCGCCCCAGTCCTGCAGGCCTCGCCTGAAGCTCTGGTACTGCCAGAGGACCCTCCCTGGTGCCAGGTGCCTCCTGACTGGTGCGTGCAGCCCTGGGGCCCGGAGCGCAGGGAGGCGAGGCGGGGTCGGCAAATGCGACCCCCGCTTCAGGGGCCTGGATCATCTGGAGGCCAGAGCTGGAAGCAGGGGAAAGGCCACCGCGTCGCGCCAGCACTGGCTGCGTTCCCGGCCAGCAGAAAGGCCGCCTCCGTCCAGCTGGACCAGACACCACAGGCCAGCCCCTGCCTGGCCGCCAGCCGCCCAGAAGGCTGCACAAGCCTGGCTCGGGCTCGGCCAGCATCTGGTCTCCAGCAGGCGGGCGGGGTGTGGGGAGGGCTGTGGAAGGCCCGCAGCAGCCTGCCCCCTCCGCTTCTGACCCCCTCCCCCAGGCTGGGCCCAGCCTCCCGACAGGACGGCTTTCTGGGGCCGGGCAGAGGCTGGCAGGGCTGGTGGCCACCCACCCCGCACCAGAGGGAGGCTGTTAGAGCCGAGACTCGGGCGGAGAGAAGCCAGCCTCAGCGTCCTCCTTCAGCTGACCCCACGCCGGGCCGCAGCCAGGGCACGAGGAAGCTTGTGCGGAGCTCAGGGCCGATGGGGGCAGGCGTCCGCCCGGAGGGCCTGCCCAGGCACCTAACCCCGAGGCCCCGCGGCCTTCCCACTGACCCCAGGCCTCGAGCAAACGTGTCCTGGCGGGCCGGGCCCCGGCCAGGGCTGGGGCCAGTGGCGGGGCTGAACAGGCAAGGCTGTTTCCAGATTTTGCTGAGGTGGTTCCCTAGCACTCAGAGGAGGTGAACCCTGCCCTGCCACGCCCGAGAGCCACCCGCTCCCAGAGGCGGGGACTGGGCCAACGCGGGTTCTGGTACGGGGCTGGGGCCCGGGGGCCGGGGGCAGGAGGGTGAGTAGATGTCGGGCAGGTACCGGGCAGGGTGAGTCGTGGGGGCTTTCCCGGCAGCCGGGCCTCAGACCAGGGGCGCCGACTCAGCGGGACACGGGGTGGCCTCTGCACGGGGATTCAGGGGACCCTTAGAACTTCAAAGCAGCCGGCCCAGCTGAGATGCACTTGGCACACCCCGGCTGTGCCTGCCTAGTCTTCCATCTGGGCACGTCCAGAACAGTCTGCAGTCAAGGACGAGACGGTCCTCACTCCGTGGGGCCCTGTGTCCCCACGGCCCCCACACAGCCCCTCTGGGACTGAGCACCAGTTTGCTCCTCTTTGTTTTTTGAGAACGGAGTCTGCTGGGTCTCTTTCTCAGACACTTCAGCTTGGCACAGTTCTGAGATCTGGCCACATCTGGCATCTCAGTGTTTGTCTCTAGGGAGCCTGGACGTTGTGCTGACAACCAGCAGCCAGGTGGTGCCGGACGTCAGCGAGGGGCAGAGCGCCCCGAGCCTGTCCACAGCCTGGCTGGGCGCTGGCCAAGGTGAGGCCCGCCTGCTGGCCCCCGGAGGCTGCAAGGCTGTCAGTCACAGGCCAGACACCCGGGGCCGGAGCCCCGGGTAGTGGGGCCCCGGCAGTAGAGGGCGGTTAGGGTGGTGCTGAGCCGGGTACCCCGCAGAGCCTTGCAGGCCGGGGCACCCCTGCTCCAGCTGTCCCAGTACGTTTAGCCCTAAGGGAAACCAGGTAGGAGACACTGGAGCGAGCATGAGGGTGACTCACCCGGGCCGGCAGGGCTGCCCAGGGGCCCACGCCCCTCCTCCATTTCCCACACATGGCTGTCCACGGACACCAGGGCTGGGCGGCCGGGAGGGAGTGGAAAGGAAAGACACAGGCCAGCGGGGCCTGAGGGAGCGGCTGCCTCAGGCTTTGGGACCCCAGTTTCGGCTGCAGGGGGCACAGCCTGGGTGGGGGGCAGGCTCTACAAGAGAGAATGAACCCCGGGTGTCAGCCTCTGGGAGGGAGGTGGACGCTAGCAGGGACGGGGCTGTCTCCAGGCCGCCACGCCTGAGGCCTGGCGGGCACACACGGTCAGCTGGCCCTCGCCGAGCAGGCAGGTGCTGGGCCGTGCGGCTGCTTCTCGGCAAAGTGAGCCTCAGAGACGCGAAGGCAGAGCCAGGACGGGAGCTGCGCGGGTCGGGCGCCCCTCCCGGGGCCTGTCGGTGTCCCAGGCACCATCCCCTGGCCACGCGCCCACCGCCCGGCCTG
Source organism: Condylura cristata (assembly GCF_000260355.1). Taxonomy (NCBI): domain Eukaryota; kingdom Metazoa; phylum Chordata; class Mammalia; order Eulipotyphla; family Talpidae; genus Condylura; species Condylura cristata. The sequence continues at coordinate 37,670,602 of NW_004567121.1, forward strand.
CGGGATGTTGGCACGCTCTTCCCACAGCCGGTCTCCGGCAGACGGGCGCACCGTGCGGCACCTGGAGGCGGCCGGGCGCTGCCAGGCCAGCTGTGCTGTGCTCAGCCGTGGGACAGGAGTGCCCCGCCCCCTACTGGCCAGCGGATGTGAGCACGGGCGCTGCCCCAGAAAGTCCTGCTGCTGGGAGCTGGGACCAGCAGCCCACGGAGCACCTCGCTCACCCCAGCAGGCTCGGGACCTCGGTTTAGATCCAGGCCACGAGTAGGTCCTGAGGCCTCGGACCTGCCAGAGCGCATGGGGGATTTATCTTTTCGCCAGGACTTCGCCTTTTTGGGCTAGTTTTAGGGTTACAGCAACGTTGGTTGGAAGGAAAGTAGAGATTTCCCAAACCCCTCCCCTTCCCCCACCCCACTCCTGGAGGAGAAATCTAACAGACAACGAACCTCCAGTGAGACATCAGCACCCCAAGTTCATAATCGATGCTGGGGCGCGCTCTGGAGGTGCGTGTGCTGCAGGTTTGGACGACAGTGTCACGCGTGTACCCACCACATGGGTGTTTTCACTGCCCCCAAAATCTTGTCCCGCCTGCCCGGCCCCCCCAGCCCGGCCCCCACTTGCCGCATCCCCACGGCTTTGCCCCATTCGGGAGCTCAGGCCCCCAGGCTGGCGTCTGGCCCTTAGTCACTCGATTGAAGGCTCCTTCACGTCTTTTCCTGTTGTGGTAGCTACTGAGTCACCATCCAGGCCGGGAAGCTTCGTAAAGGAATCTGGGAGCCCTTGTGGACCTTACAGGTCTTTAATACCGAGTAAGGGAGACCAGCGGGCCAGGAGACGGCAGCTTGAGCCCCTCCTCCGAGGGACAGCCCTGCCCTCTGGGCCCAGCTGTGTGCAGTGACACATGCACCTGCCCGGGTCCCCGGCTGGGTCCACAGTCAGGAAGGTGCCTGGCAGCAGCTGCCTGATCGATTCATTTACCTACAGCAGTTCGTTTTTCAGTGCAGAGTAATATTCCACGGTCAGTGGAATCCTCCGCCCCTACTGGGGACATCTCGGTTGCTCTCAAGTTTTGACAGTTCTGACCGAAGGTGCTGCGCCCGTGGGGCATGCTTTTGTGCAGGTTTTAACGCCTTCGGGTAGATGCCAGGGGCCGACGGCCGGGACTGCTCCCGGTTTGTAAGGCCCGGCCACGCCGCCTCCCCCTCCCCGGCAGCTGCACCGCCGTCAGTGTGGTAACGCGTCGGCCTCGGGTGTCCGTGTTCGGGAGCGGCTGCGTTAGTAGGGAGGTTGTTCCATCGCTATTTTAACTTCCGTTTCGCCGGTGCCCTGCAGCACTGTCACGAGCGCCTGCCCATTCTCCACCCGCTTCTGGGTCGGGCTGCGGCTTTCTTACCGCTGAGCTAGGAGTTCCTTGAAGCTGGGTGCCGGGGTCAGGTGTGCTTCTCGCCAGCACTTTCTCCCAGTCTGTGTCTTGCCTTCTCACCTCCCAGTGCGGACGAGACAGTCTCGACAGGGCCAGCGGCTGCTCTCCAGACCTGCCCTTGGCGTCGCGTCGGCGGCCGTGGGGGGGCCGGGGCGGGGCCGTGAGTTTCCCCCTGAGCCCTCCTCTGCGGCTTCCGGAGCTCTGTCTCACGCTTAGGCCTGTGACTCGCTTGGAGCACGTTACTGGTGAAGGGCTGAAGGTCTTAACTCATCTGGGGGAAGCTCCGCACCCCTCGACTGCTGTCTGTGAGCTGCTTTTCCCACGTGGTCCCCGCAAGGGCACCTGTGCTCCTCTCCAGGCGGCCGAGCGGGTCTCGTGACAGACTTGCTGGTGAACCTTAGGCTTCGAGGGCCTGAAGGACACACCCAGGCAGCAAGCCCGAGCCCGCTACATTATGCATTTTCATGTCCCAAGTTCCCCTAGTCAGCAGTTGAGATAGTTGAGATCTTGACATGTGGTCAGAAGAAAGAAAAGAGAAGCGCATATCTCAAAGGAAATAGGAACAGCCACCGCAGCTACTCTGTGCCAGGCAATCCTGTAGGCTTTCCTGGGAATTGTTTCTGGCGGGACCAAGCGGCAGGTCACGTGACAGTCGGCGAGAGACACGATGGACCCTGTGACCTGCTACTGGCTGGAAGGTTCCGGAACACCGGGCGAGGTGCTGCGGGGCTCCACCTGGCCGTCTATAGAGTGTCGTGAAAGGAGCAGAGACCAAAGGCCACGCCCGCTTGGCCCCGCCCGCTCCCTTCGGGCCCCATGGCAGCTAGACCCGGGCACAGGTGTTGCGGGGACTGTCCAGGACGAGCAATTCTTCTCACCCAGTGACTGAAAGAGCCGCCAGCCGCCACGTTCGCGACCCTCCCGCATGGCGGCTCACGGTCCTCTGCACACTGACATGTGGAAGGGGCGTCTGCGGGGCTCCTCAACAGCAGGTTACAAGAGCACGTGCAAGAGGGACCCCTGAGGACGCCGGAAGCCCAGCGGCACCCCCGCGCGGCCGCCGCCCTTACTCCGAGCGCCGGAGACGCGGCTCTCAGGAAACAGAAGGCGCCCCAGAACAGAAGTTCAGAGGATTCGAATAAGGGGCGGTTTGCGGGGGGGGGAGGGGGGGCGGCGGGAGCAGAGGGGCCAGCGCTGCAGGTCCCCGAGGGAGAGCAGCCTGGGCGGACCCTGGGAGGCCGGGAGCCTTCCCTTGCCCCCAGGCCGCTTGGAGGGGCCCCCAGAAAAGCAGGGGAGCACGGGTCTGGGGGCCGCACAGGCACCCACACTGTGTCCACAGGTGCCGGTCACGTGGGGCCGCGCCTCGGTGAACACGGCAGAGCCGAGGCCTGTCTGGGAAGAATGTCCTGGCGGGCGGCCCCCGGAGAAG